>NC_090443.1:1015701296-1016006052 GCF_031143425.1 Pleurodeles waltl | reverse complement strand
ATTTTTAGCTGTACCTGTTCTTTCTCTGGAACCTGCCGGCTAAGTGCTTTCAACCGCCACATTTCTTTTCAGATACATGTTTTTTCTGGTCAACCAAGTCCCTTGCTGCTTAGACTGCCCTTCCTGGACCAACTCCTCCTCTTTTATGGGTGTGGCCTTCTCCCTGACACCGCCTTCACTTCGGACCTTGTCAAGAAGTTCCCTCCTCTTACAACAAATCTCCTTCCAGGCTGGTTCTCTCTCACAAAATTAACCATCTGTGTACCAGGCACTTTTAAAGTGTATTTTTCTCCTATTTCCAAGTCATGGAGTTGGGCAATCCTTCATTCCTGGAGGACAATAATACCAATGAAGAGGATTTTAAAAATGATCTCAATTCATTTTTCCAATCCTCACTAGCCCAAGCTCTCATAAACAAAATAACAAAAAAAATTGAACATTCTGTTTTATCTATTATGTCACAATCTAACATGGCCCTATCTGCAGGAGAAGGCAGAAAGCGCAAGGCCGTGGTGGCTTTTCAGGCTCAACAATCAAGCATTTCTAAGTCAAAATCTGTGCTTATGGATGGTGAGGCTTCCTCACGGAGGACGAAGCTCCTCCTAGGCCTCCTATAAGGAGGGAAACACAACTGTTGCTAAAATCAAAAATAAATTGAAGCACTTACAAGACAGTGCACACACGATTGTGATGTCTTCTAATCAGGATACTGACGACGATATGGGCAATCATGATTCTAATAACAATCCAGATGGTTTGGATAATTCTGATCTTTGGTTTGGTCCACAACCTAAGAAACAAAAATTGTTCCATCCCTTTAATGATCCTTTTTATTCAAAAACAATGGGATGACGCAAAGGTTATCCCATGTTCAACCCCAAACTAATTCACCACCCCAATTTTATGCAGTGGCTTCCTTCGAAACATGTGGGGTAATGTATTACTGCCAGATTACGTTTCCCTCTGGATAAGAAAACAGAGCTAAACTCAATTTGAGTGCCCCAGACCCTCTCTTCATTTTCATATCACTGCTACACCTTCCATAGAGCCCACAATGTTAACTTTCTGTACTAAATTTGGCAAGAATCCTCACAAAGGTGTTGATGGAGCTCAGCCAATGTGGCCAGAGAAAATGCTGGACATTGTTGGTCCCTTATCACACATTTTTGACATTGCTGAAGAAGCCATACTGGATATTGCCTCCATCGACGCAGGAGAGCTGTCACTGTGGGTACAAAGAGTATTCTTCCTTTTGAGTAATACCAGTTCCGCAATCATGCCTGAAAGGCATAAGGGTTTCTTGCTAAAATTGGACATTATACTGTCAAATCTTGCAAAAATGGATCTTGTCTCTAAAGCCAATAGTTTACTGTTTGGAGATTCCTTTATCAAGGAACTGAGCAAGTACGTGGCAACTTTCGCTTCTTTCGACAAGGCACAAGAATCTTTAAAAAAAGGTATTTGCCAATCAGGTTTTTGCCAGGGCTGGTACAGGAAGGAGTCACTTTACCAGCCAGGCCATTAGATCTCAAGGTTATAAAGGCTCCTTCAACTCATCTCCTCAAGAATTCCAATCAATCAATCACAGTATTTATAGAGCGCACTACGTACCCGTTAGGGTTTCAAGGCGCTGAGGGGGGAGGGGGCTGCTGCGACTGGTCGAAGACCCAGGTCTTGAGGAGTCTCCTGAAGGTGAGAAGATCCTGGGTCTGTCGCAGGGCGGTAGGGAGGGTGTTCCCGGTCTTGGCGGCGAGATAGGAGAAGGATCTGCCGCCGGAGGTCTTGCGTTGGAAGCGGGGAACGATGGCGAGGGCGAGGTTGGCGGAGCCGAGTTTGCGGGAGGGGACGTAGAAGTTGAGTCTGTTGTTCAGGTAGACTGGTCCGGCGTTGTGGAGTGCCTTGTGAGCGTGGGTGAGGAGTTTGAAGGTGATCCTCTTGTCCACGGGGAGCCAGTGGAGGTCTTTCAGGTGGTGGGAGATGTGGCATCGGCGGGGTACGATTAGGACCAGTCGGGCGGAGGCGTTTTGGATGCGTTGGAGGCGTTGGATGTCTTTTGCTGGGATGCCTGTGTAGAGTGCATTGCCGTAGTCCAGTCTACTGCTGACGAGGGCCTGGGTCACCGTTTTTCTGGTTTCCGTCGGGATCCATTTGTAGATTCTACGGAGCATGCGGAGGGTGTTGTAGCAGGAGGAGGAAACTGCGTTGACCTGCTTGGACATGGTGAGGGCGGAGTCGAGGACGAAGCCCAGGTTGCGTGCGTGGTTGGTTGGTGTTGGAGGGGGTCCCAGCGCGGTGGGCCACCCGGAGTCGTCCCAGGCCGATGGGGTGTGTCCGAGGATGAGGACCTCCGTCTTGTCGGAGTTTAACTTCAGGCGGCTTTTTCTCATCCATTCGGCGATGGACTTCATTCCCTCGTGGAGGTTGGCTTTGGCGGTGTGTGGGTCTTTGGTGAGGGAGAGGATGAGTTGGGTGTCGTCAGCGTAGGAGAGAATGTTGAGGTTGTGCTGACGGGCCAGTTGTGCGAGGGGGGCCATGTAGACGTTGAACAGCGTCGGGCTTAGGGAGGAGCCTTGGGGTACGCCACAGATGATGTTGGTGGCTTCGGAGCGGAAGGGAGGGATTCGGACCCTCTGGGTTCTGCCGGAGAGGAAAGAGGAGATCCAGTTGAGGGCTTTGTCTTGTATTCCGGCTTCGTGGAGGCGTGTTAGTAGGGTGTGGTGGCAGACCGTGTCGAAGGCTGCAGAGAGGTCCAGGAGGATGAGGGCTGATGTTTCGCCGTTGTCCATTTGCTGTCTGATGTCGTCTGTGGCGACGAGGAAAGCAGTCTTGGTGCTGTGGTTGCGTCTGAAACCGGATTGGGAGGGGTCCAGGATGGGATTGTCCTCGAGGTGATGGGTGAGCTGGGCGTTGACGATCTTCTCGATGACCTTCACTGGGAAGGGGAGGAGGGAGATCGGGCGGAAGTTTTTGAGGTCGTTGGGGTCTGCCTTGGGTTTTTTGAGGAGGGCGTGGATTTCGGCTTGCTTCCAGCTTTCCGGGAAGGTTGCGGTTTCGAATGATAAGTTGATGATCTTTCGAAGTTGGGGGGGGCGATGGTGGAGTCGGCTTTGTTGTAGACGTGGTGGGGGCATGGGTCTGAGGGGGATCCTGAGTGGATGGAGTTCATGATCTTGCAAGTTTCCGAGTCATCTACGTGGGTCCAGGCGGTCAGGCGGTTGGTGTAGGTGGAGCTGTCGGAGGTGGGGTCTGTCGGAGGCGTGGGGTTGAGGCTGTCGTGGATGTCGGCGATCTTCTGATAGACCGTGCCAGAGTTCTTGGGAGGGTGGGATGTCGTTGGCGTTGGCGCTGGGGTTGGATAGCTCTTTCACAATGCAGAAGAGTTCTTTGCTGTTGTGTGCGTTGTTGTTCAGGCGTTCTGTGAAGTGGGAACGTTTGGCGAGTCGGATTAGCTGGTGATGCTTGCGGGTGGCTTCCTTGTGGGCTGCCAGGCTGTCTGGTATGCGTTCGAGGAGCCATTTTTTCTTTAGTTTCTGGCAGGTGCGTTTTGGAGGTGATGAGTTCGTCTGTGAACCAGGCGGCTTTTTTCTTTCCTTGGTTGTCGGTGGGCCTTTTGAGAGGTGCGAGGGTGTTGGCGCAGTCGTTGATCCACGGTCGTAGGTTGAGGGCGGCGGTGTCTGGGTCGGTGGGGGCGGTGGGCGGGTTCTGGGTGAGGGTGCTGGTCAGTTGGTCTTTGGTGACTTTGCTCCAGCGTCGGTGAGGTGGTAGTTGGGTGCGGTGGTGTTTGGTGTGCTTCTTGAATGAGAAGTGGACGCAGTGGTGGTCGGTCCAGTGGAGTTCGGTGGTGTGGCTGAAGGTGACGTGGTTGCTTGCGGAGAAGATCAGATCGAGCGTGTGGCTGGCGATGTGGGTGGGTGTGTTGACCAGTTGTCTGAGGCCGAGGTTGGAGAGGTTGTCGATCAGGGCTGTGGTGTTGGCGTCGTTGTTGTTCTCCAAGTGGAAATTGAGGTCTCCAAGGAGGATGTAGTCCGTGGAGGCGAGGGCGTGGGTGCTCGTGAGGTCGGCGATGGAGTCGCTGAAGGGTGCTCGTGGTCCTGGGGGACGGTAGATGAGCGTTCCCCTGAGAGTAGTGTTGGGGTCAGTGTGGATCCGGAAGTGCAGGTGTTCGGCGGTCTTGAGGGTGTCGTCCATGTGGGTGTGGATTTTGAGGGTAGATTTGTGGGCGATGGCTATTCCTCCTCCGATTCCGTTGGGGCGAGCTCTTCTGGTGATCTTGTAGCCGTCCGGGATGGCTATGGCGATGTCAGGTGCTGAGGAGTCGTTCCACCAGGTTTCGGTCAGGAAGGCTACGCCGGGGGCGGTGGTGTCGAGCAGGTCCCAGAGCTCGATGGCATGCTTTCGTGCAGAGCGTGTGTTGAGGAATATGCAGTGGAGGTAGTTTGTGCTGGTTGTTGCAGGTTTCCTTGTTCTGTTGCAGGTGAAGTTGCAGGCGCGGCAGGAGAAGGGCCCTTTGGTGTTCTTCGGTGTGGCCTGGAAGCAAGTTAAGGAGGAGCCGGGGTTGAGGGCGATGAGTTTGTTGGCTGAGTAGCGACGTCTGTTGGTGCGGGGGTCGTGCGGACCAGGGGGTCGGACGGGCGCAGACGGGCTTGCATTCAAGATGGCAGAATCAAGTGGCTGCCTGGAGGAGCTCTGGGCACCACCCCAGGGGAAGGGCGACTCCCCTTTTTCAGTGTCCAGTTTTGCACCACAGTAGGTTCAGTCCCTGAACAGGTGCAGACTGGTTTATGCACGCAGGGCACCAGATGCACCCTTCAAAGCATACCAGTGGCTTGGAGGCTACTCATCCCAAGCCAAGTAACACCTATTTCCAAAGGGAGAGGTTGTTGCCTGCCACTCCTAAAGGAAATCCTATGGTCTGCCTTCTTGGGCTTCAGCTGGTCAAGCAGCAGGAGGGCAGAAATCTAAGGACCCCCCAGAGTGCATGAAATCATACAACCAATACTGGCAACAGTATTGGGGTATGATTCTGATATGTTTGATACCAAACATGCCCAGGTTCAGAGTTACCATTATGTAGCTGGACACAGGCCTGTGTCCAGTACACGGGTAAAATGGCTTTCCCGCACTTCGGAAGTCCAGGGAATTGGAGCTGGAGTTCGTAGGGGCACCTCTGCTAATACAGGGGTGTCCTCACACACAGCTATCTGCACCCTGCCCTCTGGGCTAGGAGGGCCTACCATAGGGGTGACTTACAGTGACCTGGTGTAGTGACCTGAAGTGAAAGGGTGCATGCACCTTTTCACGCAGGCTGCAAAGGCAGACCTGCAGACACATTTTACATGGGCTCCCATAGGTGGCATAATACATCCTGCAGCCCTGGAGGATCCCCTGGTGCCCTAATGCCTTATGTACCTAAGTACCATATACTAGGGACTTACATGGGGGCACCAGTATGCCAATTGTGGGGTGTACAAAGTCAGGAACAACCAAATGTAGAGGGAGAGAGTACAGTCACTGGGGTCCTGGTTAGCAGGATCCCAGTGAACACAGTCAGAACATACTGACTGTAGGCAAAAGTGGGGGTAACCATGCCAAAAAGAGGGTACTTTCCTACAGCGGCGTCTAAAGTTCTTTCTTCACAAATGGAGAACCATCACTTCCGATCCTTGGGTTCTAAACTCAGTTATACCATAGAGCTTTACAAAACACCTTTTCAAAATGTACTTCCCCACCATTAAAGTTCTCAGCAGAAATGACATCCCTGTTTTCCCAAGAAATTATTTCTCTCTCATAAAAACACACACTCCTATCCACTTATCTGCACCCTTCAGTTTTCTTAAGTTCAGTGTTCTTAGTTCAAAAGAAAAACAAGAAAATGAGACTGGTAGTAAATCTGAAACATGTCAACCAGTTTGTAGTTTATCGTCACTTCAAAACGGAGACCATTTTACATCTCAGAGATGTTCCATTACAGAACAATTGGATGGTTCGTTTGGATTTACAAGTTGCATACCTCACTATCCCTATTCTCCAAGCTCATGTGAAATTCAGCCACTCCAACAGCAGGGAAAAACCTATCAATTTTCTTCTCTTCTTTTCAGTCTTTCATCCGCTCCATGGTGTTTCACCAAACTGGTGAAACCAGTCATGGCCCGGCTCAGGGTATCACGTTAATTATCTGTCTTGATGGTATCCTCTTGATGTGTCAAAATCATCAAACTCTTCACACAGAAATACACATCACTTTCTCTCTTCCACCAGAACTTGGTTTCCTTATAAACAAGGAGAAATTGATTCTAACTCCCTCTCAAAACATGGAGTTCCCAGACTTCTTCATAAACTCTATAGGCGCAACTCTCCACTTACCCCAATCAAAAGTAAAAGCTATAAAGTCAGAGATAAACCACTCCCTTCCCATTCCTACCATCTCCCTCAGGTCTCTTACAAGAATTGTCAGGCTGCTTTCTTCTTCAATTCAAGCCATCTTCCCAGGCCCGCTACACTATCGAGCTCTTCAAAGAATAAAAATCTGACATGTGGAGAGGACTGGCTTATTCTGATTCTGTCTCCCTCAATCACTAAGATCATCTAGATGCCTGGGATAGCAGGACCATCTTCGCTTCAGCCCCAGATCTTGTATTAGAATCCATTGCAGGTCTGGCGCGATCAAAAGATTTGTAAAGGACAGAGTGCAGTGTTCCTTTCTCCTTTGAATGGACAATCTTTCAGTGTTAAAATACATCAACCACCTCGGCGGCACCAGATAAAACCCTTAGCGGAATTAGCAAAAAGATTTTAGGAGGTTTTTTTCTCTGGCACAAAATGTCAGTTTGTGCAGAATAGTTATTACACAAACCCAATTCTGTAGCAGATTGGTATTCCCATTACCTACACGCCTCCAGTGATTGTAAGCTCCATCCATCAGTTTTGCAATATGCTATTTCACAAATGGGGACCTCTTTAGATATAGCTCTTTGCATCCCGTTGAAATTCTCATCTTCCCCAGTTCTTCAGTTGGTGACCAAATCCGTTAGCGTTAGTAACTGATGTTTTTCTTCAGGTCTGGTCACAGATGACAAACTATGCTTTTCCACCTTCCCTGATGATCAACAGGGTCCTAGCTCAGGTTATCATCAGAAGGCCATTCTAATTCTGGCGGTCCCATTCTTGCAGTTACAGGTATGGTATCCTCCCCTACTAGAACTCACAATATACTTCCCCTTTCTTATTCCTTCCTTTCCCTACCTCTTTAATCCGGAAGGACACGCACACAATCTAATTGTGAACAATATCCTACTTCTGTCAGCCTGAAAAGTAGCAGGAATTCCCAATCTTATCCAGGCAATTTGACAGAAGTTTCAGAGTACATCAGTAAATTTTGGGTATCAGGCACTACCAAAGCTTACAAATCAGCCTGGTCGCTTTGGGCTAGCTGGTGTATGGGACGATCTTGTGATACCTTTTCAGCATATATCACCCTGTTTGCCAATTTCTTAGCTTCCCAAGCTAGCTCAGGTAAATCTTATCGTACTGCTAAATGTTACCATTCTGCAATATCAATCAACCATCCACACATACATGAGAAACCTGTTGGTCAACATCAACTCATCTGTTGAAGGGAGTAAAATTCTCTAATCCTCTATACTAATTATAGTGAGTTATGGGAGGTAAAAGTGGTTTTGCAATTGTTTTGTCTTGGCCTGACAACGTTTCCCTATGGCTTAAAATGCTTTCAGCTAAATTAACGCTGTTGTGTTTAATATCCATTAAACACGTGTTATATGTAAAAGCTCTAGACATTTCTGCATGTCATTTTACTCCCACAGGTATTCTCTTCAATGTCAGGAGATGTACTAAGACTAATCTATTTACTGTTTTCTATCCTTATTCTCCAGTCAACCAGAATTATGCATTGGCAATTGTCTAAACATTTACGAACAAAAAACAATCCATTTCAGAACATCCTCTGATACACCATTGCTCATTTCTTTCAGAAAACCTCACAAACCAGTTTCCTCCCCCACATTGGCATGATGAGTTAAATGGGTTATGAGACTTGCGGGTATTGATACCTCCATTTCTGGGGTGCATTTCTCATGGGGTGCCATGATTTCCAAAACCTTTTGGGGGGGGGGTCATGCCTAGAGGACATTCTGAGATCAGCTAATTGGTCCAATGATGTCACTTTTCACACTTTCTTTCTGTAAACCAGTTAATACAGCATCTTCTGTGGTAATTGACAAGCTTTAGAGAAGGATAATAAAAGTGTGTGGTCTTGCCATTGAACATAGATTTTCCTAGCAATTTATGAAGGGAAGTTTTAATTTGATTAAAGACACGGAGGAAGGCGAGTATTATCCAGCCACAAAACTGTATTAATTATGCATTTCCCACCCTAACAGTTTCATCCACTCCAACAATGCCAGCTACCTAAAAAGCTTCAAGATTACCATGATACACCGTACATGGATCTCTAGGGGGTGTCACCTTTGTCCGGGATCCTTACAGTATTGACTCCTTCACATCCTGGATTTCTTTGGGTGGACTTTGTTCAATATATTTTTTTCCTTTGTTTTAGCTATTTCTATTGTTTTTTTGCATTTTCCCAATATTAATACTTATTTATGTTTGGTTCTCACACAAGAGGGCTGCTTGTAGTCAAGTTAGATATATCAGAGGAATCCTTAATACAAATTGTTGCAATATGTTAATACTGTTGTTTTCCCATTGGCCTTTTGTTTCCCTTGGCCTCATAGGATTTGTAGTTTTTTTTCTTTCTTGACTGCTGCTGATAAAGCAAGATTGGAGAAGCATAATACTGGCCTTTAATGGAATTAAGACTTTACTTCATAAGTTACTAGGAAAAGTTAATTTTTTTAACCCTACTGCATAAGTTGGTCCTCATGATGCCTAGTGGCCCTGAATGCAATGTAGGTTGGGTGAGCAAAGCTTTACTTTCTTGTTTGGCACTTCACTTACAATTACACCATGATCAGATCATAAATGCATTACTATCTGGACTTAAAATGACACTTTTTAACAGAACATTCATAGTTTTGACATAAAATGAGTATTTTTCAGATTTTTAAAGATAAAATAAATAGTTGGTCCTCTCGTATTAGAACTGTCCCTCACTGACCACTGTTACAACAAGTGTTTGTCTCATTGCTCTCTTTTTAATCCTAAAATACCTTGCATTTGTCTGAACCAGTGGTTTCCAACCTGTGGTCCAGGGAGCACTGGAGGTCTGCAAAGCCTCATCAGGGGGTCCGCGACTGCTTAGAAAACAAAATAATATTAACAGATTACGTCCCCAGCTTTCAGTACTCACTCAGTGGGGGGGTCCCCAGATTCCAATAATGATTCAGTGGGAATCCCCTGGGTTCCAGTAATCATAAAGTAGGGGTGCACAGAAGTCAAAAGGTTGGGAACCACTGGTCTGGACAATGACTGTTACCTGCCAAGCACAGAGAAAACAGAACTTAATTTTATGGCAAGACCGGAGGCTCATATTATGCATTTTATTTTCTTGTTTATTAAATAGCATTAGTCAAGAACAAACAACAACTCCCAGAAGGCCAAACGAGAACAGGCCACAAGTCCAAGGGAGAAAGCGAATTTGCAGGAACTGTGCACATTCATCTTATCAGGGCTGAGATCATGGACTTCTTCCATGAACATATCAGGTACATGACTGCTCCTTCTTGGCACACAAAAGTGTTCCCTGGATAAATGCAGTCTCACGCCAGGGGCCGGGTCCTGGATGCTCATCTCACTCACCACTTATGAGAGGAGATTTCCAATGAACTTCCATTTTAGTCACTGTCAATTTCTACTGAAAGAGGTCAAGTGATAACACCAAACATCTTATCTGTGAATTTGTGGATGTCCCACAGAAAGAAAAAAAAACATTAAATAATAGGTCTGTTTGCTATTGAACCCACTTCTTCAGACAGAAGCCATCAGCTTTTTGCTGGCATTCTCCAACACATTCCCTTGAGCCATTCCATGGAAGCTCAAACTGAGACAGCATTTCTGGGTCTGAGGACCCTCCCTACATCCTTGATGGATACAGACTTGCACGTGAGCAACATTTGGGAACATCAGAAAGGCAGAGTGCAAGCAGCTTGAAAGGAGAGGATGTCACCGGGAGTGGAAACTTATGCATGTCCACTCACTTGCATTTGAGTTAGCGATGTTTTAGCCTAAGACTCCAGAAAAATCAAAAAGGCACCTTCAAACTAGCACATGCATTCTCTGTTCTAAATGGCCTGTTTGAGTGGTTATCACCTAGCACCGTCAGGTGTGACACCTTCCCCGGCCCTGCCTTTCCAGATAACCGCCCTTTGCATTCTGGGACTTGCAGTTGTATTTTAACTTTTCAGCTATGGAGTTTAAAAAAACCATCATGCAAACGGCCACAGGCTGAAAGGCGAAGATTCTTTTAAACGGGCGGGTCCTCCGAGGTAAAGTTTCCACTACTTATAATTGGAAAGTATTATTCTGCTGCAGGAAGCTTTGTTACGTTCAAAAATCAAATGAACCAAATATGTTTTTTAATTGAGGGATCCACTTCGGTGCTCTTTGTCAGTCCTGCTTTACAGCAATAGGAGAGGGGGGTTTACTCCTTGTAGTGGCAGAAAGCGTGAAACGAGGTAACTGGGCCGGTTGCTAACTTTCTAATACAAAGAAAGCCACTGATTAACCACATTTCAAAAACAGCTCTAAAACACCTCAAACCAATGCACACCAAAGAGGCAGACATCACTCTCTAGGGATACACTGTTTCAGTAACACTTCCGCTCAGCAGCCCCCGCTGCACAGACATTCACGTGAAAAACATCACCTATTTGTAGCAAAACACAAACACCCTCCCCAGCTCTAAACCCAGTCTTCTTCGTTTGTTTTTATAAAAATGCAGGTAGAAATGCACAATTAAATGGGAAGTGGAAAATGTATTTATTTAATTGATTAAATGTACTTCATCATTCCAAAATGTCTACATTTCGTTACGCTCTTCTGCAGTTCAGAGAGTTTTGTTACCCTGTTTGCATATAGTCCTATTTCTATAACTTATTGCAGAAACTTCGGCGCGGGTGACGTACATTTTATTACAAGACAGGAGGCTCATATTATGCTTTTCTTTTCATGCTTTATTTTAACAGCAGCCAAGAACTACAAATCCCAGAGTCCCTGGGAAAAACAAACTACTAAACTGCATCACAATGGGGTCCTCCAATCACACGAGGAGCCCTATAATAACTATCTTGACTGAGAGCAACAAGCCCTCTTTTCTTGCTGCTCGCAGTCAAGATAAGTACACTGCTCGCCTTTTTATGTATTCTGTATATGGTATGATAGTGTATTTGGTGTATTTATACATATATTAACTTTATTGGGTTTCCGTTCCTGTGGGCATTTGTTTGGTATTGTATTCCGTTTTTCCTTCGTGTTTAACTTTAACGCGCTCGCGCGCTCCTGTGCGCATTTTCGCGCTGACAGGCCGTCTGTCAGAACGTTCGGCAAACGTTCTGACAGCCGCGCCTGAAGCAACGGCATTCCTATCATTCCGGCCTCTCACGCGGCAGCTTGAAGTGAGCTTCCTTCACGCTCGGTTAGGTTTACGAGCGTTTAGTTTCAATTCCTTTCGCCTCACTGAGCAGTTACAGCGTGTTTACTTTCAGCACGCTTGACTGCCGGCTCATTATTGATTTTCTTCAGAACTGGCTCGGCCCTCACACGCTGTTGCTATTTTAAACGCGTTTTTGTTCTCTTGAGGTTAGTGATACATTTTCTCATATTCCCGGTCAGCCCCCCTTGTCCAGTTAACCCTTCCCAGGTATTTCTTCCCAACATGTCAGAAGACGATCAAACCCAGTCCATTAAGGACAATTTCTAAAGGCGTTTCTCAAAAATTTGGGCCTCCAACCCGAGAGGCGAAAACTTCGGGTCTCCCCTCTTCCCCACTTAATATCCTTAATTTACGGGACACGGATAGTGATGGGGATGATGATGTCTTGCAAGACAATATAGATGATGACTATTTTGATGGGCCCTAGGAGAAAAGGCGAAAAATTTCTCCTCATGAGTACTCCCCTCATTTAGTGCCCGAGGACCTGGTGGACCCGGTTGGCGAACCTCTGTTCGACCCTAATACCATCCATCATCCCAACTCCTCTGAATGGTTCCCCTCTGATCACGTTTCCGATTACGTCTCTTTTTATCTCCGACACCCCCTGGATAAATCATCCAGAAATAAATTAAAATCCGAATGTCCCAGACCTTCCCTTCCCTGTAAAGTCACTGACACCCCTGCCATTGATCCCAATATGCTCCTTTTTTTCACGAAATTTGGCAAGGACCCCAAGAAGGGAGTGGACCGCGCCTGGTCAAATTGCCAGGATAGGCTCCTAGATTTGGTGGGTTCCCTCACCAGAATATTTGACCTTGCCGAGGACGCCAAGTTGGAGGGCTCTCATGTGGATCCTGATACCCTCTCCAATTGGGCTCAACGAGCAATCTGTATGTTGGGCAATGCCAACTCCTACATTTCCCAGGAACGTCGGAAAAGCCTCCTCCTCAGGATTGATCCAAAACTCAGCACTTTGGCTTCTAAGGAGGAAGGCCTTAATGCTGATGGTCTTCTCTTTGGAGACTCTTTCATTAAGGAATTGGGCAAGTACGTTGCTACTTTTAACTCTTTGGACAAAGCACATTATTCTATGAAGAGAATTTTTTCCAGTCGGGTTTTTGGAAGGGCCGGCAAAGGAAGGAGCCGTTTTGCCGGCCGCTTCTCTGCAAGAGGTCAATCCCTCAACAGAGGCTCCTACACCCAGTCTAACCAACTTGAAGTGTATCAAGGATACAAACCCCAATTCTACCCCCGCAGATTCCGCGGCGGCCGCAACAGGGGTTACAGAGCCAAAGGAGAACAACTTGCAGGTAAGAACTTTCAGTTCTGGCCTTCCTCCAGTAGGAGGCAGACTAGCTTTGTGTTTAAACGCTTGGTTGTTAATAACTTCCGATCCTTGGGTAATCCAAACCGTCCAAGGCTATTGAATAGAACTTTACCAGACTCCCTTTCAACCCTTCCTTCCTCATCCTCTTCGTTTTTCTCAAGACCAATCCCGTCTCATTCAAGTCGAGATACAAGATTTACTATCAAAGCAAGCGATCGAAGAAGTGCCATTCGATGCTTCGGGGTTTCTCAGCAATATCTTTTTGGTTCAAAAGAAAAACAAAAAACACCGCCCGGTCATAAATTTGAAAGAATTCAACAACTTTGTGGTGTATCATCACTTCAAGATGGAAACTATTCTCCATCTAAGGGATATTCTTCTTCAGAACGACTGGTTGGTTCGCATAGATCTACAGGATGCCTACCTTTCGGTACCGGTGCATCCTTCATTCAGAAAATTTCTTCAATTCCGGTGGGAGCATTCTTTCTTCCGTTTCAAAACTCTTCCCTTCGGTCTGTCTTCTGCCCCTTGGTGCTTCACCAAGATACTCAAACCAGTGGTAGCCTCTCTCAGGGCTCAAGGGATACGCCTTATTGTCTACCTCGACGATTTCCTATTGATGGCCCAAGACCAGTCTTCCCTAATAACCCATCAAAAAATTTGTCTGGATCTCCTCTCGCAGTTGGGATTCCTTATAAACTTCCAAAAGTCATCCCTTGTTCCTTCTCAAACTCTCGAATTCTTGGGATTCCTCGTCAACACCGCCGAGTCAATTCTCCAACTTCCCCAGGACAAAGTTTCTTTGATAAAGAAAGAAATTCGTCATGCTCTGTCGCTTCCTTGTACTTTCCTCAGGGCTCTGGCTCGTCTTGTAGGTCTTCTTTCCTCTTCCATCCAGGCCATATTTCCAGGCCCTCTTCATTACAGAGCTCTTCAAAGGCTCAAAATCCGACACCTTCAACAGGGTCTGTCATATTCAGATCAGGTGGTTCTCGATGCGGACTCCAGGGAAGAACTCACATGGTGGATGAGTCATTTAGACGCCTGGAACGGGAGAACGATTTTCTCTGCCGCCCCAGATCTTGTCTTAGAGTCAGATGCAAGTCTGACAGGATGGGGCGCAAGATGTGGTCCACACTCGACTGGAGGACCATGGTCCGTTCAGGAGTCGTCAATGCACATAAACTGTTTAGAGATGCTTGCAGGTTCCTTTGCCATCCAATCCTTTACCAAAGACAAAGTAAAATGTTCCATTCTTCTCAGAATGGACAATTTATCAGCAGTAACTTACATAAACCGTCTGGGCGGAACTCGCTCCAAACCGTTAGCCCTCTTGGCCAAGAGTCTGTGGGAGTTTTGTCTACACAAAAATATTTCAGTAAGGGCAGAATATCTCCCAGGCAATCTCAATGTGGTGGCCGATTGGTTCTCAAGGCACTCCCACGATTCAAGCGATTGGCGTCTTCACCCTTCTATATTCAAGCGTCTTTCTTCTATATTCGGCACCATGTTCATAGACCTCTTTGCCTCAAGACTCAACTCTCAGCTTCCCAAATTCTTCAGTTGGAGACCAGATCCCTTAGCATTGGCTACCAACGCTTTTCTCCAACCGTGGCCTTCTTCCCTCCTGTACGCCTTTCCACCCTTCCTTTTTATTGCTCGGGTACTAGCACATGTCCGACGTCAGGGCTCCTCCCTAGTATTAATTACCCCATTTTGGCAGGCCCAACCTTGGTTTCCGACCCTTTTGGAACTCTCGTTGGATCTTCCAGTTCTCATCCTCCCTTTCCCAGACCTTCTCCTGGATCCCCAGGGACATCCTCACAACCTCATAATACAGGGTTCCCTATCCCTCATAGCTTGGAGAGTTTCGGGGCTTCCTGGAGAACCCCAGGAATTTCGCAACAGGCTGTCCAATTCATCCAGCAATCTTGGGCTCCGGGCACCTCGAAGGTTTATCGAGCAGCCTGGGCAGTATGGTGCAGCTGGTGTGTGGACAGGGATTCCAATCCCGTTTCAGCTGATGTTACCTTAATCGTAAATTTCCTAGCTTCCTTAGCCTCTCAGGGCAAGGCATATCGTACCGTCAATACATATAGGTCAGCAATTTCTTCAGAACACATCAGGGTGGACGGTAGACCGGTGGGAGAGCATCCCTTAGTTTGCCGCCTATTAAAAGGAATACGTTTTTCCAAACCTCCAAACCCCAAATATAAGTCTATGTGGGATGTAAATTCGGTCCTTCATCTTCTTCTTTCTTGGCCTGATAATTCAGAACTTTCATTAAAATATTTATCTGCAAAAATTACTATGCTCCTCTGTTTGGTCTCTATCAAATGAGTTTCGGATGTTAAAGCTTTGGATGTTTCCTCCTTTCATTTTTCTGCCTTCGGTGTGTGTTTCAATGTGGCTAGACGTACTAAGACTAATTTGTCTTCTGTGTTTTATCCCTTTTTTCCCTCCCAACCTAAGTTGTGCGTGGCTAATTGCTTAAAAACGTACGTTTCACGAACTGCAGATCTCAGGACATCCTCTTCTTCTCAACTGCTGATTTCGTATCAAAAACCCCATAAACCTGTCTCTTCTCCCACTTTAGCCCGCTGGCTCAAGTGGCTGATGAATTTGGCTGGCGTCCCTATTGATATTTATGGTGCCCATTCTGTTACAGGAGCTACGCCTTCTAAGGCCTTTTTTGCCGGGGCCAGCTTACAGGATATCCTTAGATCTGCAGACTGGTCTAACGTCAATACATTTAGAACGTTCTATTGCAAACCAGTCGATCATCCTATACAAAATGTTGTTTCATTGCTTTGAACAAGCATAATATGAGCCTCCTGTCTTGTAATAAAATTGAGATTTTCCTAGCCTTGGTGTCAGAAAGGCTAGATTTTATTAAAGACAAGGAGGCGAGTATTATCCCGCCTCTTCTAACCCTCCCTGTTCTTTTATTCTAGTTGCCTCAACCGCAACCAGCAACAACGCTACTGTCTGACCAGCTTTCTCCAACTGACCCTTCTGGATCTCCTCTTCAACCAACAGGATCTACACAAGATCATCCTTCCCTCAAGATTTTCGTTTGGGACATACTTTCCGCCTTTTTGACTCTTTATGGTCTACTGTTCTTATTTTCGCATCGTTATATTGACTGACTTTCGCAAGAAAAGAGGGCTTGTTGCTCTCAGTCAAGATAGTTATTATAGGGCTCCTCGTGTGATTGGAGGACCCCATTGTGATGCAGTTTAGTAGTTTGTTTTTCCCAGGGACTCTGGGATTTGTAGTTCTTGGCTGCTGTTAAAATAAAGCATGAAAAGAAAAGCATAATACTCGCCTCCTTGTCTTTAATAAAATCTAGCCTTTCTGACACCAAGGCTAGGAAAATCTCAATTCATAAGGCATTTTGGAAAGCTGTGTGTCAGAGCTCCTCGTTAGTATAGTGGTCAGTATCCCCGCCTGTCACGCGGGAGACCGGGGTTCAATTCCCCGACGGGGAGATCGGACTTTTTTTTTTTCCTTTGTTTTAGTGGTTGTTAAATTTTAAACAATCTGCTTCCAAACACCACATAATATTTGCTGCGAAATCTTTAAGAAGCATTTTAATGTAAAAAAAAAATACAGTGAAGATATATTGCAGGATGCGTCTGTGTGTGTGTGTGTGTGTGTTTTTTTAACAAGAAAGGTAAGTAGATACTCATGTGATAAACTATGTTTTAGACACGCACTTAGGTCACGTTGAAAAACGAATTTTGAGGGAGAAAATAGTGTTTCCCAATGTAGTTCTGTGTCCCTATTAGCGTTAAAATGTAATCTTTTTTTCCTTTGTTTTAGCTATTTCTATTGTTTTTTGCATTTTCCCAATATTAATACTTATTTATGTTTGTTTCTCGCACAAGAGGGCTGCTTGCAGTCAAGTTAGATATATCAGAGGGACCCTTAATACCAATTGGTGCAATATGTTAATACTGTTGTTTTCCCATTGGCCTTTTGTTTCCCTTGGCCTCATAGGATTTGTAGTTTTTTTTCTTTCTTGGCTGCTGCTGATAAAGCAAGATTGGAGAAGCATAATACTGGCCTTTAATGGAATTAAGACTTTACTTCATAAGTTACTAGGAAAAGTTACATTTTTTAACCCTACTGCATACGTTGGTCCTCATGATGCCAGTGGCCCTGAATGCAATGTAGGTTGGGTGAGCGAAGCTTTACTTTCTTGTTTGGCACTTCACTTACAATTTTATGACAAGACCGGAGGCGAGTATTATGCTTTCTTTTCCTGCTTTATTTCAACAGCAGCCAAGAAAGAACACCAGTCCCAGAGATTTGTGAAACAGGCAACCAATGGGAGGACTAGAATAACAAGTTAGCCAATCACAACACTATGCACTATAAAGATATACCAATCCTGACTGCAAGCAGCCCTCTTTTCTTGCTGCTCGCAGTCAAGATAAGTATATCTTTTAGTGCTTGGTAAAACTTTCTGCGTATTGTTGGTTATTTTCACTGTTTTAATATTAATTTTCAAGCGTTATTCGTAGCTGTACCAATATCGGCGTTCGTGCCTGTGTTTTTCACTAAAGGTCTAATTCATTTTCAGTGTCGCGCGCGAAGCGTTCCTCAAGCATTTTCCCCGACTCGCGTATCCGTGCTAACGTTCCATTGTGAACGCCGGCTGACGCGAGTCTCATCTTACCGGCATTCTCCTTTCGCTCCGTCCCTGAGCGCACTGCTTCCAAAACACGCTTCAATATTTTAAACCTTTTATCCCTTCGCCGCTTCTGACGGGCAGGCCAACACTTCTAGCTCTGCCGGCTCATTCAGGTTTATTATTTATTGACTTGGCCACTTCCTATTAAGGCGTGGCCTTCGCGTTTTCTGCCTCTCGGTTGGCAGCTTCTGGGTGAATCATAGTTTTTTCTCTTCTCAAGCCCTCCCTCAGGTTTTAACCCCTTATTTACCTGTTTTTCCTCTTTCCCACAGCAAAATGGATTTTTCAAACTTTTTCTCCACAAATGAAGACTCTGAAGAGGTTTTTTCTTCTAATTTAAAATTTGTATACAGTTTTCAGTTAAAAAAGCAGTTTCTGTTTCTAGGGTTAAAATTTCGAAACAAATTCAAAATACTGTGTCTTTCGGTCTCTCCCAATCACATTTGGCCCATTCTGCGGGGGAAAGCAGAAAGCGCAAAGCCGCGGAGGCTTCTACTTCTTTACAGGCACACGCCTCGTCTGCGCTGACGGACAGTGAGTCAAACTCACTCAGAATTGAGGGCGAAGCTCCTCACAGGCCTCCTATGTCGGAGGGGAATAAGTCTATGGGTACAAAAAGTAAAGCAAAAACAAAAAACTTATCTAAAACCCATAAAATTGTGATTGAGGATATCAAAGACACAGACGATGATGGGGATGACATTGACTCTAATACAGACAATGAGGACACTAACACCTCAGATTTCTGGATCGGGCCTCCGCCCAAAAAGACCAAATCAGTACCAGCTGATCAAGCTCACTCTCCCCTGATAGATTCTGATGGCAATCCCATGTTCGATCCTAGTCTAATCCACCAACCTAATTCTACTGAATGGCTTCCTTCTGAACATGTTTCTAACTATATTCTAGCCAAATTACGTCTTCCCCTAGATAAGCAAGTACAGGCCAAATTACGTTCCGAGTGTCCCAGACCCTCCCCTCCCCTACACATCACCGCCACTCCCTCTATAGAACCCTCTTTACTAACCTTTTTCTCTAAATTTGGGAAAGATCCCCGCAAAGGAGTAGATAGAGCCTGGGCCTTATGCCAGGATAAAGTTCTTGATTTGGTCGGTCCCTTGGCCTGCATTTTTGATTTAGCAGAATCTGCCCGAATCAATGAAGAATCCATAGATCCTGAGGAATTGTCCCTCTGGATTCAGAGAGCCTTTTGTTTACTGGGTAACGCAACCTCGGCTATGACGCATGAACGTCGAGAAGGACTCTTACTTAAGCTAGATCCTAAGCTAGCAAATCTGGCAGCTATGGACCCTGGTTCCAAGGCCGACGGCTTGCTCTTTGGGGACTCGTTTATCAAAGAGTTAAGTAAATATGTTACCACCTTTGCCTCAATAGGCAAAGCACAACAGTCCCTTAAAAAGGTTTTCAACTCACGGGTTTTTGCCAGGGCCGGTAGAGGAAGAGGCCGCTCCACTGGCCGGTCCTTTAGAAATCAAGACTTCATAGGCTCTTACACTTACCAACAACAAGAGTTTCGACCGCAATTCTACCCCCAACGTTCCAGAGGGTTCAGATGCAGGAACCAACGCAAGTCCTATAATAACTCAGGTAAGCCAATTTTCTGGCCATCTTACTGTAGGGGGTCGCCTAAAGTTTTTTCTTCACAAATGGACAGAGATTACCTCAGATCCTTGGGTGCTCAATACAGTCAAAGGCTATTTAATAGAGTTTTACGAGACTCCTTACCAACCTTCTCCCCTTCCTCCTCTCATTTTTGCAAAAGAAATGACAAATCTCATCACTTCCGAGATGCAAGATCTACTTCGAAAACGAGCTATCCAACCAGTTCATCCTCTTCCATCCAGTTTTATAAGCCCCTTGTTTTTAGTAATCAAGAAAAACAAAAAGGTCAGACCAGTCATCAACCTCAGACAATTCAATCAATTTGTTGTTTTTCGACACTTCAAGATGGAAACAATTCTTCATCTAAGGGACTCGCTTCTTCTGAACGACTGGATGGTCCGCCTGGACCTTCAGGACGCCTACCTAACAGTACCCATTCACTATTCTCACAGAAAATAACTTCAGTTTCAATGGCAACATCAATTCTATCAATTCACTTGCCTACCATTCAGCCTTTCTTCGGCTCCTTGGTGTTTCACCAAGTTAATAAAACCTATTGTAGCCCTGCTCCGGTTGCAAGGTTTCAGGTTGATAATCTACCTAGACGATATCCTTCTTATGCATCAAGACATCTCCATTCTCCAGTCTCAACTGTCCTTCACCATATCCCTCCTTTCAGATGTAGGCTTTATAATCAACAACGCAAAGTCGATCTTTGCTCCGTCTCAAACCATAGAGTTCCTAGGCTTTCTAGTCAACTCCTTTCAAGGCCTGTTCCAACTCCTGGATTCAAAAATAAAAAGCATCAAAGCAGAGATAACCCTATCTTTACAGCAGACTTCTCTCTCCCTAAGGTCTCTTGCAAGGATTGTCATCTTTCTTCTTCGATACAAGCAATATTTCCAGGCCCTCTCCACTATCGGGCTCTGCAGAGACTAAAGATCTGGCATCTGCGCAATGGTCTTGCTTATTCAGATTTCATCCCCCTCGATCTAGAATCCCGTACAGAACTTCAATGGTGGCTAGACCACTTAGAAGCCTGGAACGGCAGGACCATCTTTGCCTCAGCCCCAGATCTTGTCTTAGAATCCAAACTACTAGCAGAACTAGCCAAAAACTTCTGGGAATTCTGCCTACACCGAAAAATTTCGGTTCGAGCAGAATACTTACCAGGTGCGCTCAATTCAGTAGCAGATTGGTATTCGCGTCATCTCTCCGACTCCAGCGACTGGAAACTTCACTCTTCAGTCTTCAATTCTCTTCATCACAAATGGGGTCCTTTCCTCATAGATCTCTTCGCATCCCACATAAATACTCAGCGTCTGCACTTTTTCAGCTGGAGACCAGATCCTCAAGCTTTAGTGACCGATGCCTTTCTTCAACAGTGGCCCCATTCAATAAGCTATGCCTTTCCCCCCTTCATCATGATAAACAAAGTACTCGCTCATATCAGACGTCAAAAAGTCACTGTGGTTCTAGTAGTTCCGTTCTGGCAATCTCAAGTATGGTACCCTCCCCTTCTCGAACTATCAATCGACTTCCCGGTAATCCTACCCTCCTTTCCTTCTCTCCTTCTCAATCCGCAAGGTCTCCCCCACGACCTCATAATCAACAAATCCCTTCTTCTATCTGCCTGGAAAGTTTCAGGCCTTCCTCATCTTATCCAGGAATTTCACTCGAGGCTTCAACCTACATCAACAATTCCTGGGCTCCAGGTACTGCCAAGGCTTACAAATCAGCCTGGTCCATCTGGTCTAGCTGGTGTCTGGGAAAAGCGGGTGATCCCTTTTCAGCAGATCTCAGCTTGATAGCAAATTTCCTTGCCTCACAGGCTAGTATAGGCAAATCTTACAGAACCATTAACCTATATAGGTCAGCTATCTCCCTCCATCATCCTTTCATAAACGGCAAACCTGTTGGGGAACACCCTATCATTTGCCGTCTTTTGAAAGGGGTAACATTTTCTAACCCTCCCCTTCCTAAATATACTGCTCTATGGGATGTAAACCTTGTTTTACAAATGTTCCTCTCCTGGCAGGATAATAACCTATTGTCTTCAAAAATGCTTTCAGCTAAACTAACAAAGCTACTTTGATTGGTTTCTATTAAACGTTTGTCAGATGTTAAAGCTTTGGATATTTCAGCTCGTCATTTTACTCCTACGGGTGTCTTATTCAATGTGTCTCGGCGTACTAAAACCAATATTACTTCAGTTTTCTATCCGTTCTTCCCTTATTATCCAAAATTATGTGTAGGAAACTGTTTGAAAACTTATGAACAAAAGACTGCTGACCTTAGAACATCTTCTTCCTCCCAACTATTAATCTCCTTCAGAAAACCTTACAAACCCGTATCTTCTCCCACCTTGGCCCGCTGGGTCAAATGGGTAATGTCATTAGCTGGCATTGATACCTCTAAATTTGGTGCCTATTCGGCTAGAGGAGCTATGGCGTCAAAAGCCTTTTGGGCCGGTTCTCGTTTGGAGGATATTCTAAGATCGGCAGATTGGTCAAATTATTTTATTTTTTGTACATTTTATTGTAAACCTGTGGATGCAGCAACTTCTGTAGTAATTAACATGCTTTGAACAAGCATAATAGGAGCCTCCGGTCTTGTCATAAAATTTTAGAATTTCCAAGTAATGGTGGAAAGACACGGAGGCGAGTATTATCCCACCTCTTACACTACTAACGTTGTTTTATTTTTCCCACCCTTTTAGTTACTACCAACGTTCCAACGTCCACTCCGAACTAAATCATCGGAGGACATTTCTACTCAGAATGTTCCTTCACTCCAACCAGTTCCGCATCTGGATCCAGCTACCAACCATCCTTCCAAGTGTTACTCCTCATCTACTATGGACACAATACAAGACTTTTTCGCATTTGTTCTTGCAATATGTTTAGTTTGTTGTATTTTACCTTTATTTAAATCATTCTCTTGACCGTCTCGCAGTCGAAAAGAGGGCTGCTTGCAGTCAGGATTGGTATATCTTTATAGTGCATAGTGTTGTGATTGGCTAACTTGTTATTCTAGTCCTCCCATTGGTTGCCTGTTTCGCAAACCTCTGGGATTGTTGTTCTTTCTTGGCTGCTGTTGAAATAAAGCAGGAAAAGAAAGCATAGTACTCGCCTCCGTGACTTTAATAAAATGAAGACTTTCCATCATAAACTACTTGGAAAATCTACATTTTATGGCAAGACCGGAGACTCCTATTATGCAACACTCTTTTCTTTATTTTTAATAGCAGCTCCAGTCAAGAATAAACTACAAGTCCCATAAGGCTAACAAATAACAACCAATAGGAAAGCAAAAGTAGTTTCCAGAAATGCACCAATCACTAACAATCCACTGTAATAATACCTATCTTGACTGAGAACAGCCCTCTTTTCTTGCTGCTCTTCAGTCAAAATAAGTATTATTTTTCCTTTATTATAATACGGCTTGAGCGCGTTTTATGTAAGCGCTGTGTTTCAGTGTTTTTCTAAGGTTGACTGTTCACAAATTGCAGTCGGCTTGTCAGACGCATTTAGATTTTCTATCTCGAGTCGCGTGCTCGTGTTTAACGGCCACTTCTGATCGTTTTCTCTTCAGCGCACTTCAGCATTTCTGACATCGCGCGTTGAATAGAAGGCATCGCTTTCTTCAGTTCCTGCTCGGCGGGAGTCCTGTGGGCCTTTTAGCTCCCGGTATCTAATTTATTCAGATTCAACCAGCTGAGGTCGGTTTCCTCCTTTTCTCTGGTGCCTGGTGGGCTTAGAGCCTTCTGCTTCGACTGAAGCTTTCCTGTCCCGCCCATAGGCGGAGTCGGGCAGCACTTTTTTTCTCTCCCTGTGAGAGAAGGTTAACCCTTTCCTACCTCAGTGTAGGTACTGCTTTGCTGTGTTGTTACCATGGACAGTTCTCTGTCCCATTTATCTCAAGAAGAGGAGGAAGACGTCCTGAAGGAAAATCTTAATGATTTTATACAACTCTCTGTGGTAAATCTGGTGTCCAAGACCATGCTGGCCCATTCTGCGGGGGAAAGCAGAAAGCGTCCTGCCATTTCAAAAAATGTTAAAACAACGCTATCACGAAGTGACAAAGCTTCACATATGGCAGAGGACATGGTTCCTCAAGGGCCTCCTAGTAAGGAGGGGTTAATATCTAAGTCCGCAAGGAAATGCATGGTCAAATATAAACACCTATCTTCCCCTATTAAAATAAAAAAAAAATTGGACACTGATGATGAGATGCACGACCCTGATTCGGATGCGGATAACTCCGACAAGGACGTTGGAGAGCTTCTCTCCCCTCCGCCACACAAAAAATGCAAAACTGCGTTCCATGAATCTTCAGGGTCCAACACGGTCTTTGATTCGCAAGGGGTACCAATGTTTGACCCATGTGATATTCAGCATCCAAATTCCACAGAGTGGGTCCCCTCCGAACATGTGGCAGACTACGTAACAGCCAGATTACGTACTCCACTGGACAAACAGGTCCAGGCAAAACTCAAGTCGGAGTGTCCCCGCCCCGCCCTATCATCCAAAATTACGGCGACCCCTACGATTGACACCTCATTGATTACGTTCTTCACTAAATACGGCAAGGATCCCCATAAGGGGGTAGATAAAGCTTGGTCTACATGCCAAGATAAACTCTTGGACATTGTGGGTCCCCTGACCCGCATATTTGATATGGCGGAAACTGCCCGGCTGGAACATGTGGCTATTGACCCAGAGGAGCTCTCTTTATGGGCGAAACGTGCGGTTTGCTTGTTGGGGAACGCAAATTCCTCCATTACTCATGAACGGAGAAAAGGACTCCTGCTTAAGCTTGATCTGAAACTGGTCAACTTAGCAGGTTCAGATCCAGGTGTGAAAGCGGAAGGCTTGCTGTTCGGAGACTTTTTCATAAAAGAGCTGAGCAAGTACGTGGCAACCTTCTCTTCCCTGGACAAAGCGCAGCAATCTTTAAAAAAGATGTTTTCATCTCTGGTTTTTACCAGGGCCGGCAGAGGTAGGAACCGCTTTGCCGGCAGTTTCTATGCCAATCAAGATTCCTGCGGTCCCTACTCTAACAACACGTTTCAAGACTACAGACCGCAGTTCTACCCACAAAGAAGCAGGGGCTTCAGATCTAAAGGAAACCGCAACACCAGATACGCTGCGCAAGCCGGTAAGTCAGCATGCCTGTGCTCCAGCGGTGGGGGGTCGTATTTCTCAATACCGGTCAAAACGGAAGGATCTTACAAGAGATCCTTGGGTCCTAAATACCATTCAGGGTTATGTTATAGAACTCTTTTCAGAACCTTTTCAAGTAAGTTTCCCTCCTCCCCCTCAGTTTTCTCTTCAAATGACAGAATTAATTTATTTAGAAATTCAATCTCTGCTACAAAAGCAGGCAATTGTTCCTTGCTTGCTAGAGTCTTCAGGCTTTCTCAGCTCGGTTTTTCTGGTCCAGAAAAAGAACAAGAAGATGCGCCCAGTCATCAACCTGAAACAATTCAATCAGTTCGTTACATATCAACATTTCAAGATGGAGACCATTCTTCATCTCAGAGATAATCTACTCCAAGGAGATTGGTTGGTAAGGTTGGATCTTCAAGATGCATATCTTTCGGTTCCCATCCATCCCGTCTCCCAAAAATGTCTTCAAATCCAATGGGCCGGTCAGTATTTCTGTTTTACGTCCCTTCCTTTCGGCCTATCTTCCACTCCGTGGTGCTTCACGAAACTAATGAAGCCAGTAGTGGCCTTTCTCAGAGCTCGAGGCATCCGTCTGGTTATTTACTTGGACGACATTCTGATTATAAGTCAGAGTCGCACTTCCCTGCTGGCTCAGGTTCACCTTACCTGCACTCTGTTAGAGGATCTAGGTTTTATCATAAATTACAAAAAATCTTCCTTGTATCCGATCCAAAAGATCGAGTTTCTAGGTTTTCTAGTAGATTCTGTCTCAGCTACGCTTCTTCTGCCGTCATCAAAAACCAAATCCATGAAGTCTGAAATTCTCCTGATCTTACGCAGTTCTCAGTTATCCCTCAGATCTTTGGCAAGGGTTGTAGGTCTGCTCTCTTCTTCAATCCAAGCGATCTTCCCGGGTCCACTACATTACTGCGCTTTGCAGAGACTAAAAATTTGTCACCTCCAAAAAGGACTGGCTCAGCGGATCTTATTGCTCTAGACCAAGATTCACGTGCAGAACTCCAGTGGTGGATAGACCATTTAGATGCCTGCAACGGCAGGACTATCTTAGCATCAGCCCCAGATCTTGTATTAGAGTCAGATGCAAGTCTGTCGGGTTGGGGAGCCCGGTGTGGTACAATTTTGACTGGAGGCTCATGGTCTCTAGAGGAGTCAAAACAGCACATAAACTGTTTAGAGATGCTTGCCAGCTCCTTTGCAATCAGGAGCCTCGCAAGAGACAACATTTCTTGTTCAGTTCTGCTCAGAATGGACAACATTTCAGCGGTATGCTACATCAATTGGATGGGAGGCACAAAATCCAAACCTTTAGCGGAATTAGCAAAAGGGTTTGGGGAGTTCTGTCTTCAAAACAGAATATCAGTTCAAGCGGAGTATCTTCCGGGCAACCTCAATGTTGTAGCGGATTGGTATTCCCGTTACTTCCGGGATTCCAGCGACTGGATGCTCAACTCGCAGGTGTTCAACAACCTTCTTCACAAGTGGGGTCCCTTCCATATAGATCTTTTTGCATCCCGTCTCAACGCTCAACTTCCACGATTCTTCAGTTGCCATCTCGATCCTCTAGCTCTTGCCTTCGATGCGTTTTCTCAGGATTGGTCATCCTCCCTCAATTATGCCTTTCCTCCCTTTATTTTGATCTCCAGGGTACTGGCACAAGTCAGATGTCAACAAGCTTCCATAGTCCTCATAGTCCCCTTTTGGCACTCCCAGGTGTGGTTTCCGTCCCTCCTGGAACTGTCAATCGAACCTCCGCTACTGATTTTCTCCTTTCCGGATCTCCTGTCCAACCCCCAAGGCCTCCGTCACAGTCTCGTTCTTCAAGAGACCCTGATTTTATCGGCTTGGAAAATTTCAGGGAAACCCGACCTAGCGTTCCTATTTTGGCAGAAGCTGCAACCTTCATCGACTGGGCAACAGCTCCTGGAACAAAGAAAGCATGTAGATCAGCTTGGTCTCTCTGGCATAGCTGGTGTATGGGAAGACAGGTTGATCCCTTTACAGCGGATGTGTCTATGATTGTTAACTTTCTGGCGGCAGAAGCCAGTGAGGGTAAGTCCTTCCGTACCATTAATTTATATAGGTCAGCTATTTCTTCTGCTCATTATTACATTCAAGGAAAGCCAGTTGGAGAACACCCTTTAGTCTGCCGTCTTTTAAAGGGAGTAAAGTTTTCCAATCCTCCGAAACCTAAATACAGTTCTTTATGGGATGTTAATGCTGTGCTAAAACTGTTTATTTCTTGGCCTGACAATTCTTTATTATCATTGAAACAGTTGTCAGCTAAGTTGGCCATGCTTTTATGTTTAGTGTCTTTCAAACGTCTATCCGATGTTAGAGCCCTAGACGTTACTGCTCGCCATTTTACTTCCTCTGGAGTTATGTTTAATGTGTTAAGACATACAAAAACTAACCTCTCTTCAGTTTTGTATCCCTTTTTTCCTGATCACCCCAAACTCTGTGTGGGCCAATGTTTAAAAGTTTACGAACAACAGACAGCCGGTCTGAGAAAGTCCTCCTCTGCTGTATTACTGATTTCCTTCAGAAAACCTTTCAATCCTGTGTCCTCTCCTACCTTAGCTCGATGGGTCCGTTGGGTTATGTCCTTGGCTGCTATTGATACCTCTGCCTTCGGTGCTCATTCAGCTAGAGGAGCCATGGCGTCCAAAGCTTTTTGGGCCGGTTCTCGTTTGGAGGATATTCTCAGGTCGGCTGACTGGTCTAATGATAATGTTTTTAAAGTTTTTTATTGTAAACCGATTCAACATGCCTCTCTAAGTGTAATTGATATGCTTTAAAATAGCATAATAGGAGCCTCTGGTCTAGCCATAAAATGTAGGTTTTCCTAGTAATTTATGAAGGAAAGTCTTAATTTGATTAAAGACACGAGTATTATCCCGCCTCTACAAATTCTAATGCTGTTATTTTGTTACCCTCCCTTTCAGCTTCTACATCGACTCAGCAGACCTCTTCCTAGAGACCCTTCATGTATGGTATCATCTATGGCATTGCCTTTCAAGGACTTTCAAGGGATGGATCATCACAACCTACCGGTCTTCCTCCAGAGACTTTTGTTCTACCTACAAGAAATTTTATCGCTTTGTTTGGCATTCTGTATTTGCGGTTCTATTATTCCGTTGTTTACTTCTCATTGAGTTTCGCACAAGAAAAGAGGGCGGTTCTCAGTCAAGATAGGTATTAATACAGGGGATTGTTAGTGATTGGTGCATTTCTGGAAACTACTTTTGCTTTCCCATTGGCTGTTCTTTGTTTGCCTTATGGGATTTGTAGTTTATTCTTGACTGTAGCTGCTATTCAAAATAAAGAAAAGACTGTTGCATAATACTCGCCTCCCTGTCTTTAATAAAATTAAGACTTTCCTTCATGAATTACTAGGAAAATCTACATTACACCATGATCAGATCATAAATGCATTACTATCTGGACTTAAAATGACACTTTTTAACACAACATTCATAGTTTTGACATAAAATGATTATTTTTCAGATTTTTAAGGATAAAATAAATAGTTGGTCCTCTCGTATTAGAACTGTCCCTCACTGACCACAGTTACAACAACTGTTTGTCTCATTGCTCTCTTTTTAATCCTAAAATATCTTGCATTTGTCTGAACCAGTGGTTTCCAACCTGTGGTCCAGGGAGCCCTGGAGGTCCGGAAAGCCTCATCAGGGGGTCCGCAACTGCTTAGAAAACAAAATAATATTAACAGATTAGGTCCCCAGCTTTCACTACTTACTCAGTGGGGGTCCCCAGATTCCAATAATGGTTCAGTGGGGGGTCCCCTGGGTTCCAGTAATCATAAAGTAAGGGTCCACAGAAGTCAAAAGGTTGGGAACCACTGGTCTAGACAATGACTGTTACCTACCAAGCACAGAGAAAACAGAACTTAATTTTATGGCAAGACCGGAAGCTCATATTATGCATTTTCTTTCTTTGTTTATTAAATAGCATTAGTCATGAAAAAACAACAACTCCCAGAAGGCCAAACGAGAACAGGCCAATGGGAGACAAACAGTAGTTCAAAGAGTCCACCAATCACAGGGCATTAAACCCCTAAATACGTATCTTGACTGTGAACAGCCCTCTTTTCTTGCTGCTCGCAGTCAAGATAAGTATTTCACATTTCTGCTCGTTTTTTCTTTTTCATATATTTCACTGTTAATGTGTCTCTTTATTATATTGCATGTTTCCCCAGCGCGCAACGTTGCTCTTGCTGCCTATTTATATCTAGTCGGTTTGTAGCCGCATATTTTCACTTTAGCGTGTCTCCTCACACGCGTGCGTTATCTACTTCCTCACCGGCATTCTAAACTGCCGTTTCTCTCAGCGCGACTTCATTTTGTGTCGGCGCTTGACAGAAACAGCAGGTTTGTGCCTATGCTTCGTGTTTTGGGACGTTTTCACCTTACCTGCTTGCTTCCTCATCCCGTTTTTGTGTCTCTCTACTGGCTTCTGCCTTTTTTCTCCGCGCATAGGCGGAGCCAAGTTAGTTTCTGCTACAAGTAAAGGGACATTAACCCTTTCTAGTATTTCCTTTTATTAATACCTGTTTAGTTCATTTTTTAATGGAAATGGAGGGCTCTTTGAGTAAGAAGGGCTTGGAGGAGGATGAACAGATTAATGAACAACAGTGATTTTATTCAATGTTCTGTTGAGCAAGCTGTGTCAACTTCTATTAATAAGTTATTGAAAAAATTGCAAAATTCTATATTAAGCTTGGTTTCCAAGACGATTTTGGCCCAATCTGCGGGGGAAAGCAGCAAACGCCCTATTTCAAAATGTGTTTTTAAAAAGGCGTTGGTTAGTGAGATTACCTCACAAAAAGCAGAGGACGCGGCTCCTCACAAGGCTCCTTCTAAGAAGGGTTCTAATATTTTACATTCTGAATCGTCTCTCAAGTGCGCAAAAAAATCCAAGCATATTACTGCGCCTATTGTGATTTCCAGTATCTTAGATACTGATGATGATGGTACAGATTCCGTCTCTGATGTAAACAATTCAGATGATGACAACTCTGTATTTTCTCCTCCTCCAAAGAAAGCAAAGATGACGGCTCAAGAGGCTAGCCAACCTCCAGTAATATCGGATGCGGAAGGGGTTCCTATGTTCAACCCAAATGATATTCATCACCCTAATTCTACAGAATGGTTCCCTGTGGATCATGTGGGTGATTATGTGGCATCTAGACTACGCACATCTTTGGACAAACAAACTAGAGCCAAACTCCGTTCTGAATGCCCTCTCCCTTCTTTATCATCCAAAATTACATCCACCCCAGCTATTGACCCTTCCCTCATTACCTTTTTTACCAAGTTTGGTAAAGATCCACGTAAAGGTGTGGACAAAGCCTGGTCCACATGCCAGGACAAGCTTTTGGATGTAGTGGGTCCTCGCACCCGCATTTTTGATTTGGCTGAAGCTGCCCGTTTGGACAATTGTCCCATTGATCCAGTGGATTTATCTCTATGGGTTCAGAGATCCTTTTGTCTACTAGGCAATGGCAATGCTGCAATTACACATGAACGAAGGAAAGTCCTCCTTCTTAAATTGGATTCAAAGTTGGTCAATCTGGCTGTGTCAGACCCAGGCATCAAGGCGGAAGGGCTCCTTTTTGGGGATTCCTTCATCAAGGAATTGAGCAAATATGTTTCAACCTTTGCCTCCTTGGACAAGGCCCAGCAGTTGCTCAAGAAGATGTTTCACAGTCGGGTTTTTGCCAGGGCCGGCAGAGGCAGGAACCGCTTTGCCGGACGCTCATACAATCACCAAGGTTCCTGTGGTGCCTTCAATGCCTCCTACCAGGAGTACAGACCGCAATTTTATCCACAAGGAGGACGCGGTTTCCGCAACAAAGGCAGCCGAGCTTCCAGACTCGCAGCCCAAACCGGTAAGTCTTTCTTCTGGCCCTCCTATTATAGGGGGTCGTCTTTTGTTGTTCCTTCCAAAATGGCAGTCGATAACATCAGATCCATGGGTTATAAACACTGTTCAAGGTTACAATATCGAGCTCTACTTGGAGCCTATTCAGACTCGTTTTCCTCAGCCTCCCAAGTTTTCCCAGGAGATGATGTTGGCGATATCAAAGGAAATCCAGGCCTTACTTCAGAAACATGCCATCGTCCCATGTCAGCCAGACCCCTCAGGCTTCATCAGTTCTATATTTCTGGTCCAGAAAAAGAACAAAAAGATGCAGCCAGTCATCAATCTAAAACATTTTAACCAATTTGTGGTTTACCGTCACTTCAAAATGGAGACTATTCTCCATCTCAGAGACTTTCTTCTTCAGGGCGATTTGATGGTTCGTTTGGATCTCCAGGACGCCTACCTGTCAGTTCCTATGCATCCAGATTCCAGAAAATTCCTACAATTCGAATGGATAAATCAATTTTATCATTTTTCTTCCCTACCTTTCAGCCTCTCTTCAGCTCCCTGGTGTTTCACAAAACTCATGAGGCCGGTCGTGGCTTTCCTCAGGGCACAGGGTATCAGACTGATCATTTATCTAGATGATATCCTTATTATGAACTAAAATCGTACTTTCCTTCAATCTCATCTTCACTTGACCTCCACCCTATTCACCGATCTAGGTTTCCTCATAAACAAAGAAAAGTCTTCTCTTGTTCCAGTCCAACGTATAGAGTTTTTAGGGTTCCTCATAGATTCCGTGTCAGCTACTCTTCTTCTTCCCCCGCAAAGGTAAAGTCTATAAAGTCCGAAATTATTCACACCCTACGCAAATCCCTTATATCCCTCAGATCTTTGGCAAGGATTGTAGGCCTTCTTTCCTCTTCCATTCAGGCCATTTTTCTGGGTCTTCTTCATTACAGAACCCTTCAAAGACTCAAAATACGTCATCTTCAAAGGGGTCTCGCTTATACAGACAACCTGGTTTTAGATCACGATTCACGCACAGAACTCCAATGTTGGATAAACCATTTAGACGCCTGGAACGGCAGGACCATATTTGCGTCAGCCCCAGATCTAGTATTAGAATCCGATGCAAGCATCTCCGGTTGAGGAGCCCGGTGTGGTACAATCTCGACTGGGGGCACATGGTCTCTTCAGGAGTCACGGTAACACATCAACTGTTTAGAGATGCTTGCCGGCTCCTTTGCGGTCAAAAGTCTGGCAAGAGATCGAGTTTGTTGTTCAGTTCTTCTCAGAATGGACAACATTTTAGCAGTCAGATATATCAACCCTATGGGAGGCACAAGATCCAAACCTTTAGCGGAATTAGCGAAAGGGTTTTGGGAGTTTTGTCTTTAAAGAAAAATCTCAGTCCAAGCGGAATACAACCCAGGCACTCTCAATACCATAGCGGACTGGCATTCTCGTTTTCTCCAGGACTCCAGCGACTGGAAACTTCATCCCAAAATTTTCCAGGCTATTTCTCGCAAATGGGGTCCATTCCAAATAGACCTTTTTGCGTCACATCTCAACACTCAGTTACCCCAATTCTTCCGTTGGAGCCCAGATCCGTTAGCTCTAGTCTTCGATGCTTTCTCTCAGGATTGGTCAGCATCTCCGAACTACGCCTTTCCCCCTTTCATTATGATAAACAGGCTCTTGACGCACATCAGACGTCAACAAGCAGTAGTAGTCCTCATAGCTCCTGTCTGGCAATCCCAAGTGTGGTTCCCTTCTCTTCTAGAGTTGGCAATAGATTCCCCTTTTCTCCTTCCCTCCTTTCCGGACCTTCTCACCAACCCCCTCGGTCTTTCTCACAATTTGATTCCAAACAACCTTCCCTCCCTTTCAGCATGGAAATTGTCGGGGATTCCCAGCCAGTCCCTGCGATTTCGGCAGAAGCTTCAAGCTTAATTGGACATTCCTGGGCATCAGGCACAAAAAAGGCCTATAGCTCAGCTTTATCCTTATGGCATAGCTGGTGCATGTGAAAAAGTATCAATTCCCTTTCAGCAGGTATAGCTTTAATAGTTAATTTCCTTGCAGCTGAAGCTAGCAAAGGTAAGTCATACCGTACTATTAATCTGTACAGATCGGCGATTTTATTACAAGACCGGAGGCTCATATTATGCAGTCTTTTCTTGCTTTAATTTCTAATAGCAGCCAAGTAAAAACTACAGTTCCCAGTAAAAACAAACTACAACAATTACATCATAGATGAACAACCAATAGGATATCGAACACCAGTATTAATATCTTAACTGCGAGCAACAAGCCCTCTTTTCTTGCTGCTTGCAGTCAAGATAAGTAACTCCATTTTCTTCACTTCATATATTGTACTAAATGCATTATTGTGCTTTTATTTTATTGAATAGCAATGTTTAATTTCAAACATATGTGTATGCCGCTTTATACGCGCGTCTTGTTTGTTTTAGGCAGCGCGTCTTTCAACTGTAATTTTCGGCGTTGTAGACGCGCGCATGCACGCGCGCGCACATTCCTCGCATTCTCTTCATTCCTGATGAACCTGTATTGTCGGAACTCGCGATGGGACCCGCATTTCGAGTGTATTTTCGCTTGTTTTCCTTGGTCGGGCTTCGCATTTTGGCCACTGCTGCACCGGACGCTTCCCCACACGTTTTCCTTTCAGGACTGTTGTTTCCAGTAACTGCCCCTAATTCTTGCTCCCCCCCCCCTTTTAGCCACTCCCTCTCTCTTCTCCTCACAGTTAACCCCTTTTTGACCAGTTTCTCTCCAATTCAAGTTTAAATATTTTTACAAAACCTTTAATACACTTATTTTCTAACATTAATATATTTATTATTGCCTTTTGTGGGCACAATGGCTGAGAAAGAAGATTCCCAAGTTTTTCAGGAGAATTTGAAATCTTTTATCAAAGATTCAGTTCAGCAGGCGGTGGCTGTTTCTATGTCTGATATAACCAAAAATTTTGAAGCCTCTTTTTCTAAAATTATGTCTACTTCTAAAGTGCCTTCTAACAAAGGCAAGAAACATGCGGCTACCCTCCCGGTGCCTTCAAAAAGCATTTCTTCTGGTCCTTCCACCCGAGAGGTGTTTAAATCGGGTTCCTCTCTCTCTCCAGTTCATATTACACAGTTGAGAGACACTGATGATGACGATGATGACTCTCCTAGTCATACTGATGATATGGACGGATCTTCTGATCCATTTTCGTGTGGGCCTCTGGAGAAAAGGCGTAAAATTTCTCCTGGTGACGGTGGTGACGTTCACCCTTTGTCTCATATTTTGGTGGACCATGCTGGCGAACCCTTGTTTGATCCTTCCCTCATGGTTCATCCAAATTCAAAAGAGTGGTACCCATCTGATCACATTGCTGACTATGTCTCATTATTTTTACGCCACCCTCTAGATAAAGCTACCCGCAATAAGCTTAAATCTGAATGTCCTCGCCCCTCGTTACCAGATAACATTACTTCTACCCCGGTTATTGACCCCAATATGCTCATGTTTTTTACCAAATTTGGCAAGGATCCCAAGAAAGGTGTCGATAGAGCTTGGTCAGGTTGTCAGGACAAGCTCCTAGATTTGGTGGGCCCTCTCACCAGAATTTTTGATTTGGCAGAGGAGGCCAAAATGGATAACAGTCCAATAGACCCTGAAGTTCTCTCGAACTGTGTGCAATGCGCTATTTGCATGTTGGGCAAAGCCAATACTCAACTATCCATTGAAAGGAGGAAAAGTCTCCTGTTGAAAATTTATCCCAAACTGGCTTCTTTGGCCTCCAAAGATGATGGTCCGTCAGCTAAGGGCCAATTATTTGGGGATTCTTTTATCAAAGAACTTGGCAAATATGTGTCCACCTTTGCCTCCCTGGACAAGGCCCAACTTTCTATGAAAAAGATTTTCTCATCTCGGGTTTTTGCCAGGGCCGGCAAAGGCAGGAGTCACTTTGCCGGCCGCTCCATCAGAGGCCAATATACCAACAGAGACTCCTACAATCAGCAATCCCAGCTTGAGACCTACACAGGATACAAGCCAAGGTTCTACCCCCGTCGCTCAAGAGGCTATCGTCACATAGGCTACGCCAACAAGGGAGACCAAACCTCCGGTAAGTGTTTCCAGTTCTGGCCTTCCTCCGGTAGGAGGCAGACTGGCTCTGTTTCTAAATTCATGGCTTTCTCTCACTTCAGATCCCTGGATAATTCAATCCATTCAAGGTTACCTATTAGAGTTTTACCAAACCCCAATTCAATCCCGTTTTCCTCTTCCCCTTGTTTTTTCCCAAGATCAAACCGAGCTTCTGCACGACGAAATCCAGTCTCTCCTTACCAAGCATGCTATAGAACCCGTCCAGTTCGACCCTTCGGGTTTCCTCAGCACCATCTTTCTCATCCAGAAGAAAAATCAGAAATTTCGTTTAGTTTTAAACCTAAAGGCTTTCAACAATTTCGTCATTTACCGGCACTTCAAGATGGAAACTATTCTCCATCTCAGAGACATTCTGCTTCAGAACGATTGATTGGTCAGATTAGACCTTCAGGATGCTTACCTCACAGTGCCTATTCATCACTCACACAGGAAATTCCTTCAATTCCAGTGGCAAGACTCCTTTTATCAATTCAGAGTTCTTCCTTTCGGTCTTTCTTCCGCTCCTTGGTGCTTCACCAAAATTCTCAAACCCGTCGTGGCCTTTCTCCGTTCTCACGGTGTTCGTCTAATCCTTTATTTAGACAACTTTCTTTTGATGGCACAAGACGAATGTCTTCTTCTAGACCATCTTCAGCTTTGTCAGAACCTTCTTCTCAGCTTGGGCTTCCTCATCAACTTTCAGAAGTCGGTTCTAATTCCAACTCAGAAGTTGGAATTTCTCGGATTTCTCATAGACACTACTCAGTCGGTGTTTCAGCTTCCTCAACACAAGGTATCCTTAATCAAAAAGGAGATTCGTCAATCCTTATCCCGTCCTCACATCTCCCTCAGAACTCTGGCGCGTCTGGTAGGACTTCTGGCTTTCTCTATCCAAGCCATCTTCCCAGGTACTTTACATTATCGCGCCCTTCAACGGCTCAAGATCCGACCATCTTCACAAGGGCCTCGCTTATTCGGATCCCTTGGTCCTAGATGCCGAATCCAAGGAAGAACTTCTATGGTGGTTGACGCATCTAGACGCCTGGAATGGCAGAACTAACTTCTCTGCCGCCCCAGATCTTGTATTAGAATACGATGAAAGTCGGACCGGTTGGGGCGCAAGATGTGGTCAGTTCCCGACTGGAGGCGCATGGTCTCTGAAGGAGTCCTTCTTGCACATAAACAGTTTAGAGATGCTTGCAGGTTCCTTTGCCATCTGCACTTTTGCAAAAGACAGAGTAAGTTGCACCATCCTTCTCAGGATGGACAATTTGTCCGCGGTCAGGTATATCAACCACCTAGGCGGTACCAAATCCAAGATTCTCTCCACTCTGGCGAAACATCTTTGGGAGTATTGTCTTCCTCGTCGAATCTCAGTCAAGGCAGTGTATCTGCCAGGCAGGCTGAATACGGTAGCAGACTGGTATTCCAGACATCTTCACGATTCCAGCGATTGGCAATTGCACTCTTCAGTATTCAATCATCTTACTTCTATCTTTGGCGAAATGTCCATAGATCTTTTCGCTTCTCACCTCAACTCTCATCTTCCTTCCTATTTCAGTTGGAGGCCAGATCCACAGGCTCTTGCCACAGATGCTTTCCTTGAGTCTTGGCCGTCATCCCTTCTTTACGCTTTTCCTCCCTTCCTGCTCATTCCTCGAGTCCTTGCACAAGCACGCAGACAACGGTCCACTCTAGTTCTCATAATTCCTTTCTGGCAGGCTCAACCTTGGTATCCAACTCTATTGGAGTTGGCAATCGATCAACCCGTTTGGCTTCCTCACTTTCCCGACCTCCTCTTAGATCCCCAAGGCCAACAACATCATTTGATTCTCAGCAATTCCTTGTTCCTCATAGCCTGGAGGATTTCGTGTCGTCCTGGAGAACCCCAGGAATTTCGGAAGATGCTGCTAAACTCATCCAGCAGGCCAGGGCCCCTGGTACCTCCAAAGCCTACAAGTCCGCATGGGCCCTTTGGAGCAGCTGGTGTATGGACAGGAATTCAGATCCCTTTTCAGCCGATGTAGTGTTAGTTGTAAATTTCCTTGCTTCCTTAGCCTCCCAAGGTAAGGCCTATCGCACTATTAATATTTACAGATCTGCCATCTCTGCTGAACATCAAAGAATCAATGGCAGACCAATTGGTGAACATCCTCTCATCTGCCAATTATTAAAGGGAGTAAGATATGTTTTTCCGCCATCTCCTAAGTATAATGTCATGTGGGACGTTAATTTGGTATTACGATTTCTTACCACTTGGCCAGATAATGATTTACTCTCGCTCAAACAGCTTTCTGCTAAGTTGACCATGCTTTTGTGTCTAGTCTCTATCAAACGTGTTTCAGATGTTAAGGCATTAGATGTTACTTCCTTTTTCTTCTCCCCCCTTGGTGTTTCTTTTCAGATCAAGAGACGTACTAAAACTAATTTAGCTTGTGTTAATTACCCATTTTTTCCCTCTCAACCCAAGTTGTGTGTTGGAAATTGTTTGAAAAGTTATGTGATTTGTACTGCAGATTTGAGATCCTCTTCTGCCTCCCAATTACTTATTTCCTTTCAAAAGCCCCATAACCCTGTTTCTTCCCCTACTCTAGCTCGTTGGGTTAAATGGATCATGTCCCTAGCTGGCATTGATGCAGGATCTTTCGGTGCCCACTCTGCTAGAGGGGCTATGGCCTCCCGCGCTTTCTGGGCAGGATCCTCTCTACAGGATATTCTCAAGTCTGCAGATTGGTCTAATTAAAGTACTTTCAGAACTTTTTATTGTAAGCCAATTTCTCATGTTTCAGATTCAGTGATTGCTATGTTTTGAACATGCATAATATGAGCCTCCGGTCTTGTAATAAAATTGAGATTTTCCTAGCCTTGGTGTCTGAAAGGCTAGATTTTATTAAAGACACTGAGGCGAGTATTATCCTGCCACTGTTTCTAACCCGCCCTGTATTTTTATTTCAGTGCCAACTCCCTCTTCCAGCGTTGGCTCGTCATGATTCTCATGGGCAACTCCTACCGACATTGGATTCGACCATCAGCGTCCACTCTTCCCAGGTTTCACTCCGCACTCGTCATTTTCGGGATTGTTTCATGGACATTGTGACATTGGTTTCTATTTTTTATGTCATTTTGTTTGTTACTTCTTCTCTTTAGTTTCGCATCAAGAAAAGAGGGCTTGTTGCTCGCAGTTAAGATATTAATACTGGTGTTCGATATCCTATTGGTTGTTCATCTATGATGTCATTGTTGTAGTTTGTTTTTACTGGGAACTGTAGTTTTTACTTGGCTGCTATTAGAAATTAAAGCAAGAAAAGACTGCATAATACTCGCCTCCGTGTCTTTAATAAAATCTAGCCTTTCAGACACCAAGCCTAGGAAAATCTAAATTTCTTCCTGTTACCCTTACATCAATGGTAAGCCTGTTGGGGAACATCCTCTGGTTTCTCGACTATTTAAAAGAGTAAAGTTTTCTAATCCTCCTTCACCCAAATACAGTTCATTATGGGATGTCAATGTTGTGTTTAATCTGTTTTTATCTTGGCCTGACAACAATATGCTTTCATTGAAAAAATTGTTTGCAAAGTTGGCTATGTTACTATGTTTAGTGTCATTTAAGCGTCTTTCAGATGTTAGAGCTCTTGATATCCCTGCTTGTCATTTTACCCCTTCTGGGGTTTTATTTAATATTCACAGACGTATGAAAACTAATTTGTCATCAGTATTTTATCCTTATTTTCCTGACCATCCTAAACTTTGTGTAGGTCAATGTTTAAAAATATATGAACAACAAACAGCCGGTTTGAGATCTTCTTCTGCTTCCAAACTCCTTATTTCCTTCAGAAAACCTTTCAAACGAGTTTCTTCTCTAACCCTAACCCGTTGGGTTAAATGGATTATGTCCTTAGCTGGTATTGACACTTCCGCTTTTGCCGGCCATTCTGCTAGAGGTGCGATGGCCTCCAAAGCTTTTTGGGCTGGTTCCCGTTTGGAAGACATTCTCAAATCGGCTGATTGGTCTAACGACAGTGTGTTTAAAGTGTTTTATTGCAAACCTGTACATCATGCTGCATTATATTTTATTAATTTGCTTTAAACTTTCATAATATGAGCCTCCGGTCTGGCCATAAAATGTAGATTTTCCTAGTAATTTTTGATGGAAAGTCTTAATTTTATTTAAGACACGGAGGCTAGTATTATCCCGCCTCAACAATTAATGCTATGATTGTTTTTTCCCTCCCTTCCAGCTTCAACTACTCCTTCACAACCTTCATCATGATCACCATCCTTCAGCGGATCATCTTTGCTCATCTTCATTGGTTTCACTTCTTCAACTACACCGTCTCCATTCGGATGCCATCCTTTCTTCTTCCGAGATACGGTTATTGAACTTTGTCAGGACTTTCTGGCTTTTGTTATGGCTTTCTGCATCATTTGTTCTATCCTACTTTGTTTCATACTGTTTGACCCTTGCACAAGAAAAGAGGGCTGTTCATAGACAAGATGCGTATTTAGGGGTTTAATGCACTGTGATTGGTGGACTCTTCGAACTACAGTTTGTCTCCCATTGGCCTGTTTTCATTTGGCCTTCTGGGAGTTGTTTTTTCTTGACTGCTGCTATTTAATAAGCAAGAAAAGAAAATGCATAATACTCGCCTCTGTGTCTTTAAGAAAATTAAGACTTTCCGTCATAAATTACTAGGAAAATCTACATTTTCCCGCTAATAGGGACACGAAACTACATTGAGTACAAAATTCGTTTTTCAACGTGACCTAAGTGCGTGTCTAAAAAGATCCAAAACATATTTTATCACAGTTAGGAATATTTACTTACCTTTCTTGTTAAAAAAAAAAAAAAAAAACACACACACACAGAAGCATCCTGCTATATATCTTCACTATATTTTTTTTAACATTAAAATGCTTCTTAAAGATTTCGCAGCAAATATTCTGTGGTGTGTGGAAGCAGATTGTTTAAAATTTAACAACCACTAAAACAAAGGGGAAAAAAAATTGATCTCCCCGTCGGGGAATTGAACCCCGGTCTCCCGCGTGACAGGCGGGGATACTGACCACTATACTAACGAGGAGCTCTGAAACAGAGCTTTCCAAAATGGCTTATGAATGTACGTCACCCGTGCCGAAGTTTCTGCAATACGTTATAGAAATAGGACTAAATGCAAACAGGGTAACAAAACTCTCTGAACTGCAGAAGAGGGTAACGAAATGTAAACATTTTGGAATGATGAAGTACATTTAATCAATTAAATAAATACATTTTCCACTTCCCATTTAATTGTGCATTTCTACCTGCATTTTTATAAAAACAAACGAAGAAGACTGGGTTTAGAGCTGGGGAGGGTGTTTGTGTTTTGCTACAAATAGGTGATGTTTTTCACGTGAATGTCTGTGCAGCGGGGGCTGCTGAGCGGAAGTGTTACTGAAACAGTGTATCCCTAGAGAGTGATGTCTGCCTCTTTGGTGTGCATTGGTTTGAGGTGTTTTAGAGCTGTTTTTGAAATGTGGTTAATCAGTGGCTTTCTTTGTATTAGAAAGTTAGCAACCGGCCCAGTTACCTCGTTTCACGCTTTCTGCCACTGCAAGGTGTAAACCCCCCTCTCCTATTGCTGTAAAGCAGGACTGACAAAGAGCACCGAAGTGGATCCCTCAATTAAAAAACATATTAGGTTCATTTGATTTTTGAACGTAACAAAGCTTCCTGCAGCAGAATAATACTTTCCAATTATAAGTAGTGGAAACTTTACCTCGGAGGACCCGCCCGTGTAAATCCTCGCCTTTCAGCTTGTGGCCGTTTGCATGATGGTTTTTTAAAACTCCATAGCTGAAAAGTTAAAATACAACTGCAAGTCCCAGAATGCAAAGGGCGGTTATCTGGAAAGGCAGGGCCGGGGAAGGTGTCACACCTGACGGTGCTAGGTGATGACCACACAAACAGGCCATTTCGAACAGAGAATGCATATGCTAGTTTGAAGGTGCCTTTTAGATTTTTCTGGAGTCAGGCTGAAACATCGCTAACTCAAATGCAAGTGAGTGGACATGCATAAGTTTCCACTCCCGGGGACATCCTCTCCTTTCAAGCTGCTTGCACTCTGCCTTTCTGATGTTCCCAAATGTTGCTCACGTGCAGGTCTGGAACCATCAAGGATGTAGGGGGGTCCTCAGACCCAGAAATGCTGTCTCAGTTTGAGCTTCCATGGAATGGCTCAAGGGAATGTGTTGGAGAATGCCAGCAAAAAGCTGATGGCTTCTGTCTGAAGAAGTGGGTTCAGTAGTGAACAGACCTATTATTAATATTTTTTTTCTTCTGTGGGACATCCACAAATTCACAGATAAGATGTTTCATGATATCACTTTACCTCTTTCAGTAGAAATTGACAGTGACTAAAATGGAAGTTCATTGGAAATCTCCTCTCATAGGTGGTGAGTGAGACGAGCATCCAGGACCCGGCCCCTGGCGTGAGACTGCATTTATCCAGGGAACACTTTTGTGTGCCAAGAAGGAGCAGTCATGTACCTGATATGTTCATGGAAGAAGTCCAGGATCTCAGCCCTGATAAGATGAATGTGCACAGTTCCTGCAAATTCGCTTTCTCCTCTTTCACACACTTTTGTCCAACAAAGTGAAGTGTGTGTGGTAGTGACATTCTGGTCTCTTGAAAAGAAGTGCCTGTTTTGGGGACGTGTCATCAAAGGTCCAGATCAGTAGGTCTGTGTCAGGGAAGGAATTTAGAAGTCCTCAGATGGCCAGGTGAGCTACACGATGCTCCAGGAGCCATGCTCTCAGTTATGGTGTGTCAGTTCATCGCCCATGCTCCTTGTCGACTTTTAATTTTAGCTCCTGGAGTCCAGTGATGCTGGATTTTTTTTTCTCGAATGCATACAAGTTTGAGATTATCTCTATGATTTATAGAAATGCTCTAATCTGTGTTTTTTCAGTGTCTCACGTAGGCCTGCTATTCTGGAGCCACGAGTTGGCTGAAAGTAGCAGCTCAAAGGCTGCAGTTGTCCAGACATTGATATGTCGAGTCTGCGTGCTTGTGAGTATCTGCCCGTTAAAACACTAAAGCGTTCTGTTTATTAAATTGGCATGTGCATAGGTGAAGCCCTCATTCCAAGCTTTACTATTTGTATTTTCTTCAATAATTATGTGTGATATGCGTGTCCTACTCGTTGTATCAAAACATTTATTAAATTTACTAAAGAAGTACTGAAGAATGTATTTATATCTGCCAAAATAATTATTAAAATTAAACATCCTAATGTATGCAAAATAATTAAGGTATAAATACAACTAACATGAACACACAGGAGCGTTTGTTATTTACATATAAGAAGCAGAGCAGACTGTTTATAAGCGGCGCTGTGGCTTAGTTGGTTAAAGCGCCTGTCTAGTAAACAGGAGATCCTGAGTTCGAATCTCAGCAGTGCCTTGTTATTTTTGTTTCCCTTTCTTTCTTATTACAGGTAAACACTTATGAATATGCAGCGTATTTTAAATTTAAAGTTGTCGTCATGCAGAGCAGCAAAAACACTTTAAAAAGCAGAAACAAAAATATTGGGCCACCGACATAAAAATGTGCTAATTTCATTTTCTTGCCACCGAATCTTCACTTCTTTTAGACAAGCAAAAACATATGCAACCGCCTTCCACTAAAATAATATTTACCCTGGTGCTTGTGTGTTTTTTATTAGCTACATTCTGCTGCATAATGATGTTGCAAAATAACTGTGGCGATTTAATTCTCCCATCGACACAGAAGACGGACGTACATAGCTAGAGGTACAATGCAATTCTCACATCGATACAGAAGACGGACTTTCATGCAGTGCCAGGGTCCAGGTGGACTGAACCTAACAGCCGTATGGAAACGGTGCACGTCTAATCTAAACCATAGTTAGCAACAGAGAAACACACATAACCAGTGTTCTTTTTCCAAAATATTTTTGCTACAAAAACACACCTTACAGTAAATATATATCAAAGGGCGATACATAGTGACAGATAAAACGTATTTTTTTCCATCTCTTCAATTATGTAATAATATTTGATATCCGTCTAAAAAAAAAATAAGAATGTTTTGCTTTTTTGTGATACTGTCTTGAAGATCCTCCACTTACAACCGTCACTAATAACGTTCTAAGATGGATGCTTACCTGAACTTACGCGTTAGCCCGTCTTCTCTTTCTTGCTTGTCTCAAAGATTCCGTAGTTACTGTTGCTTTGGGGTGGGCAAACCAGCAAATTGAGAGGGAGATCCCAGCCTGAAGGAGTAAAGGTCCTGACGTGGCTCTAAGATCCTGAGCACAAGCAGAACCCAAAAAATATTAGTCATGTTAATCATGCTAGAAAAGTGACTTTCACATAGCATTAAAACTTAAAAATGTAGATTTTCCTAGTAATGTAGATTTCCCTAGTATTTATGAAGGAAATTCTTAATTTTATTAAAGACACGGAGGCGAGTATTAGGCTTCTCTAACTTGCTTTATTTAAGTAGCAGCAGTCAAGAAACTACAATTCCCATGAGGCTTAGGGGAACAGAAAGTCAATGGGAAGAGAAATCGTATTGGAACATACACCAATCAGAGTGTAGGGAATAGTATAATCACCATACTTGACTGCGACCAGCCCTCTTTCTTATGCGAGAAGGCTAGTCAGTGCGAGAAAACAAAGGAAAAATAGCTAGAACAATGGCAACTGGCAACAACAAAGAACAAAGTTCTTGAAAAAAATTAATCCAAGACTGGTAGGGTGGAGGAATCCAAAAAGCAGGAAGAGAATTTCGATGGCAGCGAGACGGATCTCTTGAAGATGCTGTTGAAGATGGAAATCCCATCTGACGTTCAAGAAGAAGTTTGAGGTTGAGTAACTGGTGCTGTTAGGGAGGGAGAAAAAACGAAAAAACAACAGTTATAGAGAATTTGTAGTGGGATAATACTCGCCTCCGTGTCTTTAATAAAATTAAGACTTTCCGTCATAAATTACTAGGAAAATCTACATTTTATGACAAGACCAGAGGCTCATATTATGCTTTTTTATAGCATGTTAATTACTACAGAAGTTGCTGTATGAACTGGTTTACAGTAAAAAGTTCTGAAGACATTATCATTAGACCAATCAGCCAATCTCAGAATGTCTTCTAATCTGGAACCCACCCAGAAGGCTTTCGAAGCCATAGCTCCTCTAGAAGAGTGAGCCCCAAAAACTGAGGTGTCAATACCTGCCCGGGGCATAACCCAACAAACCTATCTGGCTAGAGTAGCAGAAGCTACAGGTTTGTGAGGTTTACGAAACGAAATAAGGAGTTGGGAAAGGGAGGACGTTCTGAGATTGGCTGTGCGATCTTCATGATTCTTGAGACATTGTCCTACACACAATTTAGGTTGTTTAGGGAAATACGGATAAAGCACAGTACGTAATTTAGGTTTGGTACGTTTGTTAATAGAGAACAACACACCTGTAGGGGAGAATTTACGAGAAGAAATATCTAAGGCCTTAAAATCTGATAAACGTTTAATGGAAACTAGGCAGAGTAACATAGTCAGTTTGGCTGAAAGCATTTTTAATGATAAATCAGGATTATCTTGCCAGGATAAAAACAAATTTAAAACAACATAAACGTCCCATAATTTTGAGTATTTGAGTAAAGGAAGAATAGAAAACTTTACTCCCTTTAAAAGAAGATAGAGAAGGGGATGTTCTCTCACACGTTGATGTAAGAGTGATGCATGGAAATAGCCTATCTATATAAATTGATTGTTCTGTAAGACTTACCTTCACTGGCCTGGGCAGCTAGGAAATTAATTACATAAATTATATCAGCTGAAATGGGATCGAGATCCCTTCCCACACACCAGCTTGTCTAAAGAGACAAGGCATAACTGTAAGCTTTCCTGGTGCCAGGAGCCCAGGCCTTGTTAATAAATTCTGAAGCTTCTGCCGAAATAGGAATGGAAGGTCGGGAAGACCTGATACCTTCCAAGCCGAAAGTGTGAGAGTGTTGTTGAGTATCAAAGGGTGTGGATAACCTAGAGAATCCCGAAGAAGGGAAGGAAAAGTGGAAGGTGGACCGGGTGGTCGATCGCCAGTTCCAAGAGAGGGGGAAACCATACTTGAGATTGCCAAAAGGGAACTACAATTATCAACGTCGCTTTTTGACGTCTGACTTGGGCGAGGACTCTGGTAATCATCATAAAAGGAGGGAAAGCGTAATTGACTGAAGGGGACCAATCCTGCAGAAAAGCATCTGAGGCTAAGGCCGAAGGATCCGGTCACCAGCTGAAAAACAGAGGTAACTGTGTGTTTAGGCGAGAAGCAAAAAGGTCTATCTTGAAAGGCCCTGCATTCTCCATTCTAGCCGACTCTGCCATATCCAAAATACGGACCAACGGACCCACCAAGTCTAAAAGTTTGTCCTGGCAGTTAGACCAGGCTTTGTCAACCACCTTACAGGGGTCCTTACCGAATTTTGAAAAGAAGGTAAGTAAAGGTTGGTCGATAGAAGGAGTAGAAGTAATGTTGGAACAAAGGGATGATCTAGGGCATTCTGATCTCAATTTGGCCCTTGGCTGTTTGTCCTAAGGAAGTCTCAATCTAGAAGCGATGTAATCTCCTACATGAGAAGAGGGAAACCATTCCATGGAGTTGGGGTGGTGAAGGAGAGGGGGATCAAACATAGGATTACCATCAGAATCTAAAAATCTAAAATCAATTTGGCTGCAAAGGGATTAGAAGGGGAATGGCCTAATTTAGGCTTTTTAGGAGGAGGGGAGGGCTGAGATTGGGAACCCCAGATGTCTGAACTGTCATCCATATCATCTATGTCACCCATGTCATCATCAGTATTGAAAATGTGAGAAATCACAATCTCTTTTGGCACATTCGATGTATGTTTCGTCTTAGATTTACATTTCTCATGAGAGACCTTCGAATGCCCCTCCTTAGAAGGAGGCCTGGGAGGAGACTCGTCCTCAACTTGGGGTGAAGAAGCTTCACCAGTCAAAGAGGCGCCATCTGGGGTGACCTTAAGGAGGACTTTTTGAGATGACAAATCCTTAAATTTATGTTTTCTGCTATCCCTCGCAGAATGAGCCATTAAGGATTTGGAACCCATAATCTTTACAGAGGATTCAAGGTTTTTTGTCATTTTATCCATAGTAACTGAAATAGCTTTAGCCACAGCATCATTAATAAATGTGCCAAAGTCTTGACCAAAAGTGTCCTCGTTATTTATGAGATGCCCAGGGGAGTTATTTCTATCCATTGTATCTGAAAGAGGAGGAAAAACTACAGGTAATAGAGCCAATAGAGGAAAGGGTTAACTCCATGACAGAATAGAACTGAAGGGAAAATGTACACGCCCATCGGGGTGTGACTGAACCTGAAGCGACGTTGAGAAGAGGAGGCGGAGACTCAAGTCGTTCTGGAGTGAAGGGAAGACCGAGACGGTTGGAGGGCACTCCCCGAGTAAAGCGGAGTCACAGGTGAGAAGAGCGGTTAAAAACGGGTCGACAGCAGATGACTGACTAAATGACCGCTTTAACCGTTATGAGGAGAAAGAAGCGCGCAAGCACTCGAGGAGGTATGAGGGGTGTTGCTCGTGCATAAATAAGTAAAGCAACGGGCGCGAAGCAACGGGCGCAGCAGTACAGTACAATACAGAAAAGATAAAAATATTGTTATCACAAATATTGAATGGAGGAATAAATGAGCACCTATCTTGACTGTGAGCAGCAAGAAAGAGGGCTGGTCACAGTCAAGTATGGTGACTATTCCCTACACTCTGATTGGTGTATGTTCCGATACGTTTTTTCTTCCCATTGGCTTTCTGTTCCCCTAAGCCTCATGGGAATTGTAGATTCTTGACTGCTGCAACTTAAATAAAGCAAGTTAGAGAAGCATAATATGAACCTCGGGTCTTGTCATAAAATTAAAAACATATGTATTTCTTGTACCTTCAATTATAACACTGGGTTGGTAGCCATTTTTAGAAGTGCTAGCTTCTAAATATGAATTTAGAAAATTAATCCCCCCTTATGATGCTATTAGTGAACCCAGCAGCAAGTTGGGTGTCATGTCCTCTGTGTGGCTCAGGGTGTTCTTATAGATAGAACATTGTTATGGTCAGGGACACTGGAATTATGCCATTGTGCAGCAACAATGCTTTTTGCAGCATATTCTGCACATTCTAACAAAAAAAAATGTCTCTAAGGCAAACAGTTAAAAATATATTATAATGGCAGTGGCACGTATCGCAGCGCAATGACCCCTTTCTGTTGCTTATTGGTATGTTTGGGTATTAAAACTGTTAATAATGAAGTGCTACCTATGTACAGGCAGAGTTACCCAGTTTAAAAATAACAAAGTAATACTTTTACAAAATGTACTGCATTATGCTGCATAATTTGCATTTTCCGCATAATTCTGCATAATTTACTCATCCCTGTCGCATAACGTGGTCCTCTTCTGCGGCTTAATTCCAGTGGCTCTGGTTATAGCAAATTACCTCCTGTACAAGAGAAGATTTTGCAAACTTTGAAAACGTTTGGCTTCACTGATGAGGAATTCAATTCACTGATAGGCCACGCTTCTAACATAGATAAAGGAGCATTAATATAAAATGTAGATAACACCTGATGGACGAAATTACTAAATTCAAAGAAAAAGACAAAAAGAACAGAGCTGCATGCATAGTTCCTGCTGAAGTACCTTTGAGCGGGGGTGATACCCTCAGGTCTAAGAGTTAGGAATGTGGCAGAGTTATTTGTAGAAATGCGTAAATTCCTAGAAAAATGGACACATATAGCGAACAGATGAGCATGAGACTGGATGATACTGATTGTGGAAATGGCAAGGAAATTGATGGTAATCCTCAATCAGGAAATATTGGAGTTAGAAGAAAAACTGAAAAGTATGATTGCAGTAGAAGAGGCAAAAAACAAAATGAATAGCATTAATGAAGAACTCCATGATTTTGAGGAATCTCTGATTAGGAAAAAGACAGGCAAGTTAAGAAAATATATCAGTTGGTATACAAAGGAGAAGGTGTATTCCTATCTAACAGTACATTTTATGTCAGGACTGGAGGCTCCTATTATGCATTCTTTTCATGCTTTAATAAAATAGCAGCAGTCAAGAACTACACACCCCAAGAGGCTTAGCAACAGGCTAGCCAATTGGAAACAAGAACATAGGAATAGACTGCATGTAAGGAAATGCCTCCTTGGCATGGTTACCCCCTGACTTTTTGCCTTTGTTGATGCTAAGTTTTGATTTGAAAGTGTGCTGAGGCCTGCTAACCAGGCCCCAGTACCAGTGTTCTTTCACTAACCTGTACTTTTGTTTCCCCAATTGGCACACCCTGGCATCCAGGTAAGTCCCTTCTAACTGGTACCCCTGGTACCAAGGGCCCTGATGCCAGGGAAGGTCTCTAAGGGCTGCAGCATGTCTTATGCCACCCTGGGGACCCCTCACTCAGCACAGACACACTGCTTGCCAGCTTGTGTGTGCTAGTGGGGATAAAAAGACTGAGTCGACATGGCACTCCCCTCAGGGTGCCATGCCAAACTCACACTGCCTATGAAGTATAGATAAGTCACTCCTCTAGCAGGCCTTACAGCCCTAAGGCAGGGTGCACTATACCATAGGTGAGGGCATAAGTGCATGAACACTATGCCCCTACAGTGTCTAAGCAAAACCTTAGACATTGTAAGTGCAGGGTAGCCATAAGAGTATATGGTCTGGGAGTCTGTCATGCACGAACTCCACAGCACCATAATGGCTACACTGAAAACTGTGAAGTTTGGTATCAAACTTCTCAGCACAATAAATGCACACTGATGCCAGTGTACATTTTATTGTAACATACACCCCAGAGGGCACCATAGAGGTGCCCCCTGAAACCTTAACCGACTATCCGTGTAGGCTGACTAGTTTTAGCAGCCTGCCACACACCAGACATGTTGCTGGCCACGTGGAGAGAGTGCCTTTGTCACTCTGTGGCTAGTCACAAAGCCTGTACTGGGTAGAGATGCTTATCACCTCCCCCTGCAGGAACTGTAACACCTGGCGGTGAGCCTCAAAGGCTCACCCCCTTTGTTACAGCACCCCAGGGCACTCCAGCTAGTGGAGTTGCCCGCCCCCTCCGGCCACGGCCCCACTTTTGGCGGCAAGGCCGGAGGAGATAATGAGAAAAACAAGGAGGAGTCACTGGCCAGTCAGGACAGCCCCTAAGGTGTCCTGAGCTGAGGTGACTCTAACTTTTAGAAATCCTCCATCTTGCAGATGGAGGATTCCCCCAATAGGATTAGGGATGTGCCCCCCTCCCCTCAGGGAGGAGGCACCGAGAGGGTGTAGCCACCCTCAGAGTTAGTAGCCAATGGCTACTAACCCCCCAGACCTAAACACACCCCTAAATTCAATATTTAGGGGCTCCCCAGAACCTAGGAACTCAGATTCCTGCAACCGAAGAAGAAGAGGACAGCTAGGCTGAAAAACCCTGCAGAGAAGACGGAGACACCAACTGCTTTGGCCCCAGCTCTGCCAGCCTGTCTCCCCACTTCTAAAGACACTGCTCCAGCGACGCTTTCCACAGGGACCAGCGACCTCTGAAGCCTCAGAGGACTGCCCTGCATCTAGAAGGACCAAGAACTCCCGAGGACAGCGGCTCTGTTCACCAAAGACTGCAACTTTGCAACAAAGAAGCAACTTTGAAACAACACGCGTTTCCCGCCGGAAGCGTGAGACTTGGCACTCTGCACCCGACGCCCCCGGCTCGACTTGTGGAGAACAATCATTTCAGGGAGGACTCCCCGGCGACTGCGAGACCATGAGTAGCCAGAGTTGACCCCCCTGAGCCCCCACAGCAATGCCTGCAGAGGGAATCCCGAGGCTCCCCCTGACCGCGACTGCCTGCTTCAAAGACCCGACACCTGCTAAAGGCACTGCATCCGCAGCCCCCAGGATCTGAAGGATCCAACCTCCAGTGCAGGAGCGACCCCCAGGTGGCCCTCTCCCTTTCCCAGGTGGTGGCTACCCCGAGGAGCCCCCCCCTTGCCTGCCTGCAACGCTGAAGAGACCCCTTGGTCTCCTATTGCTTTCTATTGAAAACCCAACGCTTGTTTGCACACTGCACCCGGCCGCCCCGTGCCACTGAGGGTGTACTTTCTGTGTGGACTTGTGTCCCCCCCGGTGCCCTACAAAACCCCCCTGGTGTGCCCTCCGAAGACGCGGGTAGCTACCTGCTGGCAGACTGGAACCGGGGCACCCCTTCTCCATTGAAGCCTATGTGTTTTGGGCAACACTTTGACCTCTGCACCTGACCGGCCCTGAGCTGCGGGTGTGGTAACTTTGGGGGTGCTCTGAACCCCCAACGGTGGGCTACCTTGGACCCAAACTTGAACCCCGTAGGTGGTTTGCTTACCTGCAAAAACTAAAAAACACTTACCTCCCCCAGGAACTGTTGAAAAGTGCAGTGTCTAGTTTTAAAATAGCTATATGTCATTTATGTGAAAACTGTATATGCTATTTTGCTAATTCAAAGTTCCTAAAGTACCTACCTGAAATACCTTTCATTTGAAGTATTCCTTGTAAATCTTGAACCTGTGGTTCTTAAAATAAACTAAGAAAATATATTTTCCTATACAAAAACCTATTGGCCTGGAATTGTCTCTGAGTGTGTGTTCCTTCCTCATTTATTGCCTGTGTGTGTACAACAAATGCTTAACACTACCCTCTGATAAGCCTACTGCTCGACCACACTACCACAAAATAGAGCATTAGAATTATCTATTTTTGCCACTATCTTACCTCTAAGGGGAACCCTTGGACTCTGTGCATACTATTCCTTACTTTGAAATAGTGCATACAGAGCCAACTTCCTACACAGCACCAATGTGATAACAACAAGGACCATAGAGTACCCACTTGACTGCAAGCAGCCCTCTTTTCTTGTGTGAGCAGGTCAAAGAGAGTCATGAAACAAAGGTAAAATTGAAACAATAATAGCAATCGCCAGAATGAAGCATAAATGTTCTTGGCAACAGGAGACAATACCGGCGTAACTTTGAGAAATCTGAGAGTCTTGAAGGAAAGAGATCCGAGAAGTCCACAGTCCAGAAGCAGAAGAAGCAAGCATAGAACATCTGGCATCATCCCGATGAAGGAGGCAATGCCGGATTCGCTGAGAAGGAAAGAGAGAAAACATGTTAGTAACATAGTAACAGCGGTGGGATAATACTCGCCTCCATGTCTTTAATAAAATTAAGACTTTCCTTCATAGTTTACTAGGAAAATCTACATTTTATGTCAAGACCGGAGGCTCCGATTATGCTAGTTTAAAGCATATCAACCACCAAAGAAGTTGCAGTTTTAACAGGTTTACAATAGAAAGTTCTAAAAACATTGTAATTAGACCAATCAGCTGACCTCAGAATGTCCTCTAAGGTAGAGCCTACTGAAAAGGCTTTAGAGGCCATGGCACCCCTGGAAGAATGGGCCCCGAAGATGGAGATGTAAGTCCCAGCTAAAGACATGACCCACTTAACCCAATGACCTAAAGTAGCAGAGGAAACTGGTTTGTGGGGTTTGCGGAAAGAAATCAGGAGCTGGTGGAGGGAATACATTCTGAGGTTGAGAGTACGTTTCTCGTATTCCTTTAACCACAGTCCCACACAGAGTTTAGGTTTGTTAGGAAAGAAAGGATAAAATACTGTATAAAGATTGGATTGGGTTTTGTGCGCTTAGTAATGTGGAATAAAACTCCTGTAGGCATGAATTGACGAGAAGAAACCTCTGGGGATTTGACATCAGACACACGTTTAATGGATATAAGGCACAATAACATGATCAACTTTGCTGACACCATTTTTAAGGAAAGATTTGTGTTCTCGGGCCATGAGAGGAACAAATTTAAAACTAGCGATACATCACATAGATATGTGTATTTAGAAGAAGGCGGCTTGGAAAGTTTTACTCCCTTCAATAGTCGGCAGACTAGGGGATGTTCTCCAATGGGTTTGCCGTCGATATGTTGATGATGCATGGAAATAGCTGACCTATAGAGATTTATGGTTCTGTAAGACTTACCTGAACTGGCTTCAGCAGCTAAGAAGTTAATGATAAGATTTATATCTGTTGAAAAGGGATTAATACATTTTCCCACACACCAGCTTGTCCAAAGAGTCCAAGCTGATTTGTAGGCTTTCGTTCTGAAGCTTCTGCCAAACTAAGAGTGGTTTGTTGGGACATCCCGAGACCCTCCCGGCTGAAAGAGTTAAGGACTTGTTAAGTATTAGGTTGTGGGGAGATCCAGAAGGATGTAGAAGGAGAGAAGGGAAAGAAGCAAGAAGAAGTGGAAAGTCTACTGATAACTCGAGGAGAGGGGGAACCCAAACTTGAGACTGCCATCAGTTGCCATCGCTAAAGGATCTGGAGGCCAACTGAAAAAGAGTGGTAATTGAGAATTGAGATGGGAAGTGAAGAGATTTATATGGAAAGGTCCCCATTTGTTCAGAAGAATTTGAAAAACGGAGGGATGGAGATTCCAATCGCTGGTATCCTTGAGATGGATGGAGTGCCAATCTGCTATGGAATTTTGGGAGCCTGGAAGATACTCCGATAGAAGAGAAAACTTGTGGGACAGGCAGAATTCCCAAAGACTTTTTGCTAAAAGAGCGAAAGGTTTTGATTTGGTTCCTGCAAGATGATTTATGTATGGGACTGCTAAAATGTTGTCCATGCGAAGAAGAAAAGAACAATGTACTTTTTGTTTTGCGAAGCTTTTGATCGCAAAGGAGCCTGCAAGCATCTCTAAACAGTTTATGTGCAATCTGGACTCCTGTGCGGACCATGTACAGCCAGTCGATATCGGTCCACAACGGGCGCCCCAGCCCGTGAGACTTGCATCTGATTCTAGTACAAGATCGGGCGCAGAAGAGAAGATAGTCCTGCCGTTCCAGGCGTCTAAATGGTATATTCACCATTGAATTTCTAGCTGAGATTCTGAATCTAGAGTGATAAAATCGGAAAAGGTGAGACCTTTGCGAAGATGGAGAAACTTTAGGCGTTGTACAGCTCGGAAGTGAAGAGGTCCTGGGAAGATGGCCTGAATGGAGGAAGAGAGAAGCCCTACAACTCTTGCAAGGGACCTGAGGGAGATCTGATCTTTGTGAAGAGTGTGAATGAGTTCTTTTTTGATCGAAGACACCTTTGAAGGGGCAAGATGGAGAGTAGCTGTGGTGGAATCTATCAGGAAACCGAAGAATTCTCTTTGTTGAGTAGACATCACAATAGACTTTTCTGAGTTTACGATAAAGCCCAGATCCAAAAGGAGTGAGCTTGTGAACTAAAGATGGGATTAAAGAGATTGTACCTTGTGGTGCATAAGAAGGATATCGTCTAGATAAATTATCAGTCTGATACTTAGCGATCTGAGATGGACCACAATCGGTTTCATTACCTTTGTAAAGCACCATGGGGCTGAAGAAAGCCTGAAAGGAAGGGAAGAAGACTGATAGGTTTTTGAATGCCATTGAAATTGTAAAAATGTTCTGTGAGATGGGTGAATAGGAATCGTAAGATAGACATCCTGAAGATCCAGTCGCACCTGCCAGTCATTCTGAAGTAAAATGTCTCTGAGATGAATTATAATTTCCATTTTGAAATGGCGATAAGTTACGAATTGATTGAACAATTTGAGATTGATTACTGGGCTTAACTTTTTGTTTTTCTTTTGAACAAGGTACAGAGAACTCATGAACCCCAAGGGATCGGGAAGAGAAGGCTGGATATCATATTTCTCCAGAAGTGACTGAACTTCTGTTGTAACAAGAGAGGACATTTCTATAGAAAATTTTGGAGAAGGTGGAAAAACATTTTGGAAAGGAGGGGAGTATAGCTCTATGCGATAACCCTGCACTGTATTTAAGACCAAAGGGTATGATGTAATTGAACGCCATTTTGGAAGAAAATATTGTCATGTCTCCTGAGTCTCGAACGTAAGAGGCATAGCTCTTCGTCATGGGGCAAAGGAAGGTATTCACATGTTTGGACAATGGTTCTGTAATTGAATTAATAGATTAAATAATAGGGTGGAGCGAAGGATGCAATATTTTTATGAGTTTCTTGCACTCCATACAGTGCTGGGTTGACTGGGTTCTCCTTGTTAGGGAATTCAAACTCCTTCTTACACATGTTCCCTCCCAGTAAGGCTTTTAAGGTGATTTTTTTGGACATGATCTTACAAGATTTCAATTTCTCTTAAGTTAGTTATTCTGTAGTGCTCTGGAACAGCTACCTTGTCTTGAATTATATTGATGTATTTACTGCTACCCATGATGACAATGCCACCTCCCTTATCACAGAGTTTAATTGTGACATTAGGTTTTCGCTGTAAGCTCTTAAAGGCTTTCATCTCCCCTCTTGTCAGATTTCATGGAACACCGGAATGTATTTTGTGATGTTCTCAAGGTCCTAAAACACAGATGTCTCAAACACTGCTACTGTAGGGCCAACCATATCAAGGGTAGGTGAGGATTTGGGTTTGCACCCAGAGCAATTATTCGCAAGATTATCTAGTACATTATGAATGAAAAATTGTATTAACCTGATTTCCTAAAAAAGGAAAAAACATCTTGACGGAGCTTACAAGTATTATTTTTGGTACCAGGTACATAAGAGAGTCCTCGGGTGAGCAAAGCACTCTCTTCTTTATCAATGTTTTCAGATGACAAGTTAAAGATCGGGATGTTCCCATCCACGATTTCTTCTGATCTATTCAAAGTCGCCAGTACTGTTGCTTCCTGATCTTCAGATAATGATGGTCTGGAGGGTCTTGCTGGTAGTGTCCATGGGGGTCCTGTTGGTAGTATCTCCCCTTGTCTTGTCTTTGGTAGTATCTCCCCCTGTCTTGTCTTTTACAACCTCTGGATAAAAAGGAGATGCAGAGGGCTACTGGTAACTTTCCATCTGTGGGGCTCTGGCTACATTCTGATCCGTGCCTGATGTCCCTGAGCTACCTCCTTCTGTGTCTGTTGAGTATGTATCTGAAAATTTGGTTTCTGTTCTCTTCTTCCTTGTTGTTCGATCCTGGTATCCTCTGTCTTGGCTTCATTCTTGGCAGTAATGTAGATTTCCCTAGTAAACTATGAAGGAAACTTAATATCAGGAGACATGATCGCTCATTGTGAGCTGAAAGATGATACAGGCTTTTCTTACCTTTAGCACGCATATACAGTGGGCAGAATATAAACAGCAAAATAAAGGGACCTGGGACAGGGGATTCAGTCAATCAATCAGAGTTCTTCTAGAGCACAGCTAATCACCTGTTTGGATCTCAAGGCACTTGGGGGGTGGGTCTGCGGCTCATTTGAATGCTGGATGGCCGGTTCAGTAAAAGAGCCAGGTCTTGAGGTCCTTCCTGAATTGAGGCAGAGAGGGAGATTGCCTGAGATGAAGAGGAAGAGAGTTCCAGGTTTTCTCAGCACGTTTAACTTAACATTCAATAAAAGACTTTGGAAGGCATGCAGTTTTTACGTAACTCTTCTGGGCGTTTTGGTCTTTCAGTGAGATGTTATTGGCTGTTGTACCGTTACAAAGTTTGATAATACTTAAATATATGACATGCTGACAGGGAATTTGGTGTTACTAAAACTGGCTCGACGCATTAAGATACACTCACACTCAGGTCGTCAGAGGCGAGTATGCCACAAGTTAATTGCATGGTATTTTCTGTGTTTGCAGCAAAACTAAGATGTTTGTTCCTGGGGATAATTCTGCTAGGTGGAGATACCTTAATTAATAAAATATGACAGTGCACGCTGTAATTTCAAGTATCTCCTGCCATCCCTCCCTCACTTTCCTATTGCACGAGGCTGTTTATCCAATTAATTAACTCAGTGTTTACATTTAGGGCACGATTTAGATTTCAGTGGATGGGTTACTCCATCACAACAGTGACGGATATCCCATCCGCCAAAATATAATTATATATATAATAATCATTATATCCTATGGTATTTATGTTTCAGCGGACGGAATAGCCGTCACAGTTGTGACGAAGTAAGCGTCCCGCAGAAATCTAAATCAGGCTCTTAGTGACATGAGACTGGAGGTTATCAGGTGATTTTAAAGAAAAAGAAATACCCAGCTAGGAAAGAACTCAGATTGTAAAATGGGACCTCTCAGCTTGTGGGGAGCAGCAACAACGGAGTGCTAAGTAAAATGAGGTAGTTGCGTGGGAGAAAGGAAGTGGGGTGCAAGGGTGCTATCAACCATGCGAGAGGAGCACCTGGGAAGAGAGAAAACTACTACAATGAAATCCAAACTAAAACGATTTCAGCGCACTAGTTGAGTGCCTCTAAAGCATTCACTTCTTGGTTAATATACAACACAGCAATCAATTAGTGGAGGCACAAGGGGAAATCAGTGACTAGTTATAGTATTGCTCAACAAAGCACTCTGCACAGCTATGAACAAACAGCATTTGTTAGACCTGGCAACATTGTTGTGGTTTCACCCAACCCTTCTGATCTGTTTTATTTGCTGGCTTTTTGGATTCTGTGTACTTTACCACTGCTGACTAATGCTAAAGTGCATGTGTGCTGAACTCTAAAACTTAGTGACATTGGCTTATCCACAATTGCCATATTTAATGTACGTATAAGTCCCTATTAAAGTGCACAAAATGTGTGCAGGGCCTGTAAATGAAATGCTTGTAGTGGGCCTGCAGCACTGTTTGGGCCACTCACTACAGTAGCCTTCAAACGTGTCTCAGGCCTGCCACTGCAGAGCTGGTGACGGCAGTTTAAACTGCCTTTTTCACCTGGAAAATGTACACACCTACCAGGTTCAAACCTTCCTTTTTTATTACATATAAGCCACCCCTAAGGTAGGCCCTGGATAGCCCCAAGGGCAGGGTGCAATCCATTTAAAATGTTGGACAAGTACATTTTAGTTTAACATGTCTAGGTAGTGAAACACTCTTCAATTCATTTTTTACTGCTGCAAGGCCTGCCACTCCCAAAGGTTAACATGTGGATTGTCTTAAAATATATAAAGTGTAATTTCCACTTGGGAAGAGATAGAAATATGATGTTTGGTGTCTCTGGTCTCACAATTTAGGATCATAATTTATGGTCAGGTTGGATTTTAAATTGTAAGTCTGAAAATGCCACTTTTAGAAAGTTGCTATTTTCTTATTTTGACCAGTCTGTGCCTTAGCCTGATTAAATGTCTGGGCTGGACTGAGTGATAGCTACACTTTGTGAATTCCCTCTAGACAGCCACAAACACAGGACACTCAGCTGGATCTGCATTCATCTGCATACTGATGGGTCTTCCCTGGCAGCGGGAAGGGGAGGGATTGACACCTACACATAAATAGGTGGTGTCCTGTCTCCACGCAGAAGTCTGATTACCCCCCGCTGGTAGCCTGGCATCCAGGGCTAGAATGAAAGGGACCCTTGTGCACTTCAGAGGACTCATTTGAAGTGTCCCCACATCAAAGGACTTTTTGGGTATAAGGACTGGACTCTAAACCCCACCAAACGAGTACACTTTGGAGTCCTTAGGAGACTCTGCAACACAGAGGAGCTGTGCTGCCGCGAGGGACCTCCACTTTGCAACTTGCTCTGCTGTTTTCACCTGCTGCCTGCTACCTCTGCAGTGAGGGGAAAATAAGAGTACCCTCTACAACCTCTTTGGCCAAGGAAACTCCAAAAGCTTGTTGGCTTGCCCCCTGTTCCACGAAGTCTTAGAGATATCAAAGAGTTTGCCTACTAGCCCCTGCTCTGGGACTTGCATTCAGCAGTGGGCTCTTGATGACAACCTGATTGAGCGCTTTGTGTTCCCTTCTCATACACTCCACCGAGCGAGTACTGCACCTGGCCGCCGATCGGAAGAGATCGAACGCTTTTAAGTCTTCCCATTTTCAAGCCTTTTACTCTGGGAAGGAGCATGCCATTGGGTCCCGCTTGTATCAGGGACCACAGCCGAGCACTGCAGTCCGTGCTGCCTGAGTGCTCCATTCAGACAACAGATGGGGCAACTCTCCGAGCGAACGCTCCAACTTGCCTCAGAAACCGCATTGCCCTGACAACCTCAGGACACGAGTGCTTCCTGGATCTGAGTGTGCTTGACAATGCCGTGCCCTGCCTCCAGTCGCAAAGGGAACTGCATGGCACGGCCAACTTACTTGACTACAAAGGTACTGTGAACCATGGGGGCCCAAGAGGTCTCTCCAGCCAGTGTTTGAGATATCGCGGGTGGCTGAGGGCGAATTATCCACATGGTGGTCTCAAGGGACCATGGAGAGGCTTTTCTCTACGAGTGCCTTTCTTGCTAGTATTTCTCTCACATAGCTCACAAGGGCAGAGCTCATTATCGCACTGGTTGATCCTTTTAAACCTGCATATTTTGAATGCACGTATCCTGATAGGTATTGACTGCATTTACATAATTTTATTCTTGATTTCTTGGCAATACAGAGAGGTATTTTAAAAATCTGGGTGAAGTCTTCTTTTTTGTGGTGTCTTCATTGTGTTGCTGTGTGAGTATGTTACACAAATACTTTACACATGGCCTCTTAAGTTAAGTCTGATTGCTCTGCGCCAAGCTACCAGAGGGAGAACAGAGGTTAATTTAGGGAGTTTAACTGACTTGTCCCTACTTGGACAGGATACATATCTCTGCCAACTAGGGACCCACTTTCTAACATTCGTGATCAGCTGTGAGGATAGGAATTGTATTTGTGCAGTACCATACAGTAACTTGGTGTACACTACTGTAGAAGGCTGGCCTGGCTTGTAGTGGGTACCAAGGGGTACTTACACTCTGTACCAGGTCCAGTTATCCCTTATTAGTGTAGAAGAGGTGTTTCTAGCAGCTTAGGCTGATGGAAGGTAGCTATAGCAGAGCAGCTTAGGCTGAACTAGGAGACATGCAAAGCTCCTACTATACCACTGGTGTCACATGCACAATATCATAAGAAAACACAATACACAGATATACTAAAAATAAAGGTACTTTATTTTTATGACAATATGCCAAAAGTATCTCAGTGAGTACCCTCAGTATGAGGATCACAAATATACACAAGATATATGTACACAATACCAAAAATATGCAGTAATAGCAAAAGGAAGTAATGCAAGCAGTGTAAAGTTACAATGTATTGCAATAGGAGCACATAGGTATAGGGGCAACACAAACCATATACTCCAAAAGTGGAATGCGAATAACGTATGGACCCCAAACCTATGTGAGCTTGTAGAGGGTTGCTGGGACTGTAAGAAAACAGTGAGGGTTAGAAAAATAACCCACCCCAAGACCCTGAAAAGTAGGTGTAAAGTGCACTTATATTCCCCAGAGAGCACAGAAGTCGTGATAGGGGAATTCTGCAAGGAAGACCAACACCAGCAATGCAACCAAAGTGGATTTCCAGACGAGAGTACCGGTGGAACAAGGGGACCAAGTCCAAGAGTTGCGACAAAGTCGAGATTGGGCAGATGCCCAGGAAATGCTAGCTGAGGGTGCAAAGAAGCTGCCACTGGATAGTAGAAGCTGTGGATTCTGCAAGAACGAAGAGGGCTAGAAACTTCCCCTTTGGAGGATGGATGTCCCACATCGTGAAGAAGCTTGCAGAGGTGTTCCCACGCAGAAAGACTGCAAACAAGCCTTGCTAGCTGCAAGGGTTGTGGTTAGGGTTTTTGGATGCTGCTGTGGGCCGGGAGGGACCAGGATATCGCCACTTGCGTGAGGAGACAGAGGGGGCGTTCAGCAAGATAGGGAGCCCTCTCAGAAGCAGGCAGCACCCGCAGAAGTGCCGGAACAGGCACTACGAAGAAGAGTGAACTGGAGCTCACCCGAAGTCACAAAAGGAGATCCCACGACGCCGGAGGACAACTCAGGAGGTTGTGCACTGCAGGTTGGAGTGTCGGGGACACAGGCTTGGCTGTGCACAAAGGAAATCCTGGAAGAGTACACAGGAGCCGGAGCAGCTGCAAATCACACGGTACCCAGCAATGCAGTCTAGCGTGGGGAGGCAAGGACTTACCTCCACCAAACTTGGACTGAAGAGTCACTGGACTGTGGGAGTCACTTGAACAGAGTTGCTGAGTTCCAGGGACCACACTCGTCGTGCTGAGAGGGGACCCAGAGGACCGGTGATGCAGTCTTTTGTTGCCTGCGGTTGCAGGGGGAAGATTCCATCGACCCACGGGAGATTTCTTCGGAGCTTCTAGTGCAGAGAGGAGGCAGGCTACCCCCACAGCATGCACCACCAGGAAAACCGTTGAGAAGGCGGCAGGATCAGCGATACAAGGTTGCAGTAGTCGTCTTTGTTACTTTGTTGCGGTTTTGCAGGAGTCCTGAGCAGTCAGCTGTCGATTCCTTGGCAGAAGGTGAAGAGAGAGATGCAGGGGAACTCTGATGAGCTCTTGCATTCGTTATCTGAAGAATTCCCCAAAGCAGAGACCCTAAATAGCCAGAAAAGGAGGTTTGGCTACTCAGGAAGGAGGATAGTCTAGCAACACAGGTAAGAGCCTATCAGGAGGAGTCTCTGACGTCACCTGCTGGCACTGGCCACTCAGAGCAGTCCAGTGTGCCAGCAGCACCTCTGTTTCCAAGATGGCAGAGGTCTGGAGCACACTGGAGGAGCTCTGGGCACCTCCCCTGGGAGGTGCAGGTCAGGGGAGTGGTCACTCCCCTTTCCTTTGTCCAGTTTCGCGCCAGAGCAGGGCTGGGGGATCCCTGAACCGGTGTAGACTGGCTTATGCAGAGATGGGCACCATCTGTGCCCATCAAAGCATTTCCAGAGGCTGGGGGAGGCTACTCCTCCCCAGCCCTGACACCTTTTTCCAAAGGGAGAGGGTGTAACACCCTCTCTCTGAGGAAGTCCTTTGTTCTGCCTTCCTGGGCCACGCATGGCTGGACCCCAGGAGGGCAGAAACCTGTCTGAGGGGTTGGCAGCAGAAGCAGCTGCAGTGAAACCCCGGGAAAGGTAGTTTGGCAGTACCCGGGTCTGTGCTAGAGACTCGGGGGATCATGGAATTGTCTCCCCAATGCCAGGATGTCATTGGGGTGACAATTCCATGATCTTAGACATGTTACATGGCCATGTTCGGAGTTACCATTGTGACGCTATACATAGGTAGTGACCTATGTATAGTGCACGCGTGTAATGATGCCCCGCACTCACAAAGTCCGGGGAATTTGCCCTGAACGATGTGGGGGCACCTTGGCTAGTGCCAGGGTGCCCACACACTAAGTAACTTAGCACCCAACCTTCACCAGGTGAAGGTTAGACATATAGGTGACTTATAAGTTACTTAAGTGCAGTGGTAAATGGCTGTGAAATAATGTGGGCATTATTTCACTCAGGCTGCAGTGGCAGGCCTGTGTAAGAATTGTCAGAGCTCCCTATGGGTGGCAAAAGAAATGCTGCAGCCCATAGGGATCTCCTGGAACCCCAATACCCTGTGTACCTCAGTACCATATACTAGGGAATTATAAGGGTGTTCCAGTATGCTAATGTGAATTGGTGAAATTGGTCACTAGCCTGTTAGTGACAATTTAGAAAGCAAAGAGAGAGCATAACCACTGAGGTTCTGGTTAGCAGAGCCTCAGTGAGACAGTTAGTCATCACACAGGGAACACATACAGGGCACACTTATGAGCACTGGGGCCCTGGCTGGCAGGGTCCCAGTGACACATACACTAAAACAACATATATACAGTGAAATATGGGGGTAACATGCCAGGCAAGATGGTACTTTCCTACACAACCCCACCCCTCCCCCCCAACGAAGGACAATAAGACTAGCCATGACCTGATGAGTCTTCATTGTCTAAGTGGAAATATCTGGAGAGTCCATCTGCATTGTAGTGGGTACTCCCAGGTCTATGTTCCACTGTATAGTCCATTCCCTGTAGAGATATGGACCACCTCAACAATTTAGGGTTTTCACCTTTCATTTGTTTTAGCCAAAGTAGAGGTTTGTGGTCTGTCTGAACAATGAAGTGAGTGCCAAACAGGTATGGCCTCAACTTCTTCAGTGCCCAGACCACAGCAAAGGCCTCCCTCTCTATGGCAGACCAACGCTTTTCTCTAGGGGTCAACCTCCTGCTGATAAAAGCAACAGGTTGATCCTGACCCTCAGAATTGAGTTGTGATAAGACTGCCCCTACCCCTAATTCAGATGCATCAGTTTGAACAATTAATTTCTTGGAGTAACATGGGCTTTTTAGGACAGGTGCAGTGCACATGGCCTGTTTCAGCTCCTCAAAAGCTTTCTGACAGCTAGCTGTCCACAATACCTTTTTAGGCATTTTCTTAGAAGTGAGGTCATTAAGAGGGGCTGCAATGGAGCCATAGTTCTTTATGAACCTCCTGTAATACCCAGTGAGGCCCAAGAAGGCTCTCACCTGGGTCTGAGTTGTAGGGGGAACCCAATCTATAATAGTTTGGATTTTCCCCTGAAGTGGTGCAATCTGGTCTCCACCTACAAGGTGTCCCAGATAAACCACTTTTCCCTGCCCTATCTGGCACTTTGAAGCCTTGATAGTGAGGCCTGCCTTTTGCAGGGCCTCCAAAACTTTCCACAGGTGGACCAGGTGATCATCCGAGGTGGAGCTAAAGACAGCTATATCATCTAGATATGCTGCACTAAAAGCCTCCAACCCTTGCAGGACTGTATTCACCAACCTCTGAAAAGTGGCAGGTGCATTGGTAGTGCCCTCCAATAGTCGAAAATGCAGTTTTTGCTTTAGCATCCTTTGATAATTTGATCTTCCAATACCCTGTAGTCAAATCAAAGGTGCTTAGATACTTGGCAGATGCCAGTGTATCTATGAGCTCATCTGCCCTTGGTGTAGGGTGAGCATCAGTTTTAGTTACCTGGTTGAGACCTCTGTAATCTACACAAAACCTCATTTCTCTTTTCCCATCTTTAGAGTGAGGCTTTGGTACAAGCACCACAGGAGAGGCCCATGGGCTTTCAGAGTGCTCAACCACTCCCAGTTCAAGCATTTTCTGAACCTCTTGTTTTATGCAGTCCCTGACATGGTCAGGCTGCCTATAGATCTTACTTTTGACAGGCATGCTGTCTCCAGTATCTATAGTGTGCTCACACCAAGAAGTGGTGCCTGGCACAGTTGAAAAGAGTTCAGAAAACTGACCCAGGAGATTTATGCAGTGGTCTTTCTGCTCAGCAGTAAGACAGTTTGCTAAAACTACACCTTCCACTAGAGCATCTTGTTCTGTGGAAGAGAAGAGATCAGGGAGAGGGTCACTCTCTTCTTCCTGTCCTTCATCTGTTGCCATGAGCAAGGTGAGATCAGCCCTGTCATAGTAGGGTTTTAGGCGATTGACATGGAGCACCCTAAGGGGACTCCTGGCAGTGCCCAAGTCAACCAAGTAGGTGACTTCTGTAGGAGGCTGGACTGGCTTGTAGTGAGTACCAAAGGGTACTTGCACCTTGCACCAGGCCCAGTTATCCCTTATTAGTGTATAGGGTGTCTAGCAGCTTAGGCTGATAGATAATGGTAGCTTAGCAGAGCAGCTCAGGCTGAACTAGGAGACGTGTGAAGCTACTACAGTACCACCTAGTGTCATATGCACAATATCATAAGAAAACACAATACACAGTTATACTAAAAATAAAGGTACTTTATTTTTATGACAATATGCCAAAGTATCTTAGAGTGTACCCTCAGTGAGAGGATAGGAAATATACACAAGATATATATACACAATAGCAAAAATATGCAGTATAGTCTTAGAAAACAGTGCAAACAATGTATAGTTACAATAGGATGCAATGGGGAAACATAGGGATAGGGGCAACACAAACCATATACTCCAGAAGTGGAATGCGAACCACGAATGGACCCCAAACCTATGTGACCTTGTAGAGGGTCGCTGGGACTATTGGAAAATAGTGAGAGTTAGAAAAATAACCCTCCCCAAGACCCTGAAAAGTGAGTGCAAAGTGCACTAAAGTTCCCCTAAGGACAAAATAGTCGTGTTAGAGGGAAAATGCAAGGAAAACACAAATCAGCAATGCAACAACGATGGATTCCTGACTGAGGGTACCTGTGGAACAAGGGGACCAAGTCCAAAAGTCACAAGCAGCTCGGAGCTGGGCAGATGCCCAAGAAATGCCAGCGGTTGGTGCAAAGAAGCTCTTACTAGGCTGAAGAACTGTGAATACTGCAGGAACAACAAGGGCTAGAGACTTCCTCTTTGGAGGATGGATCCCGCACGCCTTGGAGAGTCGTGCAGAAGTGTTTTCCCGCCGGATGGACGCCAACAAGCCTTGCTACACGCAAATCGTGCGTTTGGCGTTTTTGGACGCTGCTGGGGCCCAGGAGGGACCAGGAGGTCGCAAATTGGACCTGCAGAGAGAGGGGACGTCGAGCAAGACAAAGAGCCCTCACTGAAGCAGGTAGCACCCAGAGAAGTGCCAGAAACAGGCACTACAAGGATGCGTGAAACGGTGCTCGCCGAAGTTGCACAAAGGAGTCCCACGTCGCCGGAGACCAACTTAGAAAGTCGTGCAATGCAGGTTAGAGTGCCGTGGACCCAGGCTTGGCTGTGCACGAAGGATTTCCGCCGGAAGTGCACAGGGGCCGGAGTAGCTTGCAAAGTCGCGGTTCCCAGCAATGCAGCCCAGCGAGGTGAGGCAAGGACTTACCTCCACCAAACTTGGGCTGAAGAGTCACTGGACTGTGGGGGTCACTCGGACGGTGTCGCTGGATTCGAGGGACCTCGCTCGTCGTGCTGAGAGGAGACCCAAGGGACCGGTAATGCAGCTTTTTTGTGCCTGCGGTTGCAGGGGGAAGATTCCGTCGACCCACAGGAGATTTCTTCTGAGCTTCTGGTGCAGAGAGGAGGCAGACTACCCCCACAGCATGCACAAGCAGGAAAACAGTCGAGAAGGCGGCAGGATCAGCGTTACAGAGTTGCAGTAGTCGTCTTTGCTACTATGTTGCAGGTTTGCAGGCTTCCAGCGCGGTCAGCGGTCGATTCCTTATCAGAAGGTGAAGAGGGAGATGCAGAGGAACTCGGCTGAGCTCATGCATTCGTTATCTACAGTTTCCCCAGAGACAGAGACCCTAAATAGCCAGAAAAGAGGGTTTGGCTACCTAGGAGAGAGGAAAGGCTACTAACACCTGAAGGAGCCTATCACAAGGAGTCTCTGACGTCACCTGGTGGCACTGGCCACTCAGAGCAGTCCAGTGTGCCAGCAGCACCTCTGTTTCCAAGATGGCAGAGGTCTGGAGCACACTGGAGGAGCTCTGGACACCTCCCAGGGGAGGTGCAGGTCAGGGGAGTGGTCACTCCCCTTTCCTTTGTCCAGTTTCGCGCCAGAGCAGGGGCTAAGGGGTCCCTGAACCGGTGTAGACTGGCTTATGCAGAATTGGGCACATCTGTGCCCAACAAAGCATTTCCAGAGGCTGGGGAGGCTACTCCTCCCCTGCCTTCACACCATTTTCCAAAGGGAGAGGGTGTCACACCCTCTCTCAGAGGAAGTTCTTTGTTCTGCCATCCTGGGCCAGGCCTGGCTGGACCCCAGGAGGGCAGCTGCCTGTCTGAGGGGTTGGCAGCAGCAGCAGCTGCAGAGAAACCCCAGGAAGGGCAGTCTGGCAGTACCAGGGTCTGTGCTACAGACCACTGGGATCATGGAATTGTACCAACAATGCCAGGATGGCATAGAGGGGGCAATTCCATGATCATAGGCATGTTACATGGCCATATTCGGAGTTACCATGGTGAAGCTACATATAGGTAGTGACCTATATGTAGTGCACGCGTGTAATGGTGTCCCCGCACTCACAAAGTTCAGTGAATTGGCTCTGAACAATGTGGGGGCACCTTGGCTAGTGCCAGGGTGCCCTCACACTAAGTAACTTTGCACCTAACCTTTACCAGGTGAAGGTTAGACATATAGGTGACTTATAAGTTACTTAAGTGCAGTGTAAAATGGCTGTGAAATAACGTGGACGTTATTTCACTCAGGCTGCTGTGGCAGGCCTGTGTAAGATTTGTCAGAGCTCCCTATGGGTGGCAAAAGAAATGCTGCAGCCCATAGGGATCTCCTGGAACCCCAATACCCTGGGTACCTCAGTACCATAAACTAGGGAATTATAAGGGTGTTCCAGTAAGCCAATGTAAATTGGTAAAAATGGTCACTAGCCTGTCAGTGACAATTTGGAAAGAAATGAGAGAGCATAACCACTGAGGTTCTGATTAGCAGAGCCTCAGTGAGACAGTTAGTCACTACACAGGTAACACATTCAGGCACACTTATGAGCACTGGGGCCCTGGGTTACCAGGGTCCCAGTGACACATACAACTAAAACAACATATATACAGTGAAAAATGGGGGTAACATGCCAGGCAAGATGGTACTTTCCTACACAACCCCCCCCCAACGAAGGACAATAAGACTAGCCATTACCTGATGAGTCTTCATTGTCTAAGTGGAAATATCTGGAGAGTCCATCTGCATTGGAGTGGCTACTCCCAGGTCTATGTTCCACTGTATAGTCCATTCCCTGTAGGGATATGGACCACCTCAACAATTTAGGATTTTCACCTTTCATTTGTTTTAGCCAAAGTAGAGGTTTGTGGTCTGTCTGAACAATGAAGTGAGTGCCAAACAGGTATGGCCTCAACTTCTTCAGAGCCCAGACCACAGCAAAGGCCTCCCTCTCAATGGCAGACCAACGCTTTTCTCTAGGGGTCAACCTTCTACTAATAAAAGCAACAGGTTGATCCTGGCCCTCAGAATTAAGTTGTGATAGGACTGCCCCTACTCCTAATTCAGATGCATCAGTTTGGACATAGAATTTTTTAGAGTAACAAGGGCTTTTCAGGACAGGTGCAGAGCACATGGCCTGCTTCAGCTCCTCAAAAGCTTTCTGACAGTTTGCTGTCCATAATACCTTTTTAGGCATTTTCTTGGATGTGAGGTCATTAAGAGGGGCTGCAATGGAGCCATAGTTCTTAATGAACCTCCTGTAATACCCAGTGAGGCCTAGGAAGGCTCTCACCTGAGTCTGAGTGGTAGGGGGAACCCAATCAATAATAGTTTGGATTTTCCCCTGAAGTGGTGCAATCTGTTCCCCACCAACAAGGTGTCCCAGATAAACCACCTTACCCTGCCCTATCTGGCACTTTGAAGCCTTGATAGTGAGGCCTGCCTTTTGCAGGGCCTCCAAAACTTTCCAAAGGTGGACCAGGTGATCATCCCAGCTGGAGCTAAAGACAGCTATATCATCCAAATATGCTGCACTGAAAGCTTCCAGCCCTTGCAGGACTGTGTTCACCAACCTCTGAAAAGTGGCAGGTGCATTTTTCAAACCAAAAGGCATTACCGTAAACTGGTAATGTCCTCCAATGGTAGAAAATGCAGTCTTAGGTTTAGCATCTTCTGACAATTTGATCTGCCAATACCCTGCAGTCAAATCAAAAGTGCTTAGATACTTGGCAGATGCCAGTGTATCTATTAGCTCATCTGCCCTGGGTATAGGGTGAGCATCAGTTTTGGTTACCAAGTTGAGACCTCTATAGTCTACACAAAACCTCATTTCCTTCTTTCCATCTTTAGAATTGGGTTTTGGTACCAGTACCACAGGAGAAGCCCATGGACTGACAGAGTGCTCAACCACTCCTAGTTCCAACATTTTCTGAACTTCTTGCTTTATGCAGTCCCTGACATGGTCAGGCTGCCTATAGATCTTACTTTTGACAGGTAAACTGTCTCCAGTATCTATAGTGTGCTCACACCAAGAAGTGGTGCCTGGCACAATGGAGAAGAGTTCTGAAAATTGTCCTAGGAGATTTATGCAATTATCTTTCTGCTCAGCAGTAAGACAATCAGCCAAAACTACACCTTCCACAAGAGCATCTTGTTCTGTGGAAGAGAAGAGATCAGGTAGAGGATCACTGTCTTCTTCCTGTCCCTCATCTGTTGCCATGAGCAGGGTGAGATCAGCCCTGTCATAGTAGGGTTTCAGGCGGTTGACATGGAGCACCCTAAGGGGACTCCTGGCAGTGCCTAAGTCTACCAAGTAGGTGACTTCACCCTTCTTTTCAACAATTGTGTGGGGTCCACTCCATTTATCTTGGAGTGCTCTTGGGGCCACAGGCTCCAAGACCCACACTTTCTGCCCTGGTTGGTACTGAACCAAAACAGCCTTCTGATCATGCCATTGCTTCTGGAGCTCTTGGCTGGCCTGAAGGTTTTTACTGGCCTTTTTCATGTACTCAGCCATCCTTGATCTGAGGCCAAGTACATAATCCACAATATCCTGTTTAGGAGCTTTTAAAGGTTGTTCCCAACCCTCCTTTACAAGTGTGAGTGGACCCCTAACAGGGTGTCCAAAAAGAAGTTCAAAGGGTCTGAAGCCCACTCCTTTCTGGGGTACCTCCCTGTAGGCAAAAAGGAGGCATGGTAGAAGGATATCCCATCTCCTGCGGAGTTTTTCAGGGAGTCCCATAATCATGCCTTTGAGAGTTTTATTAAATCTCTCCACCAGTCCATTTGTTTGTGGATGATAGGGTGTTGTGAACTTGTAAGTTACACCACACTCCTTCCACATGGCCTTTAAGTATGCAGACATGAAATTGCTTCCTCTGTCTGATACTACTTCCTTTGGGAAGCCCACCCTGGAAAATATTCCCAGGAGGGCCTTTGCCACTGCAGGAGCTGTAGTGGTCCTTAAAGGAATAGCTTCAGGATATCTTGTGGCATGGTCCACTACCACTAAGATAAACCTATTGCCTGAAGCAGTAGGAGGGTCAAGGGGGCCAACTATGTCAACCCCTACCCTTTCAAAGGGAACCCCAACCACAGGCAGTGGGATAAGGGGTGCTTTTGGAGTGCCACCTGTCTTGCCACTGGCTTGACAGGTTTCACAGGACTTACAAAATTCTTTTGTGTCCTCAGACATCCTAGGCCAATGAAACAATGGTACCAATCTGTCCCAAGTTTTCATTTGACCCAGGTGCCCAGCTAAGGGAATGTCATGTGCCAGTGTTAGGAGGAACTTTCTGTACTCCTGAGGAATCACTAATCTCCTGGCAGCTCCAGGTTTAGGATCCCTATGCTCAGTGTACAAGAGGTTGTCCTCCCAGTAAACTCTGTGAGAGTCACTGACATCCCCATTAGCCTGTTTGACAGCTTGCTGTCTGAGACCCTCTAATGTGGGACAGGTTTGCTGTGCCACACTCAGCTCCTCTCTGGCAGGCCCCCCTTCACCCAAAAGCTCAGCAGTGTCTGCTTCCAGCTCCTCTGGTGTAGGTTCTGCACAGGGAGGGAATTCTTCTTTCTCAGAAGTAGAATCCACTGTAGAGGGAGGGATAGTAGGAAGTGGTTTGCTTCTACTAGCCCTAGCTTTAGGGAGCACTTGGTCCATTGTTCCAGGATCCAAGCTTCCCTGTCCTTTTTGCTTTTTGGCCTGAGCCCTTGTCAAAGCAAAAATATGCCCTGGGATGCCCAGCATTGCTGCATGGGCCTCCAACTCCACATCTGACCAAGCTGATGTCTCCAAATCATTCCCTAATAGACAGTCTACAGGTAAATCTGAAGCTACCACAACTTTCTTTGGACCAGATACCCCCCCCCAGTTGAGATTTACAACAGCCATGGGGTGGCTTTGTGTTATGTTGTGAGCATCGGTTACTTGGTACTGGTGTCCAAGTATGTGTTGTTCAGGGTGCACCAGTTTCTCAATCACCATTGTGACACTGGCACCTGTGTCCCTGTAGGCCTGGACCTCAACACCATTTATTAGGGTTAGTTGCTTGTACTTCTCCAAGTTATGGGGGCAAGCAACCAAAGTGGCTAAGTCAATAGCCCCTTCAGAGACTAAAGTAGCCTCTGTGGTCTCCCTAATCAGACCAACCCCAACTAAATTACCAAAAGTGAGCCCAGCTACTCCCTTGGATTGGCTATTAGTAGGTTTGCTCCCACCACCACTGCTATTAGTAGGGACACTAGGTGTAGCAGTAGGGGTTGTAGTGGTAGGAGCTGTGGTGCCTTTCTTTGGACAACTGGGATCTGTTGTCCAATGGCCTTTTATCTTACATAAATAGCACCATGGTTTCTTTTCCTTGTTCTGATTAAAGGAGGATTTGGACCCACCACCCCCACCAGAGTGTTTTTGTGGGCCTGATGAAGACTCATTTTTAGATTTGTCCCCACCCTTGTCAGAAGACTTACCATCCTTCTTTTTGTTGCCATCTTTGTCACCCCCTGTATGAACTTTTCTGTTCACTCTTGTTCTGACCCATTTGTCTGCCTTCTTTCCCAATTCTTGGGGAGAGGTCAGATCAGAGTCCACCAAGTACTGGTGCAACAAATCAAACACACAATTATTAAGAATATGCTCTCTCAGGATCAAGTTATACAGGCTGTCATAATCAGTAACTTTACTGCCATGTAACCACCCCTCCAAGGCCTTCAGTGCCTGGTCAATGAAATCAACCCAGTCTTGTGAAGACTCCTTTTTGGTATCTCTGAACTTTATCCTGTACTGTTCAGTGGTTAAGCCATAACCATCCAGGAGTGCATTCTTAAGAACTTGGAAATTGTTAGCATCATTTTCTTTTACAGTAAGGAGCCTATCCCTACCTTTTCCAGTAAATGATAGCCATAGGATAGCAGCCCACTGCTTTTGAGGGACATCCTGTACAGCACAGGCCCTCTCAAGTGCAGCAAACCACTTGTTAATGTCATCCCCCTCCTTATAAGGGGGAACTATCTTGTGCAGATTCCTGGAATCATGCTCTTTTGCAGGATGACTATGGGGAATACTGCTGCTGCCACCATGGGTATCTAAACCCATCTTCTGTCTTTCCCTCTCTATTTCTAAAGACTGTCTATCCAAATCCAGCTGTTGCTTCTTGAGCTTCAGTCTGGTTTGCTCCACTCTCAATCTATTGAGCTCCCTTTCTAACAATCTGTCATCAGGGTGGGTGGGAGGGACATTTCTAGATACAGAGGTATGATGGGAATGAACAGAAGGAGACCTGTCCCTTACAAAGGGCACCCTAACAGCTTGGCTACCAGCATAATGTGAGAGCACATCATCAGTATGATGTGATTCAACCTCTGTACCAACTATGCTAGACTGTCTAGTAATGGGCAGGCTGAGAAGTTTCTTTCCTGAACCTTTTCCTGGGGGAGTCCCTGGATCAGATTGAGAACCATTAGCTACTTTTTCTACAGATTGGGCACTTATGGCCTTATCCTGTACTCTAAGCATATTAATTAACAGTTCTAAGGAAGGATTCTTCCCTACACTCAAACCTCTCTCTATGCAGAGACTCCTTGCTCCTTTCCAGCTAAGGTGATCATATGCAAGTTTGGACAGTTCAACATTTTTTCCTGTGCCAGACATTTTTTAGAGAGAGTTAAAGTGATAGCAAAAGAGAAAAAAGTTTTCAGAACTTTTTGGAAAGACAGAAAAAAACTTTTTAAACTTTTAAGAACTTTTTGAAAGTTTAGAAGTACTTTTCAGCACTTAGAAAAGAGTGAAAAGAGGAAATGCAAAACTTTTTGGCTATGTGTATATACACTGACCTTGTTTTGTATATTTTTCTCTTATGAAAAGTACAATGACAAGAGTGGTAAGTAGTCTCAAAGCACTTATCCCACCGCTGCACAACCAATGTAGGAGGCTGGACTGGCTTGTAGTGAGTACCAAGGGGTACTTGCACCTTGCACCAGGCCCAGTTATCCCTTATTAGTGTATAGGGTGTCTAGCAGCTTAGGCTGATAGATAATGGTAGCTTAGCAGAGCAGCTCAGGCTGAACTAGGAGACGTGTGAAGCTACTACAGTACCACCTAGTGTCATATGCACAATATCATAAGAAAACACAATACACAGTTATACTAAAAATAAAGGTACTTTATTTTTATGACAATATGCCAAAGTATCTTAGAGTGTACCCTCAGTGAGAGGATAGGAAATATACACAAGATATATATACACAATAGCAAAAATATGCAGTATAGTCTTAGAAAACAGTGCAAACAATGTATAGTTACAATAGGATGCAATGGGGAAACATAGGGATAGGGGCAACACAAACCATATACTCCAGAAGTGGAATGCGAACCACGAATGGACCCCAAACCTATGTGACCTTGTAGAGGGTCGCTGGGACTATTGGAAAATAGTGAGAGTTAGAAAAATAACCCTCCCCAAGACCCTGAAAAGTGAGTGCAAAGTGCACTAAAGTTCCCCTAAGGACAAAATAGTCGTGTTAGAGGGAAAATGCAAGGAAAACACAAATCAGCAATGCAACAACGATGGATTCCTGACTGAGGGTACCTGTGGAACAAGGGGACCAAGTCCAAAAGTCACAAGCAGCTCGGAGCTGGGCAGATGCCCAAGAAATGCCAGCGGTTGGTGCAAAGAAGCTCTTACTAGGCTGAAGAACTGTGAATACTGCAGGAACGACAAGGGCTAGAGACTTCCTCTTTGGAGGATGGATCCCGCACGCCTTGGAGAGTCGTGCAGAAGTGTTTTCCCGCCGGATGGACGCCAACAAGCCTTGCTACACGCAAATCGTGCGTTTGGCGTTTTTGGACGCTGCTGGGGCCCAGGAGGGACCAGGAGATCGCAAATTGGACCTGCAGAGAGAGGGGACGTCGAGCAAGACAAAGAGCCCTCACTGAAGCAGGTAGCACCCAGAGAAGTGCCAGAAACAGGCACTACGAGGATGCGTGAAACGGTGCTCGCCAAAGTTGCACAAAGGAGTCCCACGTCGCCGGAGACCAACTTAGAAAGTCGTGCAATGCAGGTTAGAGTGCCGTGGACCCAGGCTTGGCTGTGCACAAAGGATTTCCGCCGGAAGTGCACAGGGGCCGGAGTAGCTTGCAAAGTCGCGGTTCCCAGCAATGCAGCCCAGCGAGGTGAGGCAAGGACTTACCTCCACCAAACTTGGGCTGAAGAGTCACTGGACTGTGGGGGTCACTTGGACGGTGTCGCTGGATTCGAGGGACCTCGCTCGTCGTGCTGAGAGGAGACCCAAGGGACCGGTAATGCAGCTTTTTGGTGCCTGTGGTTGCAGGGGGAAGATTCCGTCGACCCACGGGAGATTTCTTCGGAGCTTCTGGTGCAGAGAGGAGGCAGACTACCCCCACAGCATGCACAAGCAGGAAAACAGTCGAGAAGGCGGCAGGATCAGCGTTACAGAGTTGCAGTAGTCGTCTTTGCTACTATGTTGCAGGTTTGCAGGCTTCCAGCGCGGTCAGCGGTCGATTCCTTATCAGAAGGTGAAGAGGGAGATGCAGAGGAACTCGGCTGAGCTCATGCATTCGTTATCTACAGTTTCCCCAGAGACAGAGACCCTAAATAGCCAGAAAAGAGGGTTTGGCTACCTAGGAGAGAGGAAAGGCTACTAACACCTGAAGGAGCCTATCACAAGGAGTCTCTGACGTCACCTGGTGGCACTGGCCACTCAGAGCAGTCCAGTGTGCCAGCAGCACCTCTGTTTCCAAGATGGCAGAGGTCTGGAGCACACTGGAGGAGCTCTGGACACCTCCCAGGGGAGGTGCAGGTCAGGGGAGTGGTCACTCCCCTTTCCTTTGTCCAGTTTCGCGCCAGAGCAGGGGCTAAGGGGTCCCTGAACCGGTGTAGACTGGCTTATGCAGAATTGGGCACATCTGTGCCCAACAAAGCATTTCCAGAGGCTGGGGGAGGCTACTCCTCCCCTGCCTTCACACCATTTTCCAAAGGGAGAGGGTGTCACACCCTCTCTCAGAGGAAGTTCTTTGTTCTGCCATCCTGGGCCAGGCCTGGCTGGACCCCAGGAGGGCAGCTGCCTGTCTGAGGGGTTGGCAGCAGCAGCAGCTGCAGAGAAACCCCAGGAAGGGCAGTCTGGCAGTACCAGGGTCTGTGCTACAGACCACTGGGATCATGGAATTGTACCAACAATGCCAGGATGGCATAGAGGGGGCAATTCCATGATCAGAGACATGTTACATGGCCATATTCGGAGTTACCATGGTGAAGCTACATATAGGTAGTGACCTATATGTAGTGCACGCGTGTAATGGTGTCCCCGCACTCACAAAGTTCAGTGAATTGGCTCTGAACAATGTGGGGGCACCTTGGCTAGTGCCAGGGTGCCCTCACACTAAGTAACTTTGCACCTAACCTTTACCAGGTAAAGGTTAGACATATAGGTGACTTATAAGTTACTTAAGTGCAGTGTAAAATGGCTGTGAAATAACGTGGACGTTATTTCACTCAGGCTGCTGTGGCAGGCCTGTGTAAGATTTGTCAGAGCTCCCTATGGGTGGCAAAAGAAATGCTGCAGCCCATAGGGATCTCCTGGAACCCCAATACCCTGGGTACCTCAGTACCATATACTAGGGAATTATAAGGGTGTTCCAGTAAGCCAATGTAAATTGGTAAAAATGGTCACTAGCCTGTCAGTGACAATTTGGAAAGAAATGAGAGAGCATAACCACTGAGGTTCTGATTAGCAGAGCCTCAGTGAGACAGTTAGTCACTACACAGGTAACACATTCAGGCACACTTATGAGCACTGGGGCCCTGGGTTACCAGGGTCCCAGTGACACATACAACTAAAACAACATATATACAGTGAAAAATGGGGGTAACATGCCAGGCAAGATGGTACTTTCCTACAACTTCTCCCTTTTTTTCAACAATAATGTGGGGTCCACTCCATTTGTCTTGAAGTGCTCTTGGGGCCACTGGCTCCAAGACCCACACTTTCTGTCCTGGTTGGTACTGAATCAGAACAGCCTTCTGGTCATGCCATTGCTTTTGGAGCTCTTGGCTGGCCTGAAGGTTTTTGCTGGCCTTTTTCATATACTCAGCCATTCTGGATCTTAGGCCAAGTACATAGTCCACTATGTCTTGCTTAGGAGCTTTTAAAGGTTGTCCCCAACCCTCCTTTACAAGTGTTAGAGAACCTCTTACAGGGTGTCCAAATAGGAGTTCAAATGGGCTGAAGCCCACTCCTTTCTGGGGTACCTCCCTGTAAGCAAAAAGGAGGCAAGGTAACAGGACACCCCATCTCCTCCTGAGTTTTCCAGGGAGTCCCATTATCATTCCTTTGAGAGTCTTGTTAAACCTCTCAACCAGTCCATTTGTTTGTGGATGATAAGGTGTGGTGAATTTGTATGTTACACCACATTCCTTCCACATGGCCTTTAAGTATGCAGACATAAAGTTGCTACCCCTGTCTGATACCACCTCTTTTGGGAAACCCACCCTGGAAAAGATTCCCAGGAGGGCCTTTGCCACTGCAGGTGCTGTAGTGGTCCTAAGAGGAATAGCTTCAGGATATCTTGTGGCATGCTCCACTACCACCAAGATAAACCTATTGCCTGAAGCAGTAGGAGGGTCAAGGGGGGCAACTATGTCAACCCCTAACCTTTCAAAGGGAACCCCAACCACAGGCAGTGGGATAAGGAGAGCCTTTGGTGTGCCACCAGTCTTGCCACTGGCTTGACAGGTGACACAGGACTTACAAAAATATTTTGTGTCCTCTGACATTCTAGGCCAATGAAACAGGGGGACAAGCCTTTCCCATGTTTTAATTTGCCCTAAATGTCCAGCCAAGGGAATGTCGTGGGCTAGAGTTAGGAGGAACTCTCTGTATTGCAGGGGAATGACCAATCTCCTGGCTGCTCCAGGTTTAGGGTCCCTTGCCTCTGTATACAAGAGGTTGTCCTCCCAGTAAACTCTATGTGAGTCACTGACATCCCCATTTTGCTGTTTGACAGCTTGCTGTCTTAGACCCTCTAATGTGGGACAGGTTTGCTGTGCCACACTCAGCTCCTCCCTGGCAGGCCCCCCTCCACCCAAAAGCTCAGCAGTGTCTGCTTCCAGCTCCTCTGGTGAAGGTTCTGCACAGGGGGGAAATTCTTCTTCCTCAGAAGTAGAATCATCTGTAGAGGGAGGGATAGTGTATAGGGATTTACCCTTACTAACCCTAGCTTTAGGGAGCACTTGGTCCATTGTTCCAGGATCCAAGTCACCCTGTCCTTTTTGCTTTTTGGCCTGAGCCCTGGTTAAAGCAAAAATATGCCCAGGAATGCCCAGCATTGCTGCATGAGCCTCCAACTCCACTTCTGCCCAAGCTGATGTCTCTAAATCGTTCCCTAGTAGACAGTCTACAGGTAAATCTGAGGCAACCACAACTTTCTTTGGACCAGTAATCCCCCCCAGTTGAGATTCACAACAGCCATGGGGTGGCTAAGAGTGTTGTTATGAGCATCAGTTACTTGGTACTGGTGACCAAGTAGGTGTTGTTCAGGGTGTACCAGTTTCTCTATTACCATGGTAACACTGGCACGTGTGCCCCTGTAGGCCTGAACCTCAACACCATTTATTAGGGGAAGTTGCTTGTACTTATCCATATTAAGGGGACAAGCAACCAAGGTGGCCAAATCAATGGCACATTCAGAGACTAACACAGCCTCTGTGGTCTCCCTAACAAGACCAACCCCAACTAAATTACCAAAAGTGAGCCCAGCTACTCCCTTGGATTGGCTATTAGTAGGTTTGCTCCCACCACCACTGCTATTACTAGGGGCACTAGGTGTAGCAGTAGGGGTTGTGGTAGTGGGAGGCTTGGTGCTTTTCTTTGGACAACTGGCATCAGTTGTCCAATGGCCTTTTACTTTACATAAATAGCACCATGGTTTTTTTACTTGATTAGAAGAGGATTTGGGCCCACCACCCCCACCAGAGTGTTTTTGTGGGCCTGATGAAGACTCATTTTTAGATTTGTCCCCACCCTTGTCTGAAGACTTACCATCCTTCTTCTTGCCATCCTTGTCACCCCCTGTATTAACTTTTCTGTTCACCCTTGTTCTGACCTATTTGTCTGCCTTCTTTCCCAATTCTTGGGGAGAGGTCACTAAATATTGGTGTAACAAATCAGACACAAATCAGACACACAGTTTTTCAGAATATGCTCTCTCAAGATTAGATTGTACAGGCTTTCATAGTCAGAAACTTTACTGCCATGTAACCACCCCTCCAAGTCCTTCACTGAATAGTCAACTAAGTCTACCCAGTCTTGTGAGGACTCTTTTCTGGTTTCTCTGAACTTAATCCTGTATTGTTCAGTGGTTAAGCCAAATCCATCCAAGAGTGCATTCTTCAAAACTGTAAAATTATTGGCATCACAATCCTTAACAGTAAGGAGCCTATCCCTACCCTTTCCACTGAAAGATAGCCATAGGATAGCAGCCCACTGCCTTTGAGGGACCCTCTGTACAACACAGGCCCTATCAAGTGCAGCAAACCACTTGTTAATGTCATCCCCCTCCTTGTAAGGGGGAACTATCTTATGCAGATTCCTAGAATCATGCTCTTTCACAGGATTACTATCTGTAATACTGCTGCTCGCATCCTCTGTCTTTCTTTTTCTAAGTCTAAAGATTCCCTGTCTAGAGCCAGCTGTTGCTGTTTAAGCTTCAGCCTGGTCTCTTCCACTCTCAATCTATTGAGCTCCCTTTCTAACATTCTGTCATCAGGGTGGGTGGGTTGGGCATGCTTTGACTCAGAAGAATGATGTGAATGAACAGAGGGAGAATTGTCCCTAACAGTTGGCACGCTAACAACTTGACCTGTAGGAATGACATCCCTACTGTGATGAGAGCTCACATTAGTACCAGTTATGCTAGGTGGTCTGCTAAGGGGCAAGTTGGGAAGGATACCATCTAACACTCTCCCTAGGGGTGCTCCAGAGTCAGAGTGTGAACCATCTCCTAACTTCTCAACAGATGTGCCAGCTAAGGCTTTATCATTTTCAATGAGCATGTTAATCAACAATTCTCTAGAGGGATTCTTCCCTACCCCTAAACCTCTATCAATGCAGAGACTCCTTACACTTTTCCAGCTAAGGTTATCATAAGCAGTGCTGGCCAGATCAAGAGTAGGACCTGTACCAGACATGATAGAAAAAGGTTTAGGGACAGATAAAAGAAAGAAAAAAGTTTCAGGACTTTTTTAAGGACAAAGAAAAAAAACTTTTTCAACTTTTTAGAAACGTTTTGAAAGTTTAGAGGTACTTTTCAGCACTTAGTAAATAGAGTAAGAGAAGAAAAGCAAAGCTTTTTGGTTAGGTGTAAATACACTGAACTTGTTTTGTATATTTTTCTCTTATGAAAAGTACAATATGACAAAGTGGTAAGCAGTTACAAGTACTTATCCCACCACTGCACCACCAATGTAGAAGGCTGGCCTGGCTTGTAGTGGGTACCAAGGGGTACTTACACTCTGTACCAGGTCCAGTTATCCCTTATTAGTGTAGAAGAGGTGTTTCTAGCAGCTTAGGCTGATAGAAGGTAGCTATAGCAGAGCAGCTTAGGCTGAACTAGGAGACATGCAAAGCTCCTACTATACCACTGGTGTCACATGCACAATATCATAAGAAAACACAATACACAGATATACTAAAAATAAAGGTTCTTTATTTTTATGACAATATGCCAAAAGTATCTCAGTGAGTACCCTCAGTATGAGGATAGCAAATATACACAAGATATATGTACACAATACCAAAAATATGCAGTAATAGCAATAGAAAGCAATGCAAGCAGTGTAAAGTTACAATAGACTGCAATAGGAGCACATAGGTATAGGTGCAACACAAACCATATACTCCAAAAGTGGAATGCGAATAACGTATGGACCCCAAACCTATGTGAGCTTGTAGAGGGTCGCTGGGACTGTAAGAAAACAGTGAGGGTTAGAAAAATAGCCCACCCCAAGACCCTGAAAAGTAGGTGTAAAGTGCACCTATATTCCCCAGAGAGCACAGAAGTCGTGATAGGGGAATTCTGCAATGAAGACCATCACCAGCAATGCAACCAAAGTGGATTTCCAGACGAGAGTACCTGTGGAACAAGGGGACCAAGTCCAAGAGTTGCGACAAAGTCGAGATTGGGCAGATGCCCAGGAAATGCCAGCTGAGGGTGCAAAGAAGCTGCCACCGGATGGTAGAAGCTGTGGATTCTGCAAGAACGAAGAGGGCTAGAAACTTCCCCTTTGGAGGATGGATGTCCCACGTCGTGAAGAAGCTTGCAGAGGTGTTCCCACGCAGAAAGACCGCAAACAAGCCTTGCTAGCTGCAAGGGTCGCGGTTAGGGTGTTTGGATGCTGCTGTGGCCCAGGAGGGCCCAGGATGTCGCCACTTGCGTGAGGAGACAGAGGTGGCGTCCAGCAAGACAGGGAGCCCTCTCAGAAGCAGGCAGCACCCGCAGAAGTGCCGGAACAGGCACTACGAAGAAGAGTAAACTGGAGCTCACCCGAAGTCACAAAAGGAGATCCCATGACGCCGGAGGACAACTCAGGAGGTTGTGCACTGCAGGTTAGAGTGTCGGGGACCCAGGCTTGGCTGTGCACAAAGGAAATCCTAGAAGAGTGCACAGGAGCCGGAGCAGCTGCAAATCACGCGGTACCCAGCAATGCAGTCTAGCGTGGGGAGGCAAGGACTTACCTCCACCAAACTTGGACTGAAGAGTCACTGGACTATGGGAGTCACTTGGACAGAGTTGCTGAGTTCCAGGGACCACGCTCGTCGTGCTGAGAGGGGACCCAGAGGACCGGTGATGCAGTCTTTTGTTGCCTGCGGTTGCAGGGGGAAGATTCTGTCGACCCACAGGAGATTTCTTCAGAGCTTCTAGTGCAGAGAGGAGGCAGGCTACCCCCACAGCATGCACCACCAGGAAAACAGTTGAGAAGGCGGCAGGATCAGCGATACAAGGTTGCAGTAGTCGTCTTTGCTACTTTGTTGTGGTTTTGCAGGAGTCCTGAGCAGTCAGCGGTCGATTCCTTGGCAGAAGGTGAAGAGAGAGATGCAAAGGAACTCTGATGAGCTCTTGCATTCGTTATCTGAAGAATTCCCCAAAGCAGAGACCCTAAATAGCCAGAAAAGGAGGTTTCGCTACTTAGGAAGGAGGATAGGCTAGCAACACAGGTAAGAGCTTATCAGGAGGAGTCTCTGACGTCACCTGCTGGCACTGGCCACTCAGAGCAGTCCAGTGTGCCAGCAGCACCTCTGTTTCCAAGATGGCAGAGGTCTGGAGCACACTGGAGGAGCTCTGGGCACCTCCCTTGGGAGGTGCAGGTCAGGGGAGTGGTCACTCCCCTTGCCTTTGTCCAGTTTCGCGCCAGAGCAGGGCTGGGGGATCCCTGAACCGGTGTAGACTGGCTTATGCAGAGATGGGCACCATCTGTGCCCATCAAAGCATTTCCAGAGGCTGGGGAGGCTACTCCTCCCCAGCCCTGACACCTTTTTCCAAAGGGAGAGAGTGTAACACCCTCTCTTTGATGAAGTCCTTTGTTCTGCTTTCCTGGGCCAAGCCTGGCTGGACCCCAGGAGGGCAGAAACCTGTCTGAGGGGTTGGCAGCAGCAGCAGCTGCAGTGAAACCCCGGGAAAGGTAGTTTGGCAGTACCCGGGTCTGTGCTAGAGACTCAGGGGATCATGGAATTGTCTCCCCAATGCCAGGATGGCATTGGGGTGACAATTCCATGATCGTAGACATGTTACATGGCCATGTTCGGAGTTACCATTGTGACGCTATACATAGGTAGTGAACTATGTATAGTGAATATAGTGAGGGTCCCTTCTAATATCTAAAAACACAAAAGAAAACACAAAATCACGAATATTAAGTCAAGTCAAGTTGAATGATGAATCCAAAGTCTTTATTCCAAATCTCATTCACTTATATACAGTCTGTAATCCACAGGTTATGTTCCTTCCAGCCAACACGTGTTTCGTCTTGGGAAATGATAAATCCCTTATGACTTCTTCAGGGCTTCTTAAATCAGGCACTAATCATCTCCAGTAGACATTGTAAATTCATAAACTCCAGAGTTTTCATCCATAACTCCAGTAGTGTTTCAATAACTCATTATTCCGAAAATTCTTTATTCAATGGCTCCAGCGTCTGACAGTAAGGACGCCTCGCGAGTACGCGTCCTTACTGTCAGACGCTGGAGCCATTGAATAAAGATTTGGAATAAAGACTTTGGATTCATCATTCAACTTGACTGGTTGATCCCAGGATCATTATGATACATTTGGACTGATGTATTGAAGTTGATAGTTTTTTGTGAAGTATTCACTTAATATTCGTGATTTTGTGTTTTCTCTTTTGTGTTTTCTTTTGTGTTTTTATATATTAGAAGGGACCCTCACTATATTCAATTTTGTAGTTGGAGGTGTTTTCCTCTGAGGGTAGGGTGTTTCCCTGTTGAGGTTCCCCGCTATCTACTGGGGTTAGTTCATTACCCGTAGCGCCATTAATCCTTAGTTTCACACCCTGTTTCGTTGAACTATGTATAGTGCACGCATATAATGGTGTCCCCGCACTCACAAAGTCCGGGGAATTTGCCCTGAACGATGTGGGGGCACCTTGGCTGGTGCCAAGGTGCCCACACACTAAGTAACTTAGCACCCAACCTTCACCAGGTGAAGGTTAGACACATAGGTGACTTATAAGTTACTTAAGTGCAGTGGTAAATGGCTGTGAACTAATGTGGGCATTATTTCACTCAGGCTGCAGTGGCAGGCCTGTGTAAGAATTGTCAGAGCTCCCTATGGGTGGCAAAAGAAATGCTGCAGCCCATAGGGATCTCCTGGAACCCCAATACCCTGGGTACCTCAGTACCATATACTAGGGAATTATAAGGGTGTTCCAGTATGCCAATGTGAATTGGTGAAATTGGTCACTAGCCTGTTAGTGACAATTTAGAAAGCAAAGAGAGAGCATAACCACTGAGGTTCTGGTTAGCAGAGCCTCAGTGAGACAGTTAGTCATCACACAGGGAACACATACAGGGCATACTTATGAGCACTGGGACCCTGGCTGGCAGGGTCCCAGTTACACATACACTAAAACAACATATATACAGTGAAATATGGGGGTAACATGCCAGGCAAGATGGTACTTTCCTACAACTACTACTTACACCTAGACCAATTTGAATCAATTGTCTCTGATCTTCATTGGCATTTTTCCTACTCTTTTCAATTGGCATTTTTAATTTATCAATTCTCCCTAATTGTCATTTTTGAATTTTTACTCTAAATCATATCTATAATTGGAGGTCCTGCATCTGCAAGGATGGAGTTTGAGCTGGCCAAGCTTGAGGATTACACTTTCGCCCTGCTCAAGGATTTCTGCAAGGGTTTTGGACTGCCAGCGAGGAGCAAAAAGGCAGAACTAAAAAAGGCACTGAGAGCCTATTCAGAAGCCCATGCTGAAAGAGATAAGACCTCAGAGGATGAGGTGGAGGATGATTTGGACCAGGATCTGTGGAAGGCTTTTGGCTGGTGTTTGTGGGGGAATTGAGCAGCTTACTTGGGGGCCCATTCCAGAGCAGGGTGCATTGTATCATGGAAGGGCATGTCCCAGGAGAAGCTGGAGGACAGGCGGGAGCAGCGGAAATTAAAGCTGGAGTTGGCTAAATTGGAAAAAGAGATGGAGGCAAAAAGGTTATCCATAGAGGAAAAGAAGATGATGTTGGCTCAGGGGCTTAGCCTGAGAGAAATGGACATCAAGGCCAGACAGGTAGAGTCCAGCAGTAATGATGGCAGAAAGTTTTCTGTGCCCTCTTACACGAGGGTCCACATACCAAGGGTCTGGTGTCTGACTTTGTTGTGGAAGACGACATTGGTGAATGGTTTGATGTAGGAGGCTGGCCTCGTTTGTAGTGGGTACCTTGGGTACTTACACCTTATACCAGGTCCAGTTAGCCCTTATTAGTGAAGTAGTAGTGTTCTAGCAGCTTAGGCCGACAGAGGTAGCTATAGCAGAGAAGCTTAGGCTGAACTAGGAGACATGCAAAGCTCATGCAATACCACTTATAGTTACACAGTACTTATACACAAGTAAAGACAATACTCAGTGTTACCAAAAATAAAGGTATTTATTTGGGTGACACAGTACCAAAAATATCTTAGAGACAATACTCCTTCTGGAGGTAAGTATTATACACAATATATACACTAGACACCAAAATTAGACAAGTAAATAGTCATAGAACAATGCAAACAGTAGGAAATCCTATAGAATGCAATGGGATAAAATAGGTCTAGGGGCAACACAAACCATATACTAAAAGAGTGGAATGTGAATCACAAATTCCCCCCTAGACAAGTGTAGTGTGTGCAGAATCGCTGGGAAAGTAAGAATACAGAAAAGGTAATTAAATTACCCCACCCCAGAGCCCAGAAAAGCAGGAGTAAAGTAGTGCAAGTTTCCTTAGGACACACTACACCTCGTTTTTGGGATTGTGCAGTAGCCAACCAAGTCTGCAAAGAACAAAAGCTGGATTATTGGACCTGAAGACCTGCAAAGGGAGGGAACAAAGTCCAGAAGTCGAAAGAAGTTCCAGGAAGGACAGGGGCCCCTGCTAACCCAGAAGAGGGTGCAAAAGAAGAGTCCCTAGTTAGTCGAAGATTGCATAAATGCACCCTAGGAAGATGCAAGCAGGTTCCTGCATGATGCAAAAAATGTCCCAAGGCGTGAAGATCGTTGGAGATGAGATTTCTTGTTGGAAGGCGCCAACAAGCCTTAGCTACAGCAAAAGTGCATTTTTCATCAAAATGGCACTGGATGGACCCAGGAGGATACTGGGGGCCTCAACTCTGTGTGAGGAGGAAGAGGGAGCTCTCAGCACTTTAGAGAGCCCTCGGGATGCCAGCCAGCACCCCCAGAACCCGCAAGATCCAGGTTCAAAGGAGGTGCAAAGTGTGGTTGATGCAACACCACAAAAGAAGGTCACACGCCGCCGGAGAGCAACTCAGCGAGTTGAGTGTCACAAGGTGGAGTGCTGGGGACCTGGTCCAGGCTGTGCATGAAGGAATTTTGCAAAGATTGCACAGAGGCCTCAGGAGGTGAAGAAGACACAATACACAGGGGTGCTGTCGTTCTCAGGGAAGGCAAGGTCTTACCTCCTCCAAATTGCATCAGCAGCACCTCAGGATAGTCGATGATGTCCACCCTCTGTGTCCTTAAGAGCACGCTCATTGCTGTGAGAGGAGTCCCAGGTTACCGGTCATCGCGTTGGAAGGTGCCTGCTTGGAGCAGGGGAGTGACTCCGTCACTCAACGGGAGATTTCTTTGTTTTTTCTGGTGCAGGGTGAAGACAGGGAGTCCCCAGAGCGTGCACACTGTGGAAACTGTTGCAGTTGCTGACTTGGAGCTGGGGTTGCTGAAGAAAAGTGTCTCTTGTAGCACTTTGTTGCAGTTACAGCGTTTCTTGGAGCAGGCTGCGGTTGATCTGAGGTCAGAAGAGTCTGAAGTTGTTGTAGAGGATTCCTGAAGGAAACTTGCAAGCCGAATCTGAAGAGAACCCACAGGAGAGACCCTAAATAGCCCTGAGAGGGGGATTGGCTACCTTATCAGGTAAGGACATATCAGGAGGGGTCTCTGATGTCACCTTCTATCACTGACCCCTCAGAGCCCTCCAGAGTGCCCCCACACCTTGCAAAGTGAGATGGCTGAAGTCTGGGACACACTGGAGGAGCTCTGGGCACCACCCCTGGGGTGGTGATGGACAGGGGAGCGGTCACTCCCCTTTCCTTTGTCCAGTTTCCCACCAGAGCAGGGGAGAAGGGGTCCCTGAACCGGTGTAGACTGGTTTATGCAAGGAGGGCACCATCTGTGCCCTTCAAAGCATTTCCAGAGGATGGGGGAGGCTACCCCTCTCCAGCCTGAAACACCTATTTCCAACGGAAGAGGGTGTACCACCCTCCTCCCAAAGGAAATGGTTTGTTCTGCCTTCCTTGGACTGAGTTGCTCAGACCCCAGAAGGGCAGAACCCTGTCTGTGAGGTGGCAGACTTTGTGGTGGAAGACAACATTGGTGAATGGTTTGAGGCCTATGAGATTGCTCTACAGATGGATCACTGAGGAGGATTGGGAAGCTAGTCTGTGGAGATACATTTCTAGTGAGGAGAGGAACACTTTACTGGCCCTAGAAGGGATAGACAGAATGAGGTATGCCCCAACGAAGGAGGCCCAAATCAGGAATTTGGTATAACCCCAGAGAAGTACAGGCAGAAGTTCAGGGATAGCAAGAAGCTTTCTCAACAGACCTGACGGGATTGTGTGGATTCCTGTTGCAAGGCACTGACTGGTTGAGTGAAGGGTAGTTGTAGGAAGTTGGCTCTGTATATACTATTTCAAAGTAAGAAATAGCGTGCACAGAGTCCAAGGGTTCCCCTTAGAGGTAAGATAGTGGCAAAAGTAGATAATTCTAATGCTCTATTTTGTGGTAGTGTGGTCGAGCAGTAGGCTTATCAGAGGTTAAGCATTTGTTGTACACACACAGGCAATACATGAGGAACACACACTCAAAGACTTACTCCAGGCCAATAGGTTTTTATATTGAAAAATATATTTTCTTAGTTTATTTTAAGAACCGCAGGCTCAAGATTTACATTAAACACTTTAAATGTAAGGTACGTCACTTAGATAATTTAGGAACTTTGAATGAAAGCAATATCATAAACAGTCTTTGTAAAAATGGTAATAAGCTATTTTCAAAGTGGATACTGCAAAAATCAACAGTTTCTGGGGGAGGTAAGTAAAGGTTAGATTAGGAGGTAAGTAAAACACTTACAAGTCTCAGTTCTGGGGCATAGGCAGCCCACCATTGGGGGTTCCAGGCAACCCCAAAGTTACCACACCAGCAGCTCAGGGCCGGTCAGGTGCAGAGGTCAAAGAGGTGCCCAAAACACATAGACGCCTATGGAGAACAGGGGTGCTCCGGTTCCAGTCTGCCAGCAGGTAAGTACCTGCGTCCTCGGGGGGCAGACCAGGGGGGTTTTGTAGAGCACTGGGGGGGGACACAAGTAGGCACACAAAACACAGCCTCAGCAGCACAGGGGCGGCCGGGTGTAGTATGCAAAGCAGGCTTGGGTTTTGTATTGGTTTCAATGGAGGGACCCGGGGGTCACTCTACGGGTGCAGGCAGGCACAGGGGGGCTTCTCGGGACAGCCACCACCTGGGCAAGGCAGAGGGTCGCCTGAGGGTCACTCCTGCATCGAAGTACGGTTCCTTCAGGTCCTGGGGGCTGCGGGTGCAGTGTTGGTTCCAGGCGTCGGGTCCCTTGTTACAGGCAGTTGCGGTCAGGGGGGGCCTCTGGATTCTCTCTGCAGGCGTCACTGTGGGGGCTTAGGGGGGTCATCTCTGGTTACTCACATGCTCGCAGTCACCGGGGAGTCCTCCCTGAGGTGTTTGTTCTCTGGATCTCGAGTCGGGGCGTCAGGTGCAGAGTATGAAGTCTCACGCTTCTGGGGGGAAACGTGCAGTCTTTAAAAGTTGCTTCTTTGTTGCAAAGAAGTAGCTGGTTTTGAACAGGGCCGCTGTTCACAGGAGTTTCTTGGTCCTTTAGTCCAGGGCAGTCCTCTGAGGCTTCAGAGGTCGCTGGTCCCTTTCGGATGCGTCGCTAGAGCAGGTTTTCGAAGTTGGAGACAGGCCGGTAGGGCTGGAGCCAAAGCAGTTGTCGTCTTCCTCCTTCTCTGCAGGCTTGTAGGTCAGCAGTCCTTCTTTTTTCTTTAGGTTGCAGGAATCTCATTTCCTGGAATCTGGGGAGCCCCTAAATACTGAATTTAGGGGTGTGTTTAGGTCTGGGAGGGCAGTAACCAATGGCTACTCTCCCTGAGGGTGGCTACACCCTCTTTATGTCTCCTCCCTGTGGGGAGGAGGCACATCCCTAATCCTATTGGGGGAATCCACCAAACTCAAGATGGAGGATTTCTCAAGGTAGGGGTCACCTCAGCTCAGGACACCTTAGGGGCTATCCTGACTGGTGGGTGACTCCTCCTTGTTTTTCTCATTATCTCCTCCATCCTTGCCGCCAAAAGCGGGGGCAGTGGCCAGAGGGGCGGGCATCTCCACTAACTGGGATGCCCTGGGGCACTGTAACAAAAGGGGTGAGCCTTTGAGGCTCACCACCAGGTGTTACAGTTCCTGCAGGGGGAGGTGAGAAGCACCTCCACCCAGTACAGGCTTTGTTCCTGGCCACAGAGTGACAAAAGCACTCTCCCCAGGTGGCCAGCAACATGTCTGGTGTGTGGCAGGCTGGCAGAAACTGGTCAGCCTACACTAGAAGTCGGATAGGTATTCAGGGGGCCCTCTGGGTGTATGTTACAATAAATTGCACACTGGCATCAGTGTGCATTTATTGTGCTGAGAAGTTTGATAGCAAACTTCCCAGTTTTCAGTGTCGCCATTATGGAACTGTGGAGTTTGTGTTTGACAGACTCCCAGACCATATACTCTTATGGCTACCCTGCACTTACAATGTCTAAGGTTTTGCTTAGACACTGTAGGGGCATAGTGCTCATGCACATATGCCCTCACCTGTGGTATAGTGCACCCTGCCTTAGGGCTGTAAGGCCTGCTAGAGGGGTGACTTACCTATGCCACAGGCAGTGTGAGGTTGGCATGGCACTCTGAGGGGAGTGCCATGTCGACTTAGTCTTTTTTTCCCCACCAGCACACACAAGCTGTAAGCAGTGTGTGTGTGCTGAGTGAGGGGTCCCCAGCGTGGCATAAGACATGCTGCAGCCCTTAGAGACCTTCCCTGGCATCAGGGCCCTTGGTACCAGGGGTACCAGTTACAAGGGACTTACCTGAGTGCCAGGGTTGTGCCAATTGTGGAGACAAAGGTACAGTTTAGGGAAAGAACACTGGTGCTGGGGCCTGGTTAGCAGGGTCCCAGCACACTTTCAAATCATAACTTAGCATCAGCAAAGGCAAAAAGTTAGGGGGTAACCATGCCAAGGAGGCATTTCCTTACAGTAGTGAAGAAAAATATTACCAGGGAATGTTCAGTATGTTGGCAACAGTACAACTGTTTAGTCTTTGCTTTACAGATCTGCACCAACACCTTATGGATACAGAGCTTACTGACCTCAGAGAGGTTGCTAAGAAGGTGGACTGCTGGGTTAGCACCTGGGTCCAAACAAAGGTATCTGGGGAGAGAAGGGGAGGTTGGATAACGCCAGGGGGGGGCCAAGTCCTCACCAGATGAAGGAGGGGGGACCAAAAGACTAAGGGGGTGATTCTAACTTCGGCGGGCGGCGGAGGCCGCCCGCCGAAGTTCCCCCACCAAAATACCGCTCCGTGGTCGAAAGACCGCTGAGGGTATTTTGGGATTTGCCCTGGGCTGGCGGGTGGCCGCCAAAAGGCCGCCCGCCAGCCCAGGGCAAATCAACCTTCCCACTAAGATGCCGGCTCAGAATTGAGCTGGCGGAGTGGGAAGGTGCGACGGGTGCAGTTGCACCCGTCGCGTATTTCAGTGTCTGCTAGGCAGACACTGAAATACTTTGTGGGGCCCTCTTACGGGGGCCCCTGCCATGCCCATGCCATTGGCATGGGCACGGCAGGGGCCCCCAGGGGCCCGCGGCACCCCCTACCGCCATCCTGTTCCTGGCGGGCGAACTGCCAGGAACAGGATGGCGGTAGGGGGTGTCAGAATCCCCCATGGCGGCGCAGCAAGCTGCGCCGCCATGGGGGATTCTAAGGGCAGCGGTAAACCGGCGGGAGACCGCCGGTTTACCCTTTCTGACCGCGGCCAAACCGCCGCGGTCAGAATGCCCTGCGGGGCACCGCCGGTCTGTCGGCGGTGCTCCCGCCGACCCTGGCCCCGGCGGTCTGAGACCGCCGGGGTTAGAATGAGGGCCTAAGTTTCTGCGGGTCAGGGTTCTCTTCCCACTTCTGACAAAAAGAAGAAAAACTTCCCTGAGAACAAGCCTGCAGGGAAGCTTTCCATGACGTGCTATGAGTTCTAGCAGGAATGGCACCACATGGGAGATGTAAAGTGTCCCAAGTGGGCACAGCCCCCTGTCGCGTAGGTTCTCATTATCCTAATGAGGCTACTGGATTGGGTCAGCAGAATCGTATAGATTGTGGTGTACTAAGTATAACTCCACACCATGTGACACCTGTCGGCCCAATCCGGGTTTTCCGGCTAACTAGCAGCGTCTCATCTCTGCCAAAGAACAGGGATGATTGTGGCAACCAGGCGCATTACAAGAAAGACTCCTCAGGGGAATTGTGGTTGATAAGATCTCACCCCTTTCTCTCAATTACGTTAGCCTCACTCAGACAACAGAGGCAGAATGTAGTTCAATAAGGATTTTTTGAAGTAACTGCATCTTAGATAAAATGGCATGTATTGCAATAACTAGGATGATAAAATACATTAAAAGCAAAAGGGTGACTAGGAGTGTGAAACACAAAAACAATCCCACCATACTGTCACTCGGAGAGATATATATATCTGTCCTACCTAAGCTATGCTAGAGCACAGCATAATAAATCTAATCCACCCTTCAGGTTTCCCCCTAAGAAGACATCATCCCCCATACCTGAGCAAACAAGCCTGTAATCTAGAGAGACACAGTCCCCATATAGGCCAGGGATTCAGTAATCTAAGCTAGCTTCTGTAGCAAAGGCAATCAGCATGCAGTCGTGCTTCTCTGGCTGGAAATCTCCCTCTAACATGTATGGGACAAAGGAGTGTTTTTATAATAAAACAGTTGACATTCGAAGAAAGGGTCCCCACGTAGGATTAGGTGTGGTTCTGTGAATGTTGGAGACACAGCGTACCACTTTTACTAGCAACCCTAGCTGACTGCAACCTAGAGAAAACCACAAAGTGAAATGAATTTCCTGCTAAGAACATAAGGCTTTCCTAGGCTAAAGAACAACTAGATAGAGAAAAATAAAACAATACCGCAAATGTGGCCAATGCTAGAAACATAAAGCAATGCTGAATAAAATATAACTGGGCTAAAGTGCACAACGACAGACCTAGTTTTGCTAAAATAACATGTCTAAATTATGGCTAAGACAGCTATACAATACCACCACTGGTTGGCAGTCACCAGGGCTGGCTAGTGTGGCGCTTGGGGAGGAGTTGTCCCTGGATAGTGCTGGGGAGGAAGTGCAGTTATCCTGGTGTCCCTGAGTGATGGAGAGATGTTCCAAAGAACCCAGATGGCTGACAATCCTAGAAAGTACAATTAGTGGGTGTCCATCAATGGGCAGAGGTTGCAGGCTCTGTAAGACACAGCAGCCAGCATGACCACCGGAGCAGGTAGTCTCTAATATGTTCTACTAAGTTGTTGCTGCTAACAACCATGAGTGCCACTCCCCTGTGGCTCTGGTTTCCTTTGAGTGGGTTCGGGGGGGTCTGAGGTCTGCTGAAGGCAGCTGTGAGTCCATCCATGCCTGTGGATTGTCTGCTGGCCAGCGACCTGGAGCACACCATCTGGAAAGAGGTGGAGCTTAGGTTGCACATGGAGATGATGGGGTTACCTGAGTGGGTGTGCTGACCACACGGTCCATGGCAGCTCGAGAGCATGGTCAGAAGAACCTGGAGCCTGGAATTATGGCCCAGGGTCCTGCCAAGAAGAGGAAGGGCATGGGGAACAGGAAATCTGCTCTTGAAGGTCCCACAATCTTAGAGGAGGCTGACCTAGAGGGGGACATTCCAGTACCTACAGGGAAAGACATAGCTAAACTGGGGAACCTGCCTTAACTGTCCAAAGGGCAGCAAAAGGGGGGTCCCACCAGGGAAGAGTCTGGAAGGTGCAGAGAGAATGCCCTACTCTTCTGGGCCTTCAGCAGGAGGCTGAGGCCAAGGCAGCTAGTGACACCTCTAGAAAGCACCTGGTTTACAGGGAAAATGGGCTCCTGTGCAGTGAGTCTAAGAATCCTGAAGCTGGTGCAACATGTGTGTTGGTGGTCCCCTAGTGCTACAGATCCTTCCTACTGGGTCTAGATCATGATGTGCCACTGGCAGGTCATTTAGGGCTGGGCGAGATCTTTGATAGGCTTGTAACCCACTTTTACTAGCCCCAAATGAGACAAAATACAGCTACATACTGTAGATCCTGTCAGACCTGTCTGGTGAGTGGCAAGTCAGGCGGGAAGTGGAAGGCCCCGTTGCAACCGTTATCAGTCATTAGCACCCTTTTTGAGCAGGTCGGTATCTTCATTATGAGGCCTCTGGATACAAAGACAGCCTTGGGCAACAGATTTGTTCTGGTTTTTGTGCACCATGCCACCTGGTACCCTGAGGATATCCCTCTGAAGACAGTGACTCCACCTGTGGTTTCCAGGGTACTGATGGGGATATTTACCTGTGTGGGTTTCTCCAAGGAGGTAGTATCTGACTGACGTACCAACTTCATGTCTAATTACATGAAGATCATGTGGAAGGAGTGTGGGGGGACCTATAAGTTCACCAATCCTTAACACCCCCCAAACCAATGGGTTGGTTGAAAGGTTCAACTGAACCCTGAAGGGCATGATTATGGGTCTACCCGAACCCATGAGCCATAAGTGTGACATCCTCCTTTGCTGCCTGTTGTTCGCCTACAGGGAGGTACCGCAGAATAGGGTTGGCGACAACCCCTTTGAACTTCTATATTGGCACCCTGTGAGAGGGCCTCTCTCTCTGGCGAAGAAGGGCTGGGAGCAAGCTCCCGGGAGAGCTCCTCCAGGATGAGGTCAGCTATATGCTAGTCCTCTGCAACCAGCACACTTCAGGAAGATCACCCAAGAGAACCTAGAAGTCAGCCAGGAGGTCATGAAGTGCTGGTATGACCAAAATGCCATATTAGTGGAGTTACAGTCTGGCCAGAGAGTGTGGGTCATGGAGCACGTGGAGCCCAATTATCTACAAGACAGCTGTTCTGGGCTTTGTGAAGTTAAGGAGCAGAAGAGTGATGTCACCTATCTGGTGGACCTCAGAACTCCTAGAAAGCCCTTGAGAGTTCTTCATGTGAACTACCTGAAGCCCCACTCCTAGAGGTCTCCCCAACCCTCTGTCTTCCAAAGAGCAGGATGAGTCAGTGGAGGGTGTCAGTCTCGCCCCTCCACTGACCCTAGACCAACAGAGATACTGCGGCCAGTTATTGAGGCAGTTTGCCTCTTTATTCTCCCTTAACTCAGGGCTCACCACATGGTGTACCTGTCAAGGAGACCAGATCCTCGGGCCTGCGCATGTTCCCAACATGTCCACCTCTTGGCAGCTCCAAATTCCACTAGTAATATAGCACAGAGTTAAAGAATGGCCAAGTGGGGGAATGGGTTTTGGGTTGGGAACAGCGGAGAAGGAGACATGTGGAAGCAAGAGTTAAACAACACAATTGCAAGATTAATCACAATGACTTTCAATAAGTTTTGTTTCAAATAAACTTATACTGAGAACATGAATGGCCTAAGGCTTCACTATAACTAGGCCTCAAGAATCTAGGTACCAGGAAATCAAGAAAAGGTTATACAAGGTTTTCATATGAACATTCCAGAATTAACATATTATATTTTTGCACAATAAACGCTCTCCAAATAATTCTTAGAGTAGTCATTGCATTGTAACAAGAATCAAAGAACACATGGTTATTTCTCTGCATGAATGAACTGTACTAGATTCATGAATAACACGGCTACGTCACTCTCTGATTAAGAGTTCCAAGACTCAAATGTTCAGGAAATATTATGCACCTTAATCAAACTTGCACTTATAAATTATCTAGATGTCTAGAAATGATTGCGCACTCTGTCGATCTGTATTTCAAAGGTTAAATGCCTGGAATGAATCGCGCACACTGTTGCCGATTCGATTATCAAGAACCAAATGCCATGAAGTGATCGCACGCTCTGCCGATCTGAATGCCAAGAAGTAAATGCCAGGATTGAATCGCGCACACTGTTGCTGATTCGGACTTCACAATACAAATGCCATGAAATGATCACGTGCACTGCCGATCTGAATGCCAAGAAGTAAATGCCAGGATTGAATCACGCACACTGTTGCCGGTGATAGCGCGTCCAGTCCTTATAAATTACTTATACTTGGACACGCCGGAGGTCGGTGAACCTTTTGACCGGGTTGAGTTCTCCTCATCCAAGAATAGTCGGATCCCTCAAATCAATAATTAATAATCATTTATAATCAATAACCAATACTCGATTAGTAATCAATCAACAAATTAGTTAAACAGAAAATCAGTAATTTGACACATCATGACCTTTCAGTCATGAATAACCACACCTGTTTATTAAAAGTTAATGAATTTATTTCCCTATATTAACAACGCTAACACAATATAAGTAAGTCTCAAAATCAAATGATATACGTATACGAACATTACTAGCTGTCCATAGCGACGGAAGAAACGCAATCTACGCAAAATTTGGATTATAATGCACTCAGTTACGGCAATGCAAATCACTAATAAAAGTAACTGGATTTGACTAATTGCATACATCGGTCAGCATAACAAGATTTCAATTCAGCACGGTGCATCAAATGAATACCTCAACTAACCTCTGATTAGCATTGGCATGTGGGGCTTCATGCAAAAAAATTAATTTAGTCAACATAAATTTAGAAAACTTCTAGCTTGGGCTCTGTCAAAATAAGCAGTTGGTACCTAAGAAGGAAAATACAATGCATAATACATTTATCCTTTCATAATTACCAAATACAATCAGCATTCAAGGTAAGTCTTCGTCCTTCAGGTACCGGTTCGATCAGCATGGGGCAAACTTCAAGGGGGCAAAGTTTAAGGCAAGTTTTCCTTGCAGCAGCAAGGAGAATGGGGCAAAAGTTATCGTATGGGCAAGACGGGGTAAAGTTAAAGTTAAAGTCTCTAGGGTGAGAATTCTTTAAAGTCTCTCTCTCTGGGATAGAGAAAAAGCATCAAAGTGTCATCAAAATGGCTTCTTGAATCTGGCTTCAAATTGGCATCAAAGAAAATGGCTGGCTTCTCTTTGTCCGGTGGGTTTAAGTAAGAGACGTTCCAAATTCTTCAGGGTCTTCCATTGGAGGGTCCATGGGGTGGTTTCTCTTTAACCAATGAATAGTGTCCCTCTCTTAATGTTCACCTACGCATAAGATGTCCTTGGAGTTTTGGAACACAAGTAGCAAAAAAGTTGCCAATTAATTCTGCATCAGTGTCTTTATTGTCTGCACCTGCAGAAACTGACCTTGCTTCAAAGGGGATGAAAGTTGCCTAGCACGAAACCTTGAGATAAGTGTATTAGTCATTCTACTGAAAAAAAACAGCTTTTAAAGTTTAAAACACGTCTTTGTTAATACAAGTGAAAACTACGCAGTCAAAATTGAGACCAGGCAACTAGGCCAAAGCCTCAGCTAAATTTAAGCTAAGTATATAACAGTTTCAACAAGAAAATCATAAAGTATAGCTGCAATTATGACAGATTACTACATTGTCGATTCTTCATGATTAATTAAGCTTGTTTATACTAATGGCGACCTACTTCGTGGGCACATTTTTCTACAAACATTATTTTTCTTTGCTAAAATCACATTGTCTTATACGATTTTGTTACATGATATATGAATATTTGTTAGTCTTTCTTTTTCTACTTCATCAATCCCTCCTCTGATGACTAATTATGTCATCACATTAAATCTTCCATCACAAATTTTATTTCATTAAAATTCTGTTTAATAATCTTGCATTTCAATCATCTCCCTTTTCACTCCCTTTGATTTTTCCCTGTATAATTTTACCATTTCTTTTTGTTCTTTCTTTTCAATTCTTCTCTTGTTTCTTGATTTCAGTATTTTAATAGCTTTCCATATTCCCCAAATACCTATTAAGCAAATTAATATTATTAATATCCCTTTTACTATTTTCAGTAGTATTCCGTTCCAAATGTTGCTGAGCCAATTTCCCATGGAAGCAAATCCTTTTCCAACCTTTTCCCATACTCCTGGTTCTTTCAATTCTTTCAAATCTGTACTATCGTTAGTTAAATTTGCAAGCATATTTCTAATTTGTCTACTGTTGTCTGGTATATATGAACAACAGTGACGTGCACTAAGCATTTTGCAAACACCGCCATTCTTTGCTAAAAGAATGTCTAAAGCAAGCTGATTTTGAAAAGTCATAGCTCTTTCTGCAGCAAGTTCAGTATCCATCAGGATCATTGCTCCTGAGAAATTTGTCAGCATGTTATCCACAATAGTAGACAACTTTCGTATTTTGATTGAATTCAATATAACTCCTACTGAAGGAATTATTGCTCCAAAAATGTCTCCTACCACACCAGAAGCTGTCTCCCTCTTCTGAATACGATGTAATTCAGACAGCTTTGGAAAGTCGTCTAGTTGATAAATCTTTGGAAAAACTATTCCCAAATAACATCTCCCCTACCATCCTTTTGGAAGACGATAATAGGCATTAAGTCCACAAATATAATATACTCCTGGAGTAGCTGGATCTAGACCATTCAGCTTGAACGTCCATTTACTCTGGAATAAAAACACGTGTTTACATTCACTCGTTCCTACAAAGATTGTGTCATAGTATGATTTAGGTCTATATATACAAAGTTTCACTATATGTATTGCGTCTAAAGCTAGTTTCCCTTGTGTCTTTATTGCGGCAAAAGCATAGTTATCTACAGATGTCCTTTTATGTAATTCTTTTTCTAATTTTTCTTTTACCATTTTCCTTCTATCTTCAGTGGGATCTAAAAAGCTTTTCTCTACGGGTGAAAGGAAGCATGTAAGGTTTTCTTTATGAGCCTGAACTGTGGAAAAAGGTGATAATGGTTCAAAGAAACCCCTAACTAATTTTATATAATAATCTCTCGCTACTTTACTTAAGTACTCAATTATGGGGACATATGAAAATACGACATCATGATTGGAATAGAAGTATTGAATATACTCCTGGCCGTAAAATCTGGTTAGTAACAAACTACATGTTATTCCATACGTAAGGGGCATGCTATGATATGTCACCCCTTCTATTACTGAGGAAGGTATTTGTGTACATACATAACAATCTTTCGCGTCCATTGTCTCAACATACTCATTCAGCAAGCGATAGAAAACGTTGGATGAGAGTTCTTTCTTGTCGTGTAAATATTTTTTGTCTTGTTCGAGTTTCTTCAAAGTAGTTCATTCAGTAGTAGTTTTAAAAGTAGAAGCATCATTCGCGTCTCTTTCATTCCCTCCATGCATCCCAAGAATTATTGCCATAATTATTAGTACACATGCAGTTATTAGACCTATACACATATATTTACAATATTTCATTTTATGTCCATATATCATGATCTATATAGAATCAGAAAGTTGAAGATACTTTATCAAATCAAATTTGCAGATATATATATATATATAAAGGAGGAACGAGTTCAAAGTTCACACAGTTTTCTTTAGCAGCTTAGTCTCTTATCGGTTTAGCAGCTTTGTCTCAAAATCGGTTTCAAAAGTCAATCAGGTTATCAATGTCTTATTCGGTAATTGTTCATGAAATTTCACTTTTCAAGTACCAAAGTGTTGTTCTGCTTCTTCATTTTCAAGTCTAAGAGATAGAAATTCGTCTGACCAATCATTGGTGGCTGTGTGTGCCCATTCTGGATCAGAATATCTTCTGCTCGCTATTCTTTTCCTTTTCAATTTTGCATCTCCTTTCGATTCCCTTTCGCTTATGTCTTGTTCTTTGGCTGTGTCTTTTTCTTCATTCGATGTGGTTATGATAAACACTTCCTTTCTTTTCTTCTTCAATTTTGGCCATTTGTTTTCGTTTAATGTTTTTTTGGTCTTTGATATGCTTTGTCTCCGTTTCGCGTTGTTTTCACCTGATGGACCAGCAACCGGTTCTGGAAGAATTGCAACAATTTCACTTTGCTCTGTTTTGGCTCCTTCTTTTCATGTATCGTCTGCTTCTGGGAAAGCCCTCCTCTTATTAGGCTCTCCTGCTTCTTCACCTGAGATAGGATCTTTGTCACCTCCTGAGGCTTCTTTGCTGTTGTCCTCAAAAGGATCGACTGCGTCTTCCTCAGAGAAGATTTCTTCTGTCTCGATTTCTTCTTGTTCACTTTCAGGCTCTCTTCGTTCTGTCTCAGTACCTGGTACTTCCCTGTTAGCTGTTGGTAATTTCAGCGCTTCAATTTCCTCTTCAGTGGGACAAGTCACCCTTTTCGTGTGACTGGCGTGAATCCAGTTGGGAACTCCCACACACTTCACAGCGGTGGTAGTTGTCAGAATCACTTGAAAAGGTCCTTTCCAACGGGGTTCCAAACACGACTTTCTCACGTGCTTCTTTACCACAACCCAGTCACCCGCTTTCAGGGCGTGTCCTGGACCTTGGATCTGTGGTAAGGTGGTTACCTCTACCTGGTGAGAAAAAGAGCGGACCACATCAGCCAGACCTTTGCAGTAGTCCAATACCATATCATCTGTAATATTTACAAGGGCATTCGCAGGAACTGCTGGAAGTCTCATGGCTCTGCCCATGAGAATTTCATGCGGTGATAGTCCAGTTTTTCTATCAGGTGTGTTTCTCATTGACATTAACACCAAAGGCAACGCGTCAGGCCATTTCAAGTTTGTGCATGCGCATATTTTTGCCATTCTTGATTTCAGCGTGCCATTCATTTGCTCCACTAGTCCTGATGCTTCAGGGCGGTAGCTACAATGCAATTTTTGTTCAATGTTCAATGCTGCGCACAGTAATTTGATTACTTCGTTATTGAAGTGACTTCCCCTATCTGATTCTAAAGAGATCGTAAATCCGAAACGTGGTACTAGTTCTCTCAAGAGTAGTTTTGCAACTGTGAGACTGTCATTTCTGCGTGTAGGGTATGCTTCAATCCAGTGACTAAAAATACACACAATCCACAACACATATTTCAAGCCTCCATGCATAGGCATCTCAATGAAATCCATTTGCATCCTGCTGAATGGCCCACCTGCTCTTCCAATGTGGCTCAAATTTACTACGGTTCCCTTCCCTGCGTTCATTTGTTGGCAAATGACGCAACGATGGCAAACTACTTCAGCAACTTGGCGAAATTTGGGATTAAACCAATCAATTTTGAATAATCTAATCATGGCATCTCTTCCAATGTGTGCTTGTCCATGGTATAGCTTAGCTATTTGTGACAAAAGACTGTCTGGCAAAACTAATCTCCCTTCACTTGAAACCCATAAATCATCTGGCTTTTTTACGCATTGTAATTTACTCCATGAGAGTTTTTCATCATTACTAACATTATTTTGTAGGAATTTCAATTCTTCTATTGTGTCTACAACTTTTAGAGCAAAGGCTTCATTTGGTTCAAATTCTGGCTCATTTATCAAATTCCATTCATCTCTGAGCAATATACAGTTCAATGCGCAAAACCTTGCGAATTGATCTGCATATCCATTTCCCAAAGAAACGAAGTCTTGTGATTTCGAGTGTGCACTGCATTTTACCACTGCTACTTCTCCTGGTAACTGGATAGCATGTAACAATTCTCTTATTCTTTCACCATTTTTCACTGGTGATCCTGAAGAGGTCATAAAGCCTCTTTGTGACCACAATTGTCCAAAATCATGCACTATTCCAAATCCGTACTGACTGTCAGTGTAAATGGTGACTTTCATTAATGCGGAAAGTTGGCAAGCTCTAGTAAGGGCTACTAGTTCCGCTACTTGTGCAGAGTAAACTCCCTGAAGCCAAGATGCTTCTAGAACACCAGTTATTGTACATACAGCATATCCTGCTTTCAATATTCCTAGTGCATCTCTTAAACATGAACCATCAACAAAAATAATCTGATCATTTTCTTCCAATCGAGTATCTTTGATATCAGGTCTTGGTTTTGTACAAAATTCAGTCACTTGAAGACAATCATGCTCTATATCATCAACGTTTTCAATTTCAACATTTTCACTGGGAAACAAAGTTGCTGGATTCAATGTGGTGCACCTTTCAATTGCACATTAGGTGACCCCAAAATTATTGTCTCGTACCTTGTAAGCCTAGCACCAGTCATGTGCCGTGTTCGGGAACGTGTCAAAAGTATTTCAACTGAGTGAGGAACCATAACTGTTAAAGTATGTCCCATCACTATTCCTTCACTCTGATTTAAGCTCATACCAACTGCTGCTACAGCACGCAAGCATCCTGGTAAGGCTGCTGCGACTGGATCCAAAGTAGCTGAAAAATATGCTACTGGTCTGTTTACACCACCATGGGCTTGAGTCAGGACAGACAAGGAACATGCATCACGTTCATGACAAAACAATGTGAAAGGCTTTGTGTAATCAGGCATACCTAAAGCTGGAGCTCTGCACATGCATTCCTTTAATTCAATAAAGGCATCCATTTAATCTCTTTTCAACAATATTTCATCCTGCGCATCTTTCTGGGTCAGTTTCAGTAAAGGTTTGTCTAGAGTTGAGAAATTGGGAATCCATTGGCGACAGTAGCCCACCATTCCCAAAAACTTTCTCACCTCTTTTCTTGTTCTGGGTGGACTCATTTGAAGTACTCTCGTTATTCTTTCTTTCGTGATTTTTCTCGACCCTTTTTCTATTTGGTGACCCAAATATTTCACTTTCTTTTGGCAGAATTGCAATTTTGAAGGAGACACTTTGGCCCTCATTCTGACCTTGGCGGGCGGCGGAGGCCGCCCGCCAAAGTCCCGCCGTCAGGTTACCGTTCCGCGGTCGAAAGACCGCGGCGGTAATTCTGACTTTCCCGCTGGGCTGGCGGGCGGTCTCGTTCAGACCGCCAGCCAGCCCAGCGGGAAAGAGGCCTCCACGATGAAGCCGGCTCGGAATCGAGCCGGCGGAGTGGAAGCTGTGCGACGGGTGCAGTTGCACCCGTCGCGTATTTCACTGTCTGCGCAGCAGACAGTGAAATACATGTAGGGGCCCTCTTACGGGGGCCCCTGCAATGCCCATGCCAGTGGCATGGGCACTGCAGGGGCCCCCAGGGGCCCCGCGACCCCCCCTACCGCCATCCGGATCTCGGCGGTCCGACCGCCGGGATCTGGATGGCGGTAGGGGGGGTCAGAATCCCCGCGGCGGTGCAGCAAGCTGCGCCGCCGCGGAGGATTCAATGGGGCCGCGGTACACTGGCGGGACCCCGCCAGTGGTGCCGGTCCGACCGCGGCTTTACCGCCGCGGTCGGAATCCCCATTGAAGCACCGCCGGCTTGTCGGCGGTGCTCCCGCGGTCCTCCGCCCTGGCGGTCAAAGACCGCCAGGGTCAGAATGAGGGCCTTTGTGTCCATTCCTTCCCAAATGGTTCAGTAAGGCAATAGTGTCAACTGTACAGTCATTTTCTGTTTTAGATACAATCAGTAAATCGTCAATACACTGTACTAAGGTTGATTCAAAAGGTAATTCCAATGATTCCAAATTTTTCTTTAGAACCTGATTGAATATTGATGGTGACTCCGAAAACCCTTGAGGAATTCGACACCAACTGTAGACTCTGTCCAGGAATTTGAAACAAAAAGAGAAATTGGCTGTCCTCATGAAGAGGCACAGAAAAGAATGCTTGTGACAAATCAATGACTGAGAACCACTCTGCATCACAGGGAATTTGAAACATTATTACAGCTGGATTTGGTACTACGGGACAACATTTGACTATTATGTCATTTATTTTTCTCAAATCTTGAACGATTCAGACCTTTCCACTTGGTTTTATTAGTCCCATGATTGGTGAATTACATGGACTACTTAGTACTTCTTTCAGTGCTCCCTGTTTCACAAATTCGTCAATGAGTTGGGAGACTTTCATGAGAGTATCTTGTGGCATATGGTATTGTGGAGTCTGAGGAAAATTTACATTGGGTTTTACAGTCACTTTCACTGGTTCTGCTCCTTTGACCAATCCTACTTCTTTCCCTGTCATATCCCACACTTCCTTTTCAACTGTTTCTTGTAAATCAGCTGGAATATCTGCTTCAGTGAGTATAGGATAAAGAGTAATCAGGGGATACTCTTCATCAACAGTTTCTATTTCTTCTTCTTCTAAACTGTCCTCGTCTTCCTCATCACTGTTTGTCTGAATTTTAATTCCATCATTTGAGCACATAATCGAACATCCCAATTTGCACAATAAATCTCTCCCTAACAGTGATATCGGACTTGAGTCACATACCACAAATATATGTGACCCTTGAAAGTTACCAATTTTGACTTGCACTGGATCTGTGATTGGGTTTGTCAGATACCTATTTGCTACTCCCACTACCTGAACTGTTCTCCCTGAAAGTGGCAAATTTGGTACTTCGATACTTCTAACTGTAGAGCGTGTAGCTCCTGTGTCAAGCAAAAATGAAACGCTGTGACCCATAACTCTTCCTTCCACATATGGTCCCTTTTGATCAACTTCCAAAGATGCTGCAAGCATACAATTTCCCTCCTCATCTGAACTTTCACTCTCCCATTCATTGTTTATTCCATTCTCACTGTGTAACGGGAATTGGTGTACCGGGTTACTTTTATTCATTCCTTGACCGGTGACCTGTTGAGGAAGCATTACTTATTGCTGATTCATTGGTGCTAAGTGTATTTGCATTTGCTGATTAGGTACCATAAGAAACTGCTGTTGCATTGGCTGTGATTGTGCCATTTGTACGCGGGGCATTTGCACCTGTTGTTGTTGTATAGGTTGTAGACCCTGCATCTGATTTACATTATTTTGGAAATTTGGATTTGGACCTCTCAATTTCTGTCCTCTCATATTTTGAAATGTATTGACGTCATTGTTTTGCTGACCTACACCTTCCTGCACCAACATTGGGCACTCCCGTTTCCAACGTCCGACGATTCCTCACGTGTGACATGCGATCACTTTCTTCATTGCCTGTATACCATTAGGAATCACAACAGTATTTAAATCAGGACCATTATTCAAAAAAAACGTCTCGGCCTCTGCCTCTCATCTGTGGCTGAAACATAGCATTTCCCTGCTGTTGCTGCTACGGCAACTGTTGTTGGAAACCTTGCAAACCTGTCTGAGCTGCTCTAATCTGCATCACCATCACTTTTTCTTTCAACCTTTTCTGCTTTGTCTCAATCTCGTCACTGCGGTATTTTGCATAGTTCAACACTTCATCGATCGATTTTGACTGCCAACAAATCAAATGCATTTTAATCATCTTGCTAATTTCTGGTCTCAATCCTTCTACAAATCTGAATACAAAGTGGAGCATGTCCTTTGCCTCAATCGTTTCCGTGCCACTGTAATTTTTAAATGCTTTCAACAATCTCTCAGAGTATGCATATATCGACTCTTTAACTTCCTGTGCTGTTCTGTCAATTTTCTGCCAATCTACATTTTTCGACGCAACTTTTGTTTTCAAATACTCAATCACTTTATGGTATATGCTCATTACCCTAGGCGATGATGCACCTATGTCCCTATCCCTTTCTGGTTCACTTGTTGGCCAATCTACAGCCCTTTTACAATCTTCCCACAAATCTGCCGGAACTACAATTTCGAATAAAGTATTCAGGTCTTCCCAAAGACATTTTGCGAGTTTCACGAATCTATCTGTTTGTTGATACCATTCGATCGGTTTCTCTCTTAATTTAGGGTAATCATCCGTAAAGGATTGAATATCACACCTGTGCCATGGTACATGGATAAGTTTTCCTCCTGCTGTTTCTCTCATTGGTAACATGGTTATGAGATCACCATTCTGTTGTACTTTGTCATTCTGATCTGGGGTACTTTCTTTCTTCTTATCCTTTTTCTTAACCCACCTACTTTCCCACTTGTCTAAACATCTCCAAACCTGCGCGCTTTGCAGTATTTCTTTAAGGTGTGTTTTCATTCCTGCAGACCTCATGTGTTCAAAATCTTTTGTCTCAAAGTCTAACCTGTAACTTCTGCTCAAATGCTTTGTTTTATTTATGTCTATTTTGTGTCTGTCTGCAATTTCTTGTAACCTCCTATGTATGCTGCTTACTTCTCTGGTGATTCTAGGGCAAATGTATCTCAGCTCTTCCTCTGTGTATGATTCTAACCTGTTCAGACCCATCGTTCCATCTACAAGTTCACCTGCTTCCATGCCCAATCTTATTTGATTCAAATATTCTTCTCCTTTCCCGCTGGGTGTACTCTGTGGAGAATTCAGACTGTTCAACCATTGTGTTAACTGTTGTGCATTTAGTCCCAATAATGTGGCATCTACGTCTACTGCTACTGATGGTTTCTGTAGTGTTTCTGTTTTTGAAGTTAACTGTACTATTAGTGGTGGACTTGATCTTACGACAGTTGACGGAACACAAATTGGAATTGGACTAAATTCCAACAAAGACCCAGATCTATTTGACAGTGTTCCCACGGGAGTCGTTTCTTGAGTATTCTCTATGTATCTCCTTCCTGTCTCATTTTGTGTCATTACCCCTTGATCGCATACACTTGGCTTTGCCTGTACATACAATGGTACTGGCGGACCTACAGTGATAGGCAAAGATATTGCGTCCGGATTCTGTCTGTTACCCAAATTCTGTGGCATATTAATTACCACATTATGGTTCATCATTGCTGGCATGTCTAACTGTGTCTCTGCTGTTTGAATGTACTTTGGCGTTTCTTGCATCTGCTTTTGAGGCACCAAAATTTGTGTTGGTTCGGTTTGAATCATAGACGGTCTTTGGTAATTCTGTCCTCCCTGCACCATTAAATTAGAAGTAATTTCCAAATTATGCTCATCATAATAGCGTCTTTGGACCTGTGGCTGATAATCATTAACCGGTTTCAGTTTAGTCATGTCAGGATATATTCTCTGAACTTGTGGTAAAAGGCATATCGGGACTACTTTGTCTCTGCAATATTCTCAAATTCAGAGCTACAGTACCCTGTATTGGTTATGGAGGGGCAGTACTAGTACTTGGGCCATTTTCGCTTTCCACATATGGTGGTGGATGGTCATTTAGCAATTGCAGAATGAACTACTCATTGTCTGATTCGTCTGACCGTTTCGAGTTTCTCTTATTTTCTCTATCTCTGGACTGACTCCTGTTTGTTTTATGGGTAGCTTTCTTTCCTTCCATCTCTGCTTCGTCAGTAATTGCTGGAAACAATTTAACTCCCTGCAATATATCTGATCTCCAAACCTTTTGAGCACTATCCCATCTAGCATCCGCTAGTGTCTTTTCTGTTTTTCTCACTCTTGTCTCAAATTTCTTTTGTAGTTGCCTTCTAGCCATTTGTTCCCAAATTGCTAATGCTTCAAACTGTGCTGGTCTTGGAGGTATTTTCATGTCATATAGCGCAAATCTTAAATTCTCCAAGATTCTTACATTAAACGTCCCATGGATGGGAAACGCTACACTTCCATGCTTTTCTGTTAATTTACACCATTGTTTTAACCAAAGACATGGTGCAACACCCTTTTCTTCAATTACGGTGTAAGCTGGTGTACCCTCAGGCGGTGTTTCTTCTCCTACATTTTCTTTGATATATACATCTCCCCTCAAGGCACTCTTAAATGCTTTGAAAGATTTCATCTTTCCGTCTTTTATTTTCTTCAAAATGTAATCAATAAGTGACTTTAATTCCCAGAATACTCTTCGCTTGCCTTTCCCCACCAATTGCGCTTCACGGACTGCGTCCAATCCGTGCGCGACCCTTCTCACCAACCAACCTATCCCAGCGCAGCTCCTAGTGATGTCACACTCACACACTGCGGCTGACAAAGTCTCGTGGCTTGTCCTCCTTCATTCAGTTTCACTCAAAACTAATTTCTGCAATATATCGCGAGCACTAACCAAAAAGAAGAAAACAAATCTGTCGGTTTACTACAGGAAAGGTAATACAGTCGCTTCAGAAACCTTAAGGATTTTTCACTAGCCTCGGCAGTTATTCCATCTTTCTCGGTTTCCCACTTTCGCAAGCAAAATTTGACCTGCAAACTTTACTCTCAACTGATCAATGAACTATTCTAGTGCACCTTAGAATTTGTCAAATCTCAAAGTCGAAAATGTTCTTTTATTCCTCAACATTCGTACTGACTTGTTGACCATGCCCGATCAACCTATTAAACCGAACAAATTACAACATCAATCAAGTGTCTCATACACTTTTCAACATACTCCGGAGTCTCTTGACCTCGCAGGGCCCGTCTCAACATCAACAACCACGTGGACAATTTTTCCTGCACAAAGCGCTACACTCATATGAAGTTCGACGACTTCCCTACTCTCACACTTTGGAGTATCACTCCTCTAAAATTTTGATTGGCGTTCGTAACCCCCTAAAAATCCTCACATACTTCACAATTTATCTGCGGCATAAGCTATGCAAGCGCAAAACCCTAACTTCACTCTTACCATCACTAGAAACGCCGAAACATCCCTATACCTCCATTTCCTCCATTCGCAAGCTCTGAGATTCCAGGAAAGTCATTGGGGATTCAGGGCATCATCATTTCTCCAACTTGTTTTATCAAAGAAAATTCTAACTCGAATCCGTCTATTGTTCGGATGGGGTCCCAAAGGGCCAAACCATCAAACTCTGCTACCATCTACTGATAGCACGCCCAGTCCTTATAAATTACTTATACTTGGACACGCCGGAGGTCGGTGAACCTTTTGACCGGGTTGAGTTCTCCTCATCCAAGAATAGTCGGATCCCTCAAATCAATAATTAATAATCATTTATAATCAATAACCAATACTCGATTAGTAATCAATCAACAAATTAGTTAAACAGAAAATCAGTAATTTGACACATCATGACCTTTCAGTCATGAATAACCACACCTGTTTATTAAAAGTTAATGAATTTATTTCCCTATATTAACAAAGCTAACACAATATAAGTAAGTCTCAAAATCAAATGATATACGTATACGAACATTACTAGCTGTCCATAGCGACGGAAGAAACGCAATCTACGCACAATTTGGATTATAATGCTCTCAGTTACGGCAATGCAAATCACTAATAAAAGTAACTGAATTTGACTAATTGCATACATCGGTCAGCATAACAAGATTTCAATTCAGCACGGTGCATCAAATGAATACCTCAACTAACCTCTGATTAGCATTGGCATGTGGGGCTTCATGCAAAAAAATGAATTTAGTCAACATAAATTTAGAAAACTTCTAGCTTGGGCTCTGTCAAAATAAGCAGTTGGTACCTAAGAAGGAAAATACAATGCATAATACATTTATCCTTTCATAATTACCAAATACAATCAGCATTCAAGGTAAGTCTTCGTCCTTCAGGTACCGGTTCGATCAGCATGGGTCAAACTTCAAGGGGGCAAAGTTTAAGGCAAGTTTTCCTTGCAGCAGCAAGGAGAATGGGGCAAAAGTTATTGTATGGGCAAGACGGGATAAAGTTAAAGTTAAAGTCTCTAGGGTGAGAATTATTTAAAGTCTCTCTCTTTGGGATAGAGAAAAAGCATCAAAGTGTCATCAAAATGGCTTCTTGAATCTGGCTTCAAATTGGCATCAAAGAAAATGGCTGGCTTCTCTTTCTCAGGTGGGTTTAAGTAAGAGACGTTCCAAATTCTTCAGGGTCTTCCATTGGAGGGTCCATGGGGTGGTTTCTCTTTAACCAATGAATAGTGTCCCTCTCTTAATGTTCACCTACGCATAAGATGTCCTTGGAGTTTTGGAACACAAGTAGCAACAAAGTTGCCAATTAATTCTGCATCAGTGTCTTTATTGTCTGCACCTGCAGAAACTGACCTTGCTTCAAAGGGGATGAAAGTTGCCTAGCACGAAACCTTGAGATAAGTGTATTAGTCATTCTACTGGAAAAATACAGCTTTTAAAGTTTAAAACACGTCTTTGTTAATACAAGTGAAAACTACGCAGTCAAAATTGAGACCAGGCAACTAGGCCAAAGCCTCTGCTAAATTTAAGCTAAGCATATAACAGTTTCAACAAGAAAATCATAAAGTATAGCTGCAATTATGACAGATTACTACATTGTCGATTCTTCATGATTAATTAAGCTTGTTTATACTAATGGCGACCTACTTCGTGGGCACACTTTTCTACATACATTATTTTTCTTTGCTAAAATCACATTGTCTTATACGATTTTGTTACATGATATATGAATATTTGTTAGTCTTTCTTTTTCTGCTTCATCACCGGTTTGGAATTCAGAATACAAAAGCCATGAAATGATCGTGCACACTGCCGATCTGAATGCCAAGAAGTAAATGCTAGAAATGAATCACGCACACTGTTGCCGATTCGGAATTCACAGTACAAATGCCATGAAATGATCGCACTCACTGCCGATCTGAAAATCAAGAATTAAATGCCAGGAAAACAATCGCACACATGATGTCAAGTTTAGGCCCAAAACTCGAGTGTCATTGGAAACGGAGTCGGGGGCCTAACCCGACCTCCGACTTACCGCCCTGCTGGAAGATCACCAAATAAACAAGGGCAGGCCTGGAAATGACTGGATAGGCCTCCGGGACAGGAACTCTGGAAAATGCTGCTGCTCTGCACCGGTACCTCTGAATAGTGAGCACGTGGAGCTGGGCTGGCTCCCTTATATAGAGCCAAGCCCCGTCCACGAGCCACACCCAACCATACTGCAAGAAAGACTTCTAGAAGGTCTTAGAATAAAGGACCACACCCTGTAGTCCTGCAAACTAGACTTGCAAATGAACAATGAATTACAAACAGCATTAATGACTTTTCAAGGTAGAAGCTCTGCAATGCAAAAAGTTAACATACTGCATAGAGACACAATGCATGAAATATGCCTTTGCATAAGGACTGGGTTTTTGCATTTACGACGCCCGTAGAGCACGCACTGTCCTGATGTTGACAGTACCCATGATATTGATGCTGGGGACAGTTCACCTTTAAATAATAACATTTACAGTTGTCTTATTAGGTGAGGGCTAACATCACGGAGAAGTTCTCCAAGATGTTGGCACTTGAGGTTATTAAGCCTTCAAACAGTATTTGGTCCAGCCAAGTGTTGCTGGTCCCCAAGGCTGCCCCACCAGATGTCACACAAAAACTCCAGTTGTGTGTGGACTACCGTGGGCTCAATGCAGTCACCAGGACTGATGCACAGCCCGTCACTAGAGCTGATAAGCTCTTATATTGGTTTTGAGCTGCTAAGTTCTTTAGCACATCCAACCTAATATATGGGTACTAGCAGATTGCCTTGACTGATGGGTCAAAAGAAAGGTCTGCATTCTCTACACCAGAAGGGTACTTCCAGTTCTGGGTCATGTCTTCGGGTTAAAGAATGCACCTGCGACCTTTCAGATCTTGGTAAATCAGGTCTTAGCTGGACTGGAGAACTTCAGTGCTGCATATATGGATGAAATTGTGGTCTTTAGCTCCAGCTAGGAGGACCACCTGTGCCACCTGAGGGAATTGTTCAGGCTCTGCACAAGGCAGGCCTGACTATCAAGGCCAGTAAGTGCCATATAGGGCAGGGATCTGAGGTCTACTTGGGACACCAAGTAGGGGATAGCAAGGTGCTACCCCTGCGACCTAAGACTGACAACATTCAGGCTTGGAAACCCCCAAGACCCAGGCTGAAGTGAGAGCCTTCCTAGGCCTCAGCAGATATTACAGGAGATTCATCAAGGCATATGGCACAGTTGTTTCCCCCTTGACAGAGCTGACTTCAAAGCAACAGCCATGTCAGGTGATCAGACAGAGGTGTGCCAGACAACCTTTGACACCCTAAAGGAAGCCATGTGCGCAGCACCAGTGCTCAAAGTGTGAGAAAGGGCCTCGTTTTACATGGCTAGCCCCCACATGTTGCCTGGGAAATGATGTGGTTTCAAAGTTGTAAGTGCCCCAGTCCCCTGCTAAACAGTTTCCCAGGGCCAGATCTATTTCCCCAAAACTGCACCATGTATTGGCAGTTCAGCCACCCTTCTAAGTCCCTAGTAAATGGTACCCCGGGTACCTAGGGCCGGGGCACTGAAGAGGGCCCCGAGAGCTGCAGCACCAACTGTGCCACTCTGAGAGGCCCTGCACCAGCCTCAAGCAGACTGACATTGCAAGTGCATGACAAGATGCCTTTTAAAAGTTGCAAACTTTTCATGGCACTCACCAAGAGTGCCATGTCCACTAACACTGCATGCACCATAAGTGAGTCACCCCTATGGCAGGCCTTACAGCCCTAAGGCAAGGTGCTTGCTTTATAATGCATCCGAGGACATATGTTGCATGCACAAATATGCCCCCTACTGTGTCTTTACAAAACCTTAAGATATAGTAAGTGTACAGGGAAGCCATAGCAAACACATGTGCTGGACACTGGTCATTACAGATTCCCCAGCTACTTGATGGACTCTCTGAATACTGGATTGTTTGGTGTCAAACAACTCAGAATAATAAACCCACACTGAAGCCATTGTCATATTTAATTTTCCCCCGTACCCAGAGGGCCCCTTTGTGGTGCCCCCTGCAAAACCTACCAGACCTTGCTTAGTTGCTGACTAGTCTGTACCAGCCTGGCACCACAAGACACAGAGCTGCACTCCTGGGGTGAGGGCCTCTGTCCTCAAAAGCCAGAACACAAAGCCTTTCCTGGGTGGAGGTGTCATACCTCCTCCCACAGGCCGGCACACAGGCCCAGCGGTCAGCTTCAGAGGCTTTACCTGTTTTGAAATCTGACTTCTGATTCTGCTGCTAACAACAGATGGCCACTCAGCATTTTGTTCCCTACTTTGAGAGGGAAAACCGGTGGGAATACTTAGCCAGAGTAGGAGGAGTGGCCCCCCTCAGCCAAAACCATCCGCCAGTTGTGGCAGGCAAGGTGGCCACTCTATTTCATTTTCCTCCATCTTGGATGCAGGAAAATAGGCTATCAGGATTAGGAATATGACCTCTTCCCACAGGAAGTGGTCACGTACTGGGTGTAGCCACCCTCAGGTAGGTGGACAATTGGCCACTACCTGGTACTTCCCTAAACCCTAGTAAATACAGTATTTATTTGACATCCCTAGACCTGCAGATCAGATTTGATGGACACAAGAAAACCAGCGACAAAGAAGACCCAAGGCTCAAGAACAGCTGTCCTGCTGCAAGAAGAAAAAGGTGCCAAACCCTGCCTCCTGCACCCAGGACGGCATCACTCCCTGCACCTAGCAGTCAAGAACCAGTGAAATCCAGTTCACTGACCGGCTGCTGACCAATGAACCAGAAACATCAGCCAGATCTAATTTCACCCAACGGACCCAGAGGACAAACCATGCCAGTGTACCAAGTTTGGTGGCACTGTGACCTCCAGCGGCTGAGACATGCCGTAGCTCGGGGTACCTGACCCCCAACATTGGACACCCAGAAGAAAAGTCCACTCCTGACTCTCCGAGGACCAGAAGCAAGCTTGTATGAGGCTGGCCTGGTTTGTAGTGGGTCCCAAAGGTACTTACACCTTATACCAGGTCCAGTTATCCCTTATTAGTGAAATGTAGTCAGTGTCTAGCAGCCAGGCTATCTAGGGGTAGTTGTAGCTGAGCAGCCAAGGCTGATCTATGAGACATGCAAAGCTCTTGCAATACCACTGTAGTCACACAGTACTCACACACATGAAAGAAAATACTCAGTGTTACAAAAATAAAGGTACTTTATTTTTAGTGACACAATGCCAAAAATACCTTAGAGACTATACTCTCTTAGGAGGTAAGTAATATAAACAGGAAACAGTGCAAATAGTGAAAATCACAATACGTAGCAATGGGCCTAGGGGGAACACAAACCATATACTAAAATAGTGGAATGCGAAAGTTGGTTTCCCACCTAGGCAAGTGTAGTGTGTAGAGGGGCTCTGGGAGTGTAAGAAAACATAAGAGGTAAGTAATAGAACCCACCCCAGAGCCCAGGAAAACAGAAGTAAATCACAGTAAGTTTCCTGAAACACACAAGAAGTAATGATAGAAGATTATGCAAGAACCAGAAGAGACTGCAAGACACCAACAATGGATCCTGGACCTGAAGACCTGTGGAACAAGGGGACCACGTCCAAGAAGCACTGAAGAGTCCAGGGAGAACAGGAGCCCCTGCTAACACGGATGAAGAAGCAAAAGAAGAACCACTCAGGAAGCTGTGCATCACTGAATGGAATGCTGGGGGCCTAAGCTGTGCTGTGCACAAAGAACTTTTTGGAAGGTCGCACACAAGCCTTGGCAACTGCAAGTCCCGCAGTGTACGGGGTTACTGTCTTGACTGGGGAGGCAAGCTCTTACCTCCACCAAAGTAGGACAGCTGGACCTTGGGACTGTCGGGGTCACTTTAATTCACCACCCGTGTTGCTGGATCCACGCTCGTCGTCTGGAGAGGGGACCCACACCACCGGGCGTTGCTGCAGAGGTGCCTGCTGGAGCAGGGAAATGACTCTGTCACTCCACGGGAGATTCCTTCGGTTCTTCTGGTGCAGGCTGAAGACAGGCAGTCCTTGGAGGATGCACGACCTGGAAACAGTTGCTGGCTGGAGCTGAAGATACAATGTTGCAGAAGTCGTCTTGGCTTCTTTGTTGCAGTTTGTAGAGTTCCTGGAGCGTTCAGCTGCGGTTCCGTCGGTAGAAGATGAAGTAAATGATGCAGAGGAGTCCTGCTGGAGTCTTGCAATCCGAATCTGTTTTCCCCCCAATATGGCCGTGATCATTTGACAAGGTTTTCTTTGGCCTACATCGCTGGCCCATGCTGTAGAGACTCACAGGTAGAATATTGCAGATGGCCGCCATTTTGAACCATCGGCGTTAACTTACGCTCTAGTTTTTTGCGGGACCTGACGGGAGTGATATCATCATGGGAAGAGCCATATCTGGGTCTCTGACTCATGGAGTTCCTCAACGCGGAGCTGGGGAGTGGCGCGAGGAGCAGCACCTAACCCTTGAGGAAGTAAGGAGGGGGGTGGGAGCCCATAATGGGGACCTCTGTGTGTGTATTTCTTTACCGGTAGAACATAGATATTCAGACACTATTTCCGATTTACAGTGGAATGCTGAATACACCCCACCCTGGGGCTCTAGGGCCCGGTGTTCTTTTTGGCAATATCAGCTGGATCCATTTGGGCCGGGGGGCGTAAGGATAAGTGTAAGAGGCTGGCCTGGCTTATAGTGGGTACCTTGTGGTACTTACACCTTGTGCCAGGTCCAGTTATCCCTTATTAGTAGAATAGAGGTGTTCTAGCAGCTTAGGCTGATAGAGGTAGCTATAGCAGAGCAGCTCAGGCTGAACTAGGAGACATGCAAAGCTCCTACTAAACCACTTATATCATATAGCACAATGTCACAAGAAAGCACAATACTCAGAGTTACTAAAAATTAAGGTACTTTATTTTAGTGACAATATGCCAAAAGTATCTCAGAGGATACCCTCACTTAGGAGGTAAGTAATATACACAAATTATATGTACACAAACCCAAAACAGGTAAGTAACAATTAGAAAAGTAGTGCAAACAATGTAGAATCACAGTAGAATGTAATAGGTAGAAATAGGCCTAGGGGCAACACAAACCATATATTCCAAAAATGGAATGCGAATCACGGATGGACCCCAGGCCTATGGTAGGTTGTAGAGGGTCGCTGGGAATGTAAGAAAACAGTAAGGGTGTCCAAGATACCCCACCCCAAGACCCTGAAATGTAGGAGTAAAGTTACCCTACTACCCCAGAAAGACAGAATAGTCGTGACAGGGGATTCTGCAAGAACCACAAGCACCAGCAAAACACTGAAGACGGATTCCTGGACCTGAAGAGCTGTAAAGGAAGAGGACCAAGTCCAAGAGTCACACAAGTGTACAGGGGGGCAGGAGCCCACCAAACCCCGGATGAAGGTGCAAAGGGGCTGCCTCTGGGTGGAAGAAGCTGAAGATTCTGCAACGACGGAAGGGGCCAGGAACTTTTCTTTTGGATAGAAGATGTCCCACTGTGTGCTGAATATTTCAGAAGTGTTTCCACACAGAAATACTGCAAACAAGCCTTGCTAGCTGCAAGAGTTGCGGTTGAGGATTTTGGGTGCTGCTGGGGCCCAGGAAGGACCAGGATGTCTCCCCTTGGAGGAGGAGACACAGGGGGTGCTCAGCAACTCAGAGAGCCCCTGTAGAAGCAGGCAGCACCCGCAGAAGTACCGGAACAGGCACTTAGAAGATCTGAGGACAGCGGTCGACTCAGAGTCACAAAGGCGGGTCCCACGATGTCAGAGTCCAACTCAGCAAGTTGGGCAATGCAGGACGGAGTGCTGGGGACCCAGGCTAGGCTGTGCACAAAGGAATCCTTGGAAAAGTGCACAGAAGCCGGAGCAGTTGCAGATCACACAGTACACAGGATTACTGTCTGGCGTGGGGAGGCAAGGACTTACCTCCACCAAATTTGGGCAGAAGGGCCACTGGACTGTGGGAGACACAGAGGACTGGTGATGCAGTAATTTCGTGCCTGCGTTGGCAGGGGGAAGATTCCGTCGACCCACTGGAGATTTCTTCTTGGCTTCCAGTGCAGGGTGAAGGCAGACAGCCCTCAGAGCATGCACCACCAGGAAACAGTTGAGAAAGCCGGCAGGATGAGGCGCTACAATGTTGCTGGTAGTCTTCTGCTACTTTGTTGCGGTTTTGCAGGCGTCCTGGAGCAGTCAGCGGTCGATCCTTGGCAGAAGTCGAAGAGCGAAGTGCAGAGGAACTCTGGTGAGCTCTTGCATTCGTTATCTGAGGAATAGCCCAGAGGAGAGACCCTAAATAGCCAATAAAAGGAGGTTTGGCTACTAAGAAAGGAGGCTTGGCTACTGAAAGAGGTAAGCACCTATCAGGAGGGGTCTCTGACGTCATCTGCTGGCACTGGCCACTCAGAGCTGTCCATTGTGCCCCAACACCTCTGAATCCAAGATTGCAAAGGTCTGGGACACACTGGAGGAGCTCTGGGCACTTCCCATGGGAGGTGCAGGTCAGGGGAGTGGTCAATCCCCTTTCCTTTGTCCAGTTTTGCGCCAGAGCAGGGCTGGGGGATCCCTGAACCGGTGTAGACTGGCTTATGCAGAGATGGGCACCATCTGTGCCCATCAAAGCATTTCCAGAGGCTGGGGGAGGCTACTCCTCCCCAGCCCTTCACACCTATTTCCAAATGGAGAGGGTCTAACACCCTCTCTCAGAGGAAATCCTTTGTTCTGCCTTCCTGGGACCAGGCTGTCCAGGCCCCAGGGGGGCAGAATCCTGTCTGAGGGGATGGCAGCAGCAGCAGCTGCAGTGGAGACCCCGGAAAGGCAGTTTGGCAGGACCCGGGTTCTGTGCTAGAGACCCGGGGATGCATGGAATTGTCCCCCTAATACCAGAATGGTATTTGGGTGACAATTCCATGATCCTAGACATGTTACATGGCCATGTTCGGAGGTACCATTGTGACCCTACATATAGGTAGTGACCTATATGTAGTGCACACGTGTAATGGTGTCCCCGCACTCACAAAGTTCGGGGAATTTGCCCTGAACAATGTGGGGGCGCCTTGGCTAGTGCCAGGGTGCCCACACACTAAGTAACTTGGCAGCTAACCTTCACCAAGTGAGGGTTAGACATATAGGTGACTTATAAGTTACTTATGTGCAGTGAAAATGGCTGTGAAATAATGTGGACGTTATTTCACTCAGGCTGCAGTGGCAGTCCTGTGTAAGAATTGTCTGAGCTCCCTATGGGTGGCAAAAGAAATGCTGCAGCCCATAGGGATCTCCTGGAACCCCAATACCCTGGGTATCTAGGTACCACATACAAGGGAATTATAAGGGTGTTCCAGTGTCCCAATGAGAATTGGTGAAGATAGACACTAGCCTGCAGTGACAATTGTGAAAGCAGAGAGAGCATAAACACTGAGGTTCTGGTTAGCTGAGCCTGAGTGATACAGCTAGGCACTACACAGGGAACACATACAGGGCATACATTATGAGCACTTGGGTCCTGCCTGGCAGGATCCCAGTGACACATAGGCAAAAACAAACATACATACAGTGGAAATGGGGGTAACATGCCAGGCAAGATGGTTCTTTCCTACACAACACCCCCTCCCCCAAACGAGGGACAATAAGGCTAACCTTGCCCAAATAAGTCTTCATTGTCTAAGTTGAAATATCTGGAGAGTCCATCTGCATTGGAGTGGGTACTCCCAGGTCTATGTTCCACTGTATAGTCCATTCCCTGTAGAGATATGGACCACCTCAACAATTTAGGGTTTTCACCTTTCATTTGTTTTAGCCAAAGTAGAGGTTTGTGGTCTGTCTGAACAATGAAGTGAGTGGCAAACAGATATGGCCTCAACTTCTTCAGTGCCCAGACCACAGCAAAGGCCTCCCTCTCTATGGCAGACCAACGCTTTTCTCTAGGGGTCAACCTCCTGCTGATAAAAGCAACAGGTTAATCCTGGCCCTCAGAATTGAGTTGTGATAAGACTGCCCCTACCCCTAATTCAGATGCATCAGTCTGAACAATGAATTTCTTGGAGTAACATGGGGTTTTTAGGACAGGTGCAGTGCACATGGCCTGTTTGAGCTCTTCAAAAGCTTTCTGACAGCTAGCTGTCCACAATACCTTTTTAGGCATTTTCTTGTTGGTGAGATCATTAAGTGGGGCTGCAATGGAGCCATAGTTTTTAATGAATCTCCTGTAATACCCAGTGAGGCCTAGGAAGGCTCTCACCTGGGTCTGTGTTGTAGGGGGAACCCAATCTATGATAGTTTGGATGTTCCCCTGAAGTGGTGCAATCTGTTCTCTACCTACCAGGTGTCCCAGATAAACCACTTTCCCCTGCCCTATCTGGCACTTTGAGGCCTTGATAGTGAGGCCTGCCTTTTGCAGGGCCTCCAAAACTTTCCATAGGTGGACCAGGTGATCATCCCAGGTTGAGCTAAAGACAGCAATATCATCTAGATATGCTGCACTAAAAGCTTCTAACCCTTGCAGGACTGTGTTCACCAAACTTTGAAAAGTGGCAGGTGCATTTTACAAACCAAAGGGCATTAATATGAATTGGTAGTGCCCTCCAATGGTAGAAAGTGCAGTCTTGGGTTTAGCATCTTCTGATAACCTAATCTGCCAATACCCTGCAGTTAGATCAAAAGTGCTTAGATACTTGGCAGAAGCCAGTGTATCTATCAGCTCATCTGCCCTGGGTATAGGGTGAGCATCTGTCTTGGTTACTTGATTGAGCCCTTTATAATCTACACAAAACCTCATCTCTCTTTTTCCATCCTTGGTGTGAGGTTTTGGTACAAGCACAACTGGGTTAGCCCATGGGCTTTCTGAAGGCTCAATCACCCCTAAGTCCAACATTTTCTGCACCTCTTGTTTAATGCAGTCCCTGACATGGTCAGGCTGCCTATAAATTTTACTTTTGACAGGCAGGCTGTCTCCAGTATCAATTGTATGTTCACACCAGGATGTGGTACCTGGTATAAGTGAAAAGAGGTCAGAAAACTGACTTAAGAGATTGACACAGTTGTCTTTCTGTTCAGCAGTAAGACAATCTGCTAAGACCACTCCCTCCACTAAGCCATCAGCTTCAGTGGTGGAGAAGAGATCAGGGAGAGGGTCACTCTCTTCTTCCTGTCCCTCATCTGTTGTGTTGCCATGAGCAGGGTAAGATCAGCCCTGTCATAGTAGGGTTTTAGGCGGTTGACATGAATCACCCTAAGGGGACTTCTGGCAGTGCCCAGGTCTACCAAGTAGGTAACCTCACCCTTCTTTTCAACAGTTAGATGGGGTCCACTCCATTTGTCCTGGAGTGCTCTTAGGGCCACAGGCTCCAATACCCACACCTTCTGTCCTGGGTGGTACTGAGTCAGCACAGCCTTCTGGTCATGCCATTGCTTTTGTAGCTCCTGGCTGGCCTGAAGGTTTTTACTGCCCTTTTTCATATACTTAGCCATTCTGGATCTTTGGCCAAGTACAGGGTCCACTATGTCCTGTTTGGGAGCTTTTTAAGGTTGTTCCCAACCCTCCTTCACAAGAGCTAGAGGACCTCTTACAGGGTGCCCAAAGAGAAGTTCAAAGGGGCTGAAGCCCAATCCCTTTTGGGGTACCTCCATGTAAGCAAAAAGGAGGCGAGGTAACAGGACATCCCATCTCATTCTGAGTTTTTCAGGGAGTCCCATTATCATACCTTTGAGAGTTTTATTAAACCTCTCAACCAGACCATTTGTTTGTGGATGGTAAGGGGTGGTGAACTTGTAGGTTACACCACACTCCTTCCACATTGCTTCGAGGTATGCAGACATGAAGTTACTACCTCTGTCTGACACCACTTCCTTAGGGAAACCCACCCTGGAAAAGATTACCAGGAGGGCCTTTGCCACTGCAGTAGCTGTAGTGGTCCTTAAGGGGATGGCTTCAGGATACCTCGTGGCATGGTCCACTACCACAAGGATGAATCTATTGCCTGAAGCTGTTGGAGGGTCAAGGGGGCCAACTATGTCAACCCCTACCCTTTCAAAGGGCACCCCAACCACTGGAAGTGGAATTAAGGGGGCCTTTGGAATGCCACCAGTCTTGCCACTGGCTTGGCAGGTTACACAAGAGCGACAAAACTCTTTAGTGTCCTCTGATATATGAGGCCAGTGAAACAAGGGGACAAGTCTTTCCCAAGTTTTCGTCTGGCCCAAATGCCCAGCCAAAGGAATGTCATGTGCCAGGGTAAGAAGAAACTCTCTGTACTGCAAGGGAATGACCAATCTCCTGGCAGATCCAGGTTTAGGGTCCCTTGACTCTGTGTACAAGAGGTTATCTTCCCAATACACCCTATGGCTATCACTGACATCCCCATTCTACTGTTTGACAGCTTGCTGTCTCAAACCCTCTAATGTGGGACAGGTTTGCTGTGCCACACTCAGCTCTTCCCTGGCAGGCCCCCCTGCACCCAAAAGCTCAGCAGTGTCTGCTGCCAGCTCCTCTGGTGTAGGTTCTGCACAGGGAGAGGATTCCTCTTCCTCAGAAGGGGAATCATCTGTAGAGGAAAGGATAGTGGGCAGGGATTTACCCTTTCTACCCCTAGTTTTTGGGAGCACTTGGTCCATTGTTCCAGGATCCAAGTTTCCCTGTCCTTTTTGCTTCTTGGCCTGAGCCCTTGTCAGAGCAAAAATATGCCCAGGAATGCCCAGCATTGCTACATGAGCCTCCAACCCCACTTCTGCCCAAGCTGATGTTTCCAAATCATTCCCCAGTAGGCAATCTACAGGTAATTCAGTGGCTACCACAACTTTCTTCGGACCAGTAACCTCCCTCCCCCCCAGTTGAGATTCACAACAGCCATGGGGTGGCTAAGAGTGTTGTTATGAGCATAAGTCACTTGGTACTGGTGACAAAGTAGGTGTTGATCAGGGTGGACCAGTTTTTCTATCACCATAGTTACACTGGCTCCTGTGTCCCTGTAGGCCTCAACCTCAACACCATTGATTAGGGGTAGTTGCTTGTACTTATCCATATTAAGGGGACAAGCAACCAAGGTGGCAAAGTCAATGCCACCATCAGAGACTAAAACAGCCTCTGTGGTCTCCCTAACAAGACCAACCCCAACTACATTGCCAATAGTGAGCTCAGCTACACCCTTGGATTGGCTATTAGTAGTCGATTTCCCACCACCACTGCTATTACTAGGGGCACTAGAGTTTGCAGTTGGGGTTGTGGTGGTGGGAGGTTTGGTGTTTTTCTTTGGACAAGTGGAATCACTTGCCCAATGGCCTTTTACTTTACATAAATAACACCAAGGCTTTTTCTGATTGTTTGAAGAGGATTTGGAACCACCACCCCCAGAGGATTTTTGTGGGCCTGATGAAGACTCAGAATGTTTACTTTTGTCCCCACCCTTGTCAGAAGACTTACCATCCTTCTTCTTGCCATCCTTGCCACCCCCTGTATGAACTTTTCTGTTCACTCTTGTTCTGACCCATTTGTCTGCCTTCTTTCACAATTCTTGGGGAGAGGTCAGATCTGAGCCTACCAAGTACTGGTGCAACAAATCAGACACACAATTGTTATGATATGCTCTCTCACGATCAGATTATACAGGCTTTCATAGTCAGAAACTTTACTGCCATGTAACCAACCCTCCAAGGCCTTCACTGAACAGTCAACAAAATCTGTCCAGTCTTGAGAGGACTCTTTTCTGGTGTCTCTGAACTTAATCCTGTATTGTTCAGTGGTTAAGCCAAATCCATCCAAGAGTGCATCCTTCAAAACGTTGTAATTATTGGCATCACTTTCTCTGATAGTAAGGAGCCTATCCCTACCCTTTCCAGTGAAAGATAGCCACAAGATAGCAGCCCACTGCCTTTGAGGGACCAACTGTACCGTACAGGCCCTCTCAAGTGCAGCAAACCACTTATTAATGTCATCCCCCTCCTTGTAAGGGGGGACTATCTTATGCAGGTTTCTGGAATCTTGCTCTCTAACAGGATTACTATCTGAAACACTGCTGCTGCCACCATGGGGAACTAACCCCAATCTCTGTCTTTCCCTCTCTATATCCAGGGATTCCCTGTCTAAGGCCAGCTGCTGCTGTTTAAGCTTCAGTCTGCTCTCTTCCAACCTCAGCTTTCTGAGTTCCCTTTCCATTAAGTTATCCTCAGGGTGGGAGGCTTGGGAATGTTTGGACACAGAGAAGATTTGGGAATTGGCAGAGAGAGACCTGTCCCTAACTGGCTGGACCCTAGTAACCTGGCCTTTAGGAGTGAAAGATGCCCTACTAATGTGTGAACCTCTCCCACTACCAGTGTCACTAGGAGGCCTGCTAGAGGGCAGGACTTTGTAAGAACCCTCCCCAGCATCTTCAGGGAACTCCTCTGAGTCTGACTTGGAAGCTTCCCCTCCCACCTCCCTTTTCTGAGATGGGCCAGACTGGTTCTGGTCACCCTCTAAGAGCAGGTTAAAGAGAAACTCTTTTGTTGGATTCTTACCAAGGCTTAACCTCTTTCTAAGCAGAGACCCCTCAAACTTTTGAAGTTTAAACTCTCATAAGTTGCCTGAACAACTTTGGGAGTAACCTCTACTGAAGACATGATAGAAAAGGTTTAAGACAGAGAGAGAAAACATTTTAGAACTTTTGAAAGTGCAGAGAAAAAAAGTTTTGGAACTTTTGGAAAACTTTTGAAAGTTTTCAGAACTTTTCAGAAACTTAGTTGAAAGTTTTAGAGTAGAAAAGTAAACTGTTCTGGTTCAATGTACATATACTGAACTATTTGGTATATGATTTTCTTATGAAAAGCACCAAATGACAAAGTGGTAAAGCAGTTACAAGTACTTATCCCACTGCTGCCCCACCAATGTAGGAGGCTGGCCTGGCTTATAGTGGGTACCTTGTGGTACTTACACCTTGTGCCAGGTCCAGTTATCCCTTATTAGTAGAATAGAGGTGTTCTAGCAGCTTAGGCTGATAGAGGTAGCTATAGCAGAGCAGCTTAGGTTGAACTAGGAGACATGCAAAGTTCCTACTATACCACTTATATCATATAGCACAATATCACAAGAAAAAACAATACTCAGAGTTACTAAAAATAAAGGTACTTTATTTTAATGACATTATGCCAAAAGTATCTCAGAGGATACCCTCACTTAGGAGGTAAGTACTATACACAAATTATATGTACACAAACCCAAAACAGGTAAGTAACAATTATAAAAGTAGTGCAAACAATGTAGAATCACAATAGAATGCAATAGGTAGAAATAGGCCTAGGGGCAACACAAACCATATACTCCAAAAGTGGAATGCGAATCACGAATGGACCCCAGGCCTATGGTAGGTTGTAGAGGGTCGCTGGGACTGTAGGAAAACAGTAAGGGTGTCCAAGATACCCCACCCCAAGACCCTGAAAAGTAGGAGTAAAGTTACCACACTACCCAAGACAGACAGAATAGTTGTGATAGGGGATTCTGCAAGAACCACAAGCACCAGCAAAACACTGAAGACGGATTCCTGGACCTGAGGACCTGTAAAGGAAGGGGACCAAGTCCAAGAGTCACGCAAGTGTCCAGGGGGGCAGGAGCCCACCAAACCCCGGATGAAGGTGCAAAGGGGCTGTCTCTGGGTGGAAGAAGCCAAAGATTCTGCAACAGAATGGGCCAGGAACTTCTCCTTTGGATAGAAGATGTCCCACGGTGTGCTGAAGATTGCAGAAGTGTTTCGACGCAGAAATACCGCAAAAAAGCCTTGTTAGCTGCAAGAGTCGTGGTTGAGGATTTTGGGTGCTGCTGGGGCCCAGGAAGGACCAGGATGTCCCCCCTTGGAGGGGGAGACAGAGGGGGCACTCAGCAACTCAGAGAGCCCCTGCAGAAGCAGGCAGCCCCGGCAGAAGTACTGGAAAAGGCACTTAGAAGATCTGAGGACAGCAGTCGACTCAGAGTCACAAAGGAGGGTCCCACGACGTCAGAGTCCAACTCAGCGAGTTGGGCAATGCAGGACGGAGTGCTGGGGCCCCAGGCTAGGCTGTGCACAAAGGAATCCTTGGAAAAGTGCACAGAAGCCGGAGCAGCTGCAGATCACGCAGTACACAGGATTTCTGTCTGGCGTGGGGAGGCAAGGACGTACCTCCACCAAATTTGGACAGAAGGGCCACTGGACTGTGGGAGACACCTGGACCCAGCTCCTGTGTTCCGGGGACCATGCTCGTCAGGATGAGAGGGGACCCAGAGGAGCGGTGATGGAGTAATTTGGTGCCTGCGTTGGCAGGGGGAAGATTCCGCCGACCCACTGGAGATTTCTTCTTGGCTTCCAGTGCAGGGTGAAGGCAGACAGCCCTCAGAGCATGCACCACCAGGAAACAGTTGAGGAAGCCGGCAGGATGAGGCGCTACAATGTTGCTGGTAGTCTTCTTGCTACTTTGTTGTGGTTTTGCAGGCATCCTGGAGCAGTCAGCGGTCAATCCTTGGCAGAAGTCAAAGAGGGAAGTGCAGAGGAACTCTGGTGAGCTCTTGCATTCGTTATCTGAGGAATAGCCCAGAGGGGAGACCCTAAATAGCCAAAAAAAGGAGGTTTGGCTACTAAGAAAGGAGGCTTGGCTACTGAAAGAGGTAAGCACCTATAAGGAAGGGTCTCTGACGTCACCTGCTGGCACTGGCCACTCAGAGCTGTCCATTGTGCCCCAACACCTCTGAATCCAAGATGGCAGAGGTCTTAGACACACTGGAGGAGCTCTGGGCACCTCCCATGGGAGGTGCAGGTCAGGGGTGTAGTCAATCCCCTTTCCTTTGTCCAGTTTCGTGCCAGAACAGGGCTGGGGGATCCCTGAACCGGTGTAGACTGGCTGAGGCAGAGATGGGCACCATCTGTGCCCATCAAAGCATTTCCAGAGGCTGGGGGAGGCTACTCCTCCCCAGCCCTTCACACCTATTTCCAAAGGGAGAGGGTGTAACACCCTCTCTCAGAGGAAATCCTTTGTTCTGCCTTCCTGGGACCAGGCTGTCCAGGCCCCAGGGGGGCAGAATCCTGTCTGAGGGGTTGACAGGAGCAGCAGCTGCAGTGGAGACCCCGGAAAGGCAGTTTGGCAGTACCCGGGTTCTGTGCTAGAGACCCTGGGATGCATGGAATTGTCACCCCCATACCATAATGGTATGGGGGTGACAATTCCATGATCCTAGACATGTTACATGGTCATGTTTGGAGTTACCATTGTGACGCTACATATAGGTAGTGACCTATATGTAGTGCATGCGTGTAATGGTGTCCCCGCACTCACAAAGTTCGGGGAATTTGCCCTGAACAATGTGGGAGCACCTTGGCTAGTGTCAGGGTGCCCACACACTAAGTAACTTGGCACCTAACCTTCACCAAGTGAGGGTTAGACATATAGGTGACCTATAAGTTACTTATGTGCAGTGAAAATGGCTGTGAAATAACGTGGACGTTATTTCACTCAGGCTGCAGTGGCAGTCCTGTGTAAGAATTGTCTGAGCTCCCTATGGGTGGCAAAAGAAATGCTGCAGCCCATAGGGATCTCCTGGAACCCCAATACCCTGGGTACCTAGGTACCATATACAAGGGAATTATAAGGGTGTTCCAGTGTGCCAATGAGAATTGGTGAAGATAGTCACTAGCCTGCAGTGACAATTGTGAAAGCAGAGAGAGCATAAACACTGAGGTTCTGGTTAGGAGAGCCTCAGTGATACAGTTAGGCACTACACAGGGAACACATACAGGGCATACATAATGAGCACTGGGTCCTGCCTGGCAGGATCTCAGTGACACATAGGCAAAATCAAACATACATACAGTGAAAATGGGGGTAACATGCCAGTCAAGATGGTATTTTCCTACAATAAGCCTAATCTCGACAAGGAGAGAATAGCGGGCGCACAGTGTTGGATAGTCTTGATGGAGAACGGGTGCATACCAGCATACCGACCATACAGAAGAAACCACGTGGGGCATGGCAGCTGTGCTTGAGATGCGTGTTTCACTGGGACACAAAATCCGATTATTTACAGTCACAACATATGACCCGCTAGAGCTGGAGGGCGGTTTATGAGAGCATCTGACATACATTTCTTTGTATAATTGCTGCACAAACATTATTGTATTTCTCTCTATGCAGTGTGTGACTACAGGGTTGTGCTCCCACCCGGCGCCGAAAAAGGCGAGTAAAAATGAAAACTCAGTGAGTTACAAATATTTGACTACCTCTTTGTTACCCACTAATCTGGTGTGGATCTTGAACCTAGGAAGCGGCCAGTAAACACGGTGGACCCATAGATTTAACCTTGACCACCTAGAGATATTTGATTATTAAGGAACCTAGTGCACATCCTTGATAATTCACTCATACAAAATGGTAATTGGTTCCGAAGATAGAAATAACCAGTATCTATATACTCCCCTCTAACATATAAGGAACAGGGCATATGTTGATATATTGTATCTTTTATATGTTTCTATCTTTGCAGATAGCAGAATGTGTTTACATATGAGAAATCCTCTTAAATACACGGTTGATTAAGCTCCTGGATAAAGGACAGGTAGGGGTTTATATATATGACGGGGCAGGACGAAGGTCCTGATGAAGGCCTAATGACCCTATGTGGCAACTCAAAAATGGCCGAAACATATTGACCCCTTACAGACATTGGGGTGTACAGGTAATTGGTCCCTGGTAGCACCACCTTTGATACATTGTTAACCCTGTCCAGGCGACACTGGAATAAACTTTGAAGCGTGATCGGCCTGAGACAGTTTTACTTTATGTTGTTCGTCCTTGGTCCCCGTACTTCTTTGTTGTCTGATGTGTATCTTCATGTTTCCCGACCCCTACTGCTCCACTCCAAAGTGGGATTATCTCGGAGTGTGTTAGCAGGGCCCTACGATGAAGCATGCCACAATTTGTGGGTGTTGGCTGTTTTTTACACATAGGTGTTTAACCCTTAGGGGTTTTTTACACCAAATTTTCTGTCCTCTGGTGTTGATAATATAGTTAAGGGAGGTCGGGCAGAAAAGCATCTCCTCTCACCCCTTTATAGTGTTTAAAAAAGGAATTTCATATATGCCATGGATCTTTTACAATTAGATCCTACAACCATTTTCACATTTTCTTCTGCGCAGCTCAAAGCCACAATTAGGCAAGCTACTTGGTCCAGGAGTCTTTGCCTGGACAAACAGGCTTGTGTACACAGGCAGAGTTTTCAATCTATAACTGATACCATATGATTGAAGGTAATGCAGCCCTGCCTTAGTTGGAACCTACCTCATGGGGTGAGATGATTCTGGCTCTTGCTGCAACAGGGGCTGCTTCCTCTTAATATATTATGGGCTAGATGGTAGAGATCCTCAGCTATTTGTAATCTTTTTCAAAATGGAGTCCAAGATTTGAATTATGTTGTCTTTATCTGTCCAGCTTTGTCGCTATATCGCCGTAGATGGCTGCATCCCATCTGTCTGGCTCCCTCCTTATGGACTGCTTCGGAGTTATTGCAGGCCTTCTCCCCTTCCCCAAATGAAATGTTTTGTCTTAGAATCTTTAACTATTTTAAATGTTTTTTTTATCTTTGTATTAACTTATTTAACTGTATATGAAGTTTTAGTTTTTCACTCTTTTTTATGGCTTTTCACTTGTGCGTGTTTTATGTGGACCTCCTGTGGAGTTCCGTATCATAAATAAATAAACTTGAAACTTGAGTTTGGTGTCTCAAGTCTAGCAATTGAAGATCACAATTTATGGTAAATTCAGATTTTATGTTATAAGCCTGACAATGCAACTTTTGACATTTTCTTACTTTAACCATTCTGTGCCTTAGTCTGTCTCTGGATACGTGTCTGGGCTGGACTGGGTGACAGCTATACTTTGTGAATTCCCTCTAGACAGCCACAAACACAGGTCATTGATAAGTGCCCAAATGCAGTATATGTTCCTTTTCCCATAGGATGTCTTGTATTTTTTCCCCATACTAACTTGAAGTCCAGGAGAAGAGTCCCATAAGTCGCTGACAAGTGCCCCGAATACAGTATATGTTTTTGCCCCATAGGATAACATTACCGCTCCAGAAATGGCACTGTGTGAACTTTTGGAACCTATAAAAATTCATATCTTGAAAAGTACTTACCTGATTCTGATGATCTTGGTAACTAAACTCATTTAAAAGTCTGTGTTATTTTTATAAATCGGTGTCTGATTTCCTTATGGAGTGTGTGTTACTTACTGCTTTGGTGTGTGCAATAAATGCTTAGCACTACCCTCTGATAAGACTGTCTGCTCGCCCAAACTACCACAAAAGAGAGCATATAGGTTATCCTTTTTGCCTCTGTCAGCCATGTGGGGTTTGCCTGGATTCTTTACATATTGTACCTCATTTTGGTCCACTATATAAAGAGACAGCTTCCTACATCAACAGCTTCTGTATGCTTTCCTCCTTTTCCTCTCATCAGCTACTTTTAAGGATTAAGGAAGAAGTAGTAGGGGTGATACTGGGGCTTACATTCTGGTCTTGCAGAACATGGGGGCATATTTACAAGCCTCTAGCACCACCTTGCGCTCCCTTAGCGCTTTTCTTTTACGCTAAGGGGTCCCTATAAAGCTTGGAACTCAGTAGAGTTAAAATATTTAATCTTGGAAGTGGCTTTTCTAGTGACAATCCATTTAGCTAGGAGGATTGGTGAGCTAGGTGCACTATAGATGAAAGCCCCTGTCCTTGGCATTTTGTATAATAGGACTATGTTAAGGACAAACACTTCTTTCATTTTAGGAACCGTAACCTTTTGTTTGTACCTTTTGGAGGGCTTTGCCAGGGTCGTAAAGCATCAAAATCTTCTATCAGTTGATGGATACACTAACATTTTTCTATGGCATTCCCTCTCTGATACTCTCCTTCCAGAGGTTATTTAGGGAACATCTACAAGAGAAGACATCTTCCTGGGTTGAGGCTCAAGGGGTTTCTTTGATTTGTCACGTGGCTTCATGGGCATTTGTGAAACATTACCTGATTGAAGGGATTTGGCCACAGTGTTTTGAAATCAGTTTTAAGTGTACAAATTGTCTTTTGGTTACATTAAAAAAGGTTGACTAGTACACTTAGGGCCTCATTACGACCCTGGCGGCCGGCGGTAAGCTGGCGCTAACACCGCCAACAGGCTGGCGGTGTTACTCCAGCTATTATGACCGTGGTGCAATAGCCACTGCCATACCGCTGGCCCCTCCACTATACCGCCAGGCTTTCGCCGCCGTGGAAAGGCTGGCGGTAAGGGGGACTTGGGGTGCCCCTGGGGGCCCCTGCACTGCCCATGCACTTGGCATGGGCAGTGCAAGGGCTCCAGGCATAGCCCCATCGCGCATCTCACTGCCTGAATTTCAGGCAGTGAAATGCGCGACGGGTGCTACTGCACTCGCTGCACATCAGCATTGCCGCCGGCTCTATTACGAGCCGGCAGCAATGTTGATGTGACTTTTCCCCTGGGCCAGCGGACGGTAACACTGTTACTATCCGCTGGCCCAGCGGAAAAGTCATAATAGGGAGTCAGAAATACCGCAGGCACTGGCGGTATTCTTTCTTCCGCAGCCTCGGCAGTCTTTTTGAAAGACTGCCGAAGTTGTAATGAGGGCCTAAGTGCTTTCTGGCATTGGATTATTGATATTTCCTTCTTTCTTGAAGAAAGAAATTGCATGCACAATAATTGAGCCTGTAAGTTGTAAATTTGTTTATTTCTTGTTTATAGCATTTAGATATACCATATGATAATTATTTGTTTATTTTATTTTTGCGCTGAACATCCCCAGGCGAAGGACCCTAGTGATTCGAAATGCATTGGGGTTATGAAAATATGCTGATATTCCATATATTGATTTAATCTAACCCGGTTTCACTGCACAATATATAAAGATCAGTGAGGACACAAATGTTCAACAATGAATTTTGGTACAACCTAGATATTTGTATGTTTGAAAAGTTATAAATGATTTAAAGGATTGCAGCATGAATAAAGTTTAAAACCATAAATTGTTCAAATTATGTATGGATGAATAATTGTTTAGCTATTGATTAGCTGTTCAAGAGACTGTACACTTTGGGACTAGTTGCACTCACGGAATAGTGATTTGTTGCTTTAGTCGAGACGTGACTTTTAACTATTGTTGTACTTCCTGCATCATGTCCTATCACTTTACTGGAAAGTTAATTACGCCAACTGGGGATTAGCCAAATTTTCAATGTCTTAGGGGGTCAGAACACATACCTGGTCAGTAGTTGTCAGTGTTCAGAGTTCAAATAGTGATGAAAAAGCAACAATACGAGGGCATTAAAAATGGGAGTGACCACAAATAAAAACCTTTGCCAGGCCTAAACCTTGTTTTCTAATATGTATATGACGCCCATAAGGCAGGGTACATTGTATTTAAAAGCAGAACATGTGCACTTAGGCTTTACTTGTTCTCACAGGGATAAGTCCTAAAATAATTTTCCCCTGTTGTACGCCTTACCTCTCCCGTTGACTAACCTTGAGTTACCTTTATAAGTGGTAATTCCAGGGTGGAAGGAGAAGGAGATATGCTGTTAAAACTCAATGAATTGTAACTTAAAATCCTCTTTGATGAGGAAGTCAGATTTTAAGTCACAGTTCTAAAAAAATGCCACCTTTAGAAAGTTGGCATTTTCCTGTTTTAACCAACTGTACCTTACTGCCAGTGTCATGGGTCACATAACTGTGAATGGCTCTGCTATTGGGATGTGTGTATTGCTTCCGGACAGTGAGACAAAGACTTATATGTGGACAGGATGTGTCAACCTGACAGGAAGACTCTGGAGGAGCTGTACACAGCCTCACTTACTCTCCAAAGAGCTTTGCCTACAGTACACACAAAGAAAACTGACAACAAGCCTGCCCTGACTTTTGTCACCCCATGCAAAAGCCTTGGCCCTGACCAGGGGAAGACCTTTCCAGACCTATTTGTGGAGGTAGAGCAGGGAACCCCTCCCCCCCCCCCCACAAAGGTTGGCCCCAGGTATAAATATTGGACATCCAGAGCCACATATCAGAGCACTCCAGCACATTGTAAAAATTACAGAAGAAGGACTGCCCTGCTACCAGAGAGCTACCCTGCTGCTTGAAGGACTGCCTAGCTGTCTGAGAAGGAAGCTTGAACCTGCTTGCCTTCATCCCAGCATACCCAAGAGACTACAACCTACATTTGCTGGCCTCCTGTTTGACTACAGGGACACAACAAGCTTCAGAGTCCTCCCTGCAACTGGACCTGCCTGGACCTCCAACTGGACCTGTTTGAGTTCTGCTGCTGGCCTCTGCTGGAGTGAGTCCTAATCTGTAATAGGTCCCCCCCCCCCCCCAGGTTGTGGACCCTTGGCTAACATTAGAGAGAACTCCTCCTTGCCTAACTGATGGTTCCATCAAATGTGGAGCAAAGACTTGCTAAGCGACGCCACATAGACTTCGCACCAAGGGCATAAGGTACAACTTCCAGAAAGTCAGAACTTGGTCCTGTGCCCAACCTGTGCTTTGTCATAGTCGGCCTGAACTTGTGTCTTTTTCCTGGTCCAGCATGACCAGATACCAGCTGTTGGTGCTTTCTCCTTATTTTTGCTTGTAGGAAAGTGACCTTCTTGTATGACCACCCCCACACATTTTCTCCAATTGCTGAGGGTTATGATTCTGAAAGTGCACTGGGACCTTTTAGCCAGGCCCCAGTGCCAGTCCTCTCTCCCTAAATGTGATGAATGTGAATTAATAACTCCAATTGGCAAGGACTTTAACCCTGTATAAGTCCCTGGCAAATGGAACCACTGATACCCAGGGCTGGGAGATAAAGAAGTCACCAGGACCTGAAACACTGATTGTGCCACACTGGTGACTCATTAAGGCGGAATCCTTTGCTGTTGTTTGTCCCTGAAGAAGCTGAGATCACACCTCTCTGGGACTCTCCTCAAGGTTCAAACCGACCACAGACCTTTCAGATGGCTGAAGCAAATGGGAGGGGAGAAAACCAATTTATTGAGGTGGCCAATTTCCCTAAGGTGTATGGACTTCACAGCGGAACACACACCTGGGAGTGACCATGCTAATGCAGATGGACTTCTTAGATTAGCTGCTCATCACCTTTCATCTATGGGTTGGGGGTAATATAGGAAAGTGCCCTATTTGTATGGTCACCCCATACTTTCTTCTCCCATTGCTGATGGTTATGACTCTGAAAGTGCACTGAGACCTGCTAACCGATGCCCACGCATTATGCATTAACCTTTCATAAAGTTAGTTGGCTGAAATGTATATATTTTTTATCATCATGTTTCCGACAGTGGTTTGGATTGCCCATTGAAGTAATATTTGAGTTGTGAAGCACATTTGGATTGGAAGAACTTGGATTACCGATTATTGTTTTTGAATAGTGATGAACAATTAAGGTATTTTGATATTTTAATATTTTGTTTGTTGACACTTGGTTGCACCTTGGGTGATATTTGACTAATTATTAGACTTTTCACAATGTTGGTGTTTCGAGATGTATTTATTACTTATTATTGTTTCCGACAGTGGATTGGATTTCCCATTGAATCATTGTTTGGTTTGTGAAGCACATGTGGTTTTGAGGAACCTGGATTATCGATTATTGTTGTGGAATAGGGATGAACAATTAAGGTATCTTGATATTGAAATATTAACATTGTTGACACTTGGTTGCACTTTGGGTGGTCTGTCATTAAGTATTAGATGCTCACCGAGGTTGGTTTATCACTTTCACAAGAGTTTGCTATAGGTTATTATTGACGAATTGGTCAAGACTTTTTTATCAAGACATTTATAATTGTGGGCCTTAATTTACTTTCCTCTCACTTTTTCCAGGTGGATTTTTCATTAGTTTTTCACCTCCCTTGGGCTTTAATATACACTTATTTGATATGACGATTGAGCATATTGGTCTTAACTCAATTATTTTGTATTTATATTTTTTATTTCATTTCATGATTTCTAGCCCTGAAGAAGTCGTAAGGGATATAATTATCTCCCAAGACGAAACACGTGTTGGCTGGAAGCATAAATTCCTGTAGATTTCAGACTTTTGAATGTTAATCAGATTTTGAATAAACTTTGGACTCATCGATTGATTCTATTGATTTTCTCCAGGACCAGTTTGGTGTAATATGGACTGATATTTCGAATTAATTTTTTCATGTGAATTGTTTATTTAAATTCTTTCATCTTATTTACAAGAGGGGACCCTCATTGTGCAATTTTTCTTGGTGTAGAGGTTGTTTTACCTCGGAGGGTTGGGTGTTTCCCTTGTGAGGTTCCCCATTGTTGACATAGGGTAGATTGGTACCTTGAGCGCCATATTTCCTCAAATTACACCCTTTAATATTATTTCCGCAGTGCCAGCACTCCCTTCTTAAATATGATGAATGTGTATTGGTGACCCCAGTTGGCAAGGACTTTAACCCCCTTGTAAGTTACTGGTAAATGGTACAAGTGACAGCGAGGGCATAGGACTTAAAGGGGTCACCGGGCCTGAAGCACTGACTGTGCCACCCTGAGTGACCCAAGTAATCAGATGTCAGCAGGCCTGTAAACAGTTCAAACTCAACTTTGCCCTCACCCTGAGTGGCAAGGTCTAAGTGTAATGAAGAGTATTAGGCCTCGGGCAGAGTCTCCATTTTAGCTTCATGTTTGAACTTGGCATTTATTTTCGAAATAATGTCTTCTCCCTGTTTTTACAGTTATGCAATAGAATGTTTGGAGATGTATCCAGATGCAATTGTATATCTAGTTAGCATTGCTACCTGGTAGTCTGTACGCTCAGTACCAAGGTTAGGAACATTAAATGCAATGTTGTAAGATTCAGATTGCCCCTGGAGAAAGTCTCTATCTTTCAGACATATCATCGCATCAGCTCTGTACCTTTGGCATAGTGCGATAGACGCAGTTTGTTTACTATAAGAACAACCTCTACATTACATTTGGCAGAAGAACACTGCCACTTGTGTTATCATGGAACTCTGTGCCCTGCTTACTCTGACCTTCATCCTGCTTAGGATCGTACCCACACTACAACTTATCGACTTCCTGATGCAAGATACTTAGGTATGTGGGTTAGGCTAGCTCTATGGTTCTGTCAGAGGGTACTCCCGCTATGCTCTCACTAGTGGTAGTGTAGGTAGGGGCAGATAGGGAGTGTCATAACACTGTATCGTTACCTTGGTTGAATTGTGTATCTTTTTCAACATTCTAATAATTCTGGTTACCTTTGCTTTGTTTCATCTGCCTTATAATCTCAGCTCATGCCTGTTACACAAGAATACACCCATTTCAATAAATGTTTGAAAAGCCCCTTTGTATCTTTCTTGTGTCTATCTTGTGTGTACAGAGCAACAATGAAAAGGGCATGATCTGTTTCCACAAAATCCTTGGGGATAAAAGAGTGGGCATGTTCGAGGTTGCTGTTACCGTCTGGTATCCCGGTAAGGTTAGGGGTTCAGTTAGAGCACTATGAGCTAGCTAGGAAACAGGGCCAACATTTTCAGAGGGTCTATGATTACCGAGTCCCTATAATCTGAAGTTCTTGTTGTCCTAATACACAGTCCTACTTACTTTGTAGGAGCTGTATAACATGGCGCCACCATCGTTCCGGTTCAGTAGTTATTTAATGGGTCTCCTGAGTAATTGTTGCTTATATCCAAGGTATCCTATATACCTTATATGGAAACTTCTGTGGTGTTAGGGATTAACCCCCCTCAGCTTAATAGGAAATAACTATTCATGTTTGTAGGTTGTTCAAACTTAAACCTTTAATGGCTTACCCCACTATAGTGTTTCTTTCTCTGAACCACATTCATCATAATGGCAGCTGCAGCTGCAGTTATAATTCCTGTTATATGCAGACATGCCGTTACTCACTTACTGGCACAAAGACTCACTAATGGGGATGAAGATGTTACCTTTATGATTGAGGTGCACCAGCATGCAGGTGCTAAATATTTTATTCTTCTGTCACTTTTCCTGCAGTTGATTGCACTACAAACACATTTCATATATTGCTCCCCTAGCGGCTGCTGCTCTTTCTCCTACATCGTAGCCAAGTCCTGGAACGACCTACCCCTGCAGCTCAGATTTGGGCTACCATTCATCACTTTGTAGATCAGTTTTCAGAGAGCTATGTTCCAGAGAAAGAAATAGCTGTGGATGAGTATTTGGTTCTGTTCAAGGGTCGTTTGGTTTTTATGCAGTACATTTCTAGAAAGAGGACACATTATGGAATTATGATGTATATGCTGTCTGAGACTAGTACTAGATATACCTACAGTAGGGATTCCACTATTGACCCCCCTGGTGGTCATCCACTTTCAGAGTTAGTGAAAAAGATGTGTGGGAACTTGATAGAGGATTTTTTAACAAAAGTCACCATTTATACGTAGATAACTTCGACATGGTGTGCAATCGTTCAGGAAATTATCCAAAGTGGACACTGTTGCTTGTGGCACAATCCACTCTAACCATAAAAGTTTCCCAAAAGAGCTTGTTTGTAAAAAATAAAACTTGAGAGGGGACAGGACAGTGCTTTGAGTATTGATGAACTTGTAGCTGTTAAATTTGCAGACAGGAGAGATGTCTACATGCTGAATACCATCCATGCTAAAAGTACTCCACCTGTGACTGTTTGGGGTCAGGTTGCTGAACTGTGCAAACCTGTGTGCATTTTAGACTAAAATAAGCACATGGGTGGTGTAGATAGAGTAGATCAATGGTTGGAACTTTACACTATTGTTCATAAGACTTACATTTGAAATAAGAAGTTGGCTATCCATTTGTTCTATTTAGCAATCTCCAATGCTTTTGCTGTATTCAAGGATTGTTCTCCAGATCCAAAAATTTAATTTGTTCAGTTTCAGCAGCCTGTGATAGGCAGCATTGTTGTAGTGGAACATGCAAGTGTTCCCAGAGTTGGAATGGTGAAGGATGTGGCTAGATTGAAAGTTCACCACTTTCCCCGATTACATTCCTCCCACACCCCCAAAAAATTATCCCTGTAGGAGATTTAGAGTGTAGGAGAGTCGTAATTACTGCCTTGAGTGTCCTTCTAATCATGGGCTACGTGTGCCCACATGTTTTAAATTGTACCACATGGAGCGGAGTTATTGGGAGCAACCGTCAGCATAAATGTGAACTGATTGGTCTGTATCATTTTTCATTTTTTGCTCAGATTTCACGGTTGGCATTAGTCTGATGTATTTAGTTAGAGCTACTGTGTTTGTAGATATAGTTTTGCATCTACTTCCAATTAATTTGTGTTTTCATTTTTGCTAAAAATAATGTGATGGTGGTGTGCGTGGACCAGTGCTCGGCTGGCGGTGTGTATAGACCTGTACTTGGCTGGAGGTGTGCATGAACTGGCGTTTCGCTGGCGGTGTGGATGGACTGCCGCTCAGCTGGTGGTGTGCATGGACTTGCACCTGGCTGGCAGAATGCATGTACTGGTGCTTGGCTGGTGGTGTGCTTGGATTGGCGCTTGGCTGGCAGTGTGTGTGGACTGGCACTTGGCTGGCATTCTGTGTGAGCTGGCATTTGGGTGGTGGTGTGAGAGTAGTGACTTGCTGCTGGTCACTACTCACACTGGTAGCCAAATGCCAGTCCATATACTACTGTGTCAGTCATGTGGGGGTATAAATGTTACAGGCCCTTGAATGGTGCTATCTGTTCATGTGAGTGTTGTAAGGTGCTAGGCCTGCAGCTGGCAGTGTAAATGGTCCTGTGTGTCATACATGAAAGATGTGTGAATGGCCTGTAAATCAGTTGGTGCCTTGATGCGGCTTTACAGCTCATGAGCTGTGAGTCATTGGTTCAGTTTTATGACCTTTAAATTATTAAAAGTGTATTTAATTTTTGTGAAATCTCTTGGTGATAACAATTTACATTTTGAACCTTCACTCACCCTCATGCCAAAACCAGCCAGTATGTGTGTGTACATGATGAATAGATGGGTGTGCAGCAATATATGTCTTTTCTCTCTTACTCTGCCAGGGTGTACATCATCTCAACATGTACTCCTTATATGAGTGTTGTATTGTGCTGGGCCCGCTGCTGGCGGTGTGAATTGTCTTGTGTGTGTCATTAATGAAAGGTATGAATGGCCTGTAAAGCGGTTGGTGCCTTGAGGCAGTTTTACAGATCACGAGCTGTGAGTCATTGGTTCCGTTTTTTAACCTTTCAATTATTAACAGTGCACTTCATTTTTGTGAAATCTCTTGTTAATAAAATTTAGCATTTTGAACCTTCACTCACCCTCGTGCCAAATCCAACCAGTATGTGTGTGTACTTGAGGAATGGATGGTTGCAAAGTAATACTTGTCTTTTCTGTCTTTCTCTGCCAATGTGTACATTGTCTGTAGGGAAAATCTACCAACTCTAGATATTTTTGTAAACTAGACACCCAGGATAGGACAGGTTGGCGTGTCTTTCGTGGATCCAAGCAAGTTTTCTTAAACACAATGCCCTGCAAACCTTAAAATGTGACTAAAATCTCACCTTTTCCTTGTGTTTCTGAGCCAAATGCTTCCAGAATCAGAAGGAAACCACAAAACTCCTATGACCCAACGTTTCCCCACTTGTCCCAATAAAACTGCTGCCCCACTTGTGTGGCTGGGTCTAGTGGCCATGACAGGAACTGATCAAACGATTATCAATGGGAGTCCTCCCACAGGGAACCGCCTTGACATTGGTTTAATTCGTTCTGATGCAGGCAGCAGACCCAGCCACACAAGTCAGGTACCATTTTGATCTAGAGACTTAGGGGAATGCCAGGTGGAAGGATGTTTGTGTCTCCCCATAGATTCCACAGATTCTATAACTTTCCATCATAGAAATGTGAGGAAAATGTGTTTTGTAGTCACCATTTGCTAGGGATTCTGGGTAACAAATTGTGGGAAGAGCCACACAAGTCAGCCTGCCTTAGATACCACATTTGTGGGCCTGTGGTTTCTAGAACTTCCCATCACAGAAATCCCATGGAAATCTGTTTTTTATTGAAAGCTTGAGGTTTGCGAGGCATTGTTGGTAACAAAACTTGGTGAGAGCCATGCAGGTCAGCCCACTCAGGATACCCTAGGTGTCTAGTTTATGCCAGCTGAGCTAGTGTTCAAAACCAAAAGGTACCCACAATGGAAAAAGAGTTTTTGGGCGGAAAAATGAGCTGCGTCAATGTTGTGTTTTGGGCAATTTCCCATCATGGCCACTAGATCTACCCACGTAAGTGAGGCACCATTTTTATCGGGAGACTTGGGGGACTGCTGAATGGAAGGAATTTTGTGGCTCCCCACCGATTCTAGAAGTTTCTATAACAGAAATGTGAGGAAAATGTGTTTTTTCTTTACTGAACGTTTGAGGTTTGCAAGACAATAGGGAAACAAATCTTGATGAGAGACATGCAAGTCAGCCAACCCTATATACCCCTAGGTATCTAGTTTTCAAAAATGTACAGGTTGGCTAGGTTTCCCTAGGTAGCAGCAGAGCAAGGGTCCAAAACCTAGAGCTACCCACATTGTCAGTTTAGGGTGGAAAAACGTGCTGTGTCTATGTTGCGTTCTGTGCTGTTTCCTGTTGCGCACACTAGGTCCACCCACACAAGTGAGGTACCATTTTTAATGGGAGACTTGCGGAAATGCTGGGTGGAACGAAGATTGTCAGTCCCAGCGGATTCTAGAACTTTCCCTCACAGAAATCTGAGTAAAATGTGTTTTTTAAATTAAAGTTTGAGGTTTGTAAGGGATTCTGGGTAACAGAATATGGTGAGACCCACGCAAGTCAGACCACCCTGGATATGCCTAGGTGTCTGGTTTTCAAAATTCTACGTGTTGGCTAGGTTTCCCTGGGTGCCAGCTGAGCTAGTGTCCAAAATCTAGAGCTACCCACATTAGAAAAAGAGAATCAGTTTTGGGTGGAAAACTGTGTGGCGTCCATGTTGCATTCTGACCCATTTCCTGTTGCAGGCACAAGGTCTACCCACACAAGTGAGATGCCATATTTATCTGAAGAGTTGGGGGAATGCCAGGTGGGAGGAGGTTTGTGGCTCCCCGTGGATTCTAGAAGTTTTCATCACAGAAATGTGAGCAAAATGTGTTTTGTTACTCAAAGTTTGAGGTTTTCAAAGGGATTCTTGGTAACAAAACGTGGTGAGAGACTTTTAAAGTCAGCCCACCCTGGATACTCCTTGGGCTAGTTTTCAAAATTTTAAAAATGTACAGCGTGGCTAGCTTCCTTAGGTGCCAGCTGAGATTGGGTCCAAAATCTAGAGCTACCCACATCGAAAAAAGAGGGTCAGTTTTGGGTGGAAAAATGTGCTGCACCCATGTTGGATTTTGGGTTGTTTCCTGTCACGAGCACAAGGTCTACCCACACAAGTGAGGTACCATTTTTATCGGGAGACGTGTGGGGGGACAGAATAGTAGAACATTTGTTATTCCCATTTGGACTTTGCAACATTTGTGCCTTTCATCTGTAAGCTAGTTTATAAGAAAGATGAGATTTTGACAGGTACCCATGAATTCTGCAGTGTAGAAATAACCACTGCTCCAAATCTCTATATCTTTTGCCCATTTCAGAAATTCATGAGTTTTCTTGATACCCATTTTTCACAATTGTGCTATAAGAATTGGTCTATACTCGGTACTCAATAAAAAACTCATTGTACTGTGCACCTCCGTTGTTCGCTCTGGGTACCTTGGTCTTCTTGGAGAACCTACCAACCTTATATATTGCCACAGCCAGGAGGATCTAGCAGATGTATTAGTATGTTGCTTTACTCAATCAGCCATTGTGAGAAAAAGTTGCAGATGAAAATGTTGTCACAAATGCAGGTTTTTCCTCCTTCTTTTCAATATTTCTTTATTTCAACAGTTATTTTCTTTAAAAAGACCTAAAGAGATCTGCAAATATGACCCTCTGCTGAATTCAAAATTCTGTCTACTTTTTAGAAATATATCGCTTTTCTGGATCACCCATGGGTTTCACGTTGTTTTCCACCATAAACTGGACGTAGGTTGAAAGCAGAAAAAATAGGGCAAATAGGCTACCTCTTAGAAAAATGCTAAAACTGTGGTACAAATTTTTTTTTTTTTATTCATCTCTGCATGCGCCTGAAAGCTGAAATGATGGTGACTGAAGTACAGCAAAAGAGACATTTTTATCTGGAGCACCTTTTCCTTATTATTTTTTCAATTGCTATATTTTGCCAATTTTCTCTGCCCCCTCCAGGAGAATCTACAAACCTTGGGTATCTTTAGAATCCCCAGGATGTTGTGGAAAAAGGATGTACATTTTGTTGGATACTTTATGAGGAAAAAAGATACGGACCCCAAAGTGCAAACTACCCCAAATAGCCAGAAAAGGGCTCAGCACTGTGGGTGAAATCAGCGAAGGGGTTACATTTTCTTTTCTTATTTACATTTGCTTTCACTCCTCCATCTCACCAGGCTTTTCCTTTGAGGATCATGGTGAGTGGTGTTTGGATGGTTTCCTCTCCACCCAGTAATTCATAATTACCAGGCACTATATTAATTTATTTTTCTTGTGAAGAAATAGGACTTTATTTTCATAGCAGAAATAAAGGGTGCATAGTTAGGAAAAACAAAACATACAGGCAGGTCACCATGAAAAGGTCCCTTCTCTTACACCCCCTACCAATCTTGGGGTTCCCCCCCTTTTTAAAAGAAAATAGTTTCTTTGGGTGCAACGCGCCGCAACATAAGACATGTACCAATCCTAACACTGTAGGTTTTGCATCCAGCAGTCTGCGTATAGGGTGCAAGCATAGGTATATGCAAAAGTCAAGTATAGAACAGTAAAGGTGAAAAAGAAAAAGAGTTGCCAGAAATCAGCAACATCTTATCTTTCTTAGGGGAGCGGTGCTGAGACAATTTGTGGAGGGTCCAAGTGTGTCGTGCTGGCCAGCATTCCATACGTGAATGTTACTTATACATTCAATACCCTTATCAAAGGTCACGTATGCAGGTTCACTAGGAAATCTCAGGAATGTGTGTATCTGCAGGGTTGGTGAAGTACTGAACTAGTGTGCTTTGAGACAGCTTGTTGAGCTCTTGAAATACACTCAAGATGGCTGAATATCATTTTGATGTAATTCTCCTAGTTCACACAATTTAGTTTCACCCCCCCCTACGTGCATGCGTCTATGGTGTCAGATTCAGCTCGTGCCCATTTCAAGAGTGAAGTCAGCCAGCCCTTAACATCTGGAGCTGCGCACGCTTTCCAGGCCTATCAAATATTATGTTTAAACCAGACAAAGTCCAAGTTAATAAACCTGTGTAGATATTGGTCTCCCTTTGATCTGTTGTGAAATCCAAGGATACAGGACTCAGGTGAAGCCACCAATGTGTGCTCAGTGATCTCAGCTATAACTCCATTGACCTCCTCCCACAACCTCTGGATCACCGTGCATTTCCAGACCATGTGGTAGAACTTGCCGCTCACCACACCGCGTCTGGGACAGGAAGGGGACACCCCCAGGGAACATGGGATATATTCTGAGTGGTGTTAAGTATGCTTAGTGAAGGTAGTTAAATTGAGTGAAATGGAAACAAGGGTCCTGGGTGACCTCTTTAATCTGTTGTAATGCCTGGACCCAAAGTTTGTCCGTTAGTGTTTGCTGGAGGTCCGCGGCCCAACTAGTCCTAGCCCTGTCCGGCACTCCCACACGGATGGAGTTCAGGGCAAAATACAGTACCATTTCTGCTTTGCGCGCCCCTCCTTGGGTCAGGAGTACATGCAGCACAAGGGACTGGGCTAGCAGTTCATAAGTGTCTATGGTGTCTTGTAGGGACATAACAGTTTCATCAGTGCAAAAGTCTCTGAGGCAGTCTATACCCACTGCTTTCCAGGGTGTCAGGCTAAATCGGCGAGCCACGCTGCAGAACTCCAGATGTAGCCATTCCAGTAGTAATGGAGAGTATGGGGGATGGGGTTCTCTTTGGCTCACAAACTTCTGCCATCACAAGCAGGCCACCCTCATTTAGCATGTCTCATTTTGGGGGCGGACCGTGGGGTTCAATAGCCAACTATAGATTGGGGTTGTTCTAAGTATTTTGCAGACTGTCACCGGTTCAGGACAGGCGATAGTACTTAGCCATTGCATCAGCCAATGAACCACACCAACCACTAGCGCGGTACGAACACCGAACATGGCGGTAGCCACCTACAGGCAGACGAAAGACAAGGATCCACCCACAACATTATGACATAGCACACTGCCATGATTTCTGGGACGGTAGCAAAGACACCAAAAACCTGGCGGAAACACATCACTGAAAAGCAGACACACACCTCAAAGGGACACACAGGAGTCCGTGGCCACCATGGAACCTGAACTGCAGGTATTCCCGATGCTATACCAAGCCATGGCCGTCCTGGAGCACCAACGCCGATGAAGACGACGACAGTGAGTACAGCCGCCTAGCACACAAGAGTGGGAGGGGGGAGAGTGACACACACACACAGTACACACCAGACACACATCGCACACACAGTAACACATGCACAGGAATGAACAGCAACAGAACCCCGGAGTAAATAAAAGAAGGACACATGCACAGTTCCAACCACTGTGTTCCTTGTGTATGAATATGGAAAATGCTAAAATATGCACAGCTGCAGAAATAAAGAAATGCTGGCCCAAAGGCCAGTCCAAAGTCCCTAATGCCCACAGGGCAAAGTCCAAGCCCCAACTTGACTCTTGACAACTTCGGGACTACACTGTTCAGGGGCATCATGTTGGAAATGGGCAGGCACCTCAGGGGGTGAGGTGTGGGGTAGGTGGGGGTTGAAACTCTTTGTGAGGGGGCTCCTAGCCCACTGGTTCTGGAGGGGACTTCCTGCCCACAGGATGAGGAGTTGGCTGGCTGCCCACTGGTTTTGGAGGGGGCTGGCTGCCCACAGGATGCGGAGGGGGCTGGCTGCCCACAGGATGAGGAGGGGCTGGCAGCCCAATGGTTCTGGAGTGGGCTTCCTGCCCACAGGATGAGGAGGGGGCTGGCTGCCCACTGGTTACTGATGTTGCCCTTTGGCCTCTGGTTCGGGATGCTGCTCCATGGCCACTACATTGTGGGCCTCCTGGTCCAGGGATATCTGTGGGGCCTCCTTGTCCAGGGATTTCTGGAGCTTCTTCTTGTCCAGGGTTTTCTGGGGCTCTTCCTTGTCCAGGGATTCCTTTGGGGCCTCCTTCCCCAGGGATTTCTGGGTCTCCTCCTTGTCCAGGGATTTCCTTGACCTTGGATGTCTGGGGGGCCTCCTTGGCCTTTGATTTCTCAGGGGCCTCCTTGGCCTATGATTTCGGGGGGGCCTCCTTGGCCTTTGATTTTTATGGGGCCTCCTTGGCCTTGGATGTCTGGGGGGCCTCCTTGGCTTTTAATTTCTGGGGGCCTCCTTGGCCTTGGATGTCTGGTGGGCCTCCTTGCCCTTTTGATTTCTGGGAAGCCTCCTTGGGTAGGGACTTTGTTGGGGCCTCCTTGGCCCTGGGTTTTGTAGGTGGTCCCATGGTCTTGCCAGTCTGTTTGGGAGGGGTGGTACCTTAGCCCTCCGTTGGTGGGACGGAGTGTCCATGTTGCGTGGGTCCAGCTTACCACTCATGTGCCCCATAGTGCCAGCTGGAGACTTTGGGGGTGGAGCTGTGTCGGACTGGGTGCTTGAGGTACTGGCCTGGGATGGTGGGACCTTCCTTTTACGGGCAGGATGGGGGGGGAGGAAATCGATCAAGGCGGGAAAGAAAAAGCTTCTTAGGGCCAATGGGGCAGGATGTGTGAGGAGGGATGGGGTGGAGGTAGAGGGAGTGGTTGTAGGAGGAGGAGGGGTGCTAGACTTGGGTGCAGGTGCATGGACAGTGTTTGTGTGTGGGGTGGATGGCTGTTTGGGGGTCTGCATGCGAGTGTGTGTGTGTTATTGGAGGGGGCAGACATGGTGGGGAGAACAAACATGATGTGTGGATGGATGTTGTGGTGGTGTCTGCAAGTGAGGTGGCTGTGTTGCATGTATTGTATTGTAATTGTAATCATATTTATGTAGCGCTTACTACCCCTGAAGAGGCGTTAAAGCGCTTTTCGGTGGGTAGCACACTAATCTGTAACCCAACAAGAATTAGTGATGGATTAGTATTGGGAAATAATGAGTACAGTTTTAGTATTATTATGAGTTAATTTGAGCCGCGGATATGAGAGTTTGTTAGTTAGATTGACTGGATTAATGGAGGGGTGGAGGAGGAAAGAAATCCAGAAGTGTTAATTGGGAGTATTTCCTTCATTTACTCAACTCCAAAGGCTTGGGATGAGTAAAGGGGGATGGAGGAGGGAAGAGTATGTGGAAGGGTTAGGGAGAGCAGTAGAAGGGTGAAATAAATGGGGGTTGTGTGGGAGGTCACGTGGTAGAGTGAGGTTTGGTGAGTTAGATGTGGAAGTGGAGGGAAGAGCTTAGGCAGAGTTATTTAGGAGATGAAATTAGTAGAAAGGATTTGGGATGAGTCAGAGGGAGAATGGAGGATAGTTTGATAGAGACATGACATATGATGATGGGTAGATAAGTGTGATAAGATGAGAGCAGGAATTCATAGATATCTAGTATAACAACCCACCTAGGAGCCATGCAATGACCCATGAACATGCCAAGCACAGAAACAACATATACACATACATACATACATATATATATATATATATATATAAATATATATATATATATATACATACACACACATACACCTACACATACAAACACACATGAATACACGCACATATGCACATACAATACATAATTAGAACCATGGGTAAAATATACTTAGTCAAACAGGTTTAAAGAGTGTGTATGTATTTTATTGTTATGACATAGTAGCGATACATATTTTTTAAAGAACTATACATAACTAGAAATATACACATAATCTGAAAAAAATATTTATCAACATAGGCATATGCAGTCCATAGTTGTTTGAATATGGTGGTTATGAAGGAAAGAGCCAACTCTTGAGTAGTTTTCTGAAGACAAGAAAGTTATCTGTGGCTCTTATAGTTGGGGGTAATGAATTCCATAGTTTGGCTGCTTGAACGGAGAAGGATGTACCACCTATAGTCTTTTTCTTGTATGGTGGTGTTCTAAGGCGTGGTGCCAATCTTGAGCGGAGGTTTCTTTGTCGGATGTATTTGGTTATTTTGTTTCTGATAAAAAGCGGCCCTGTTCCATGTATAGCTTTGTGGGTGATACAAAGCAGCTTGAAAGTGCATCTTCTGGCAACGGGTAACCAGTGTAGTGCTCTCAAGGCAGGGGAGATGTGGGCTTGCGGCTTTACATGTAATAGTAGCCTGGCTGCGGAATTATGTATATGTTGTAGTTTTTTCATAATAGATAGAGATGATCCATGGTAGAGGCCATTGGCATAATCCAATTTGGATAGTACAAGCGAGATAGTAGCTTGCACCTTGTGTGGAAATCCGAGGTGGGGGAAGATGCGTCGTAAAGTCTTCAAGGTGAGGAAGCTTGTTCTTGCTAATTTGTCCACTTGGGCATTCATAGTTAACTTGGAATCCATGGTGATTCCTAGGTTTTTAACTTCCTTGGATAATTGAGGAGGTGGTCCGAGATCGTCAGGCCAGACACACAGAGGGTCATAATTTTTCTAGTCACCACAAAGGAGTATTTCTGTTCTGGAGGTATTTAGTTTGAGATGGCTCTAGGTCATCCACTGATCAACGGCTCTGAGGCAACTGAAGATTTGTGAGTTTTCAATGTTATCGGGGCATTCTAATTTAAGTAGTATTTGTGTGTCATCTGCATAGTCGTAGCATGTGAGATGAAAATGATTGATCAGTTCTGGTAAAGATATCATGTAGATGTTGAAAAGCAAAGGTGAGATGATTGATCCTTGCGGGACCCCTGCTTTTGTTGTGGTGGTGACTGCGCATGTGGTGTGTGGGGTGCATGTCTGTGGATCTGCTGTTGTGGTGACTATGGGCAAGGCTGTGCAGGTGGCAGGATCTGATAATGTTGTTGCAGTGCATGCAGGTGTGAGTGAGGATGTGACTGTGAGGGAGGAGGAGGAGGGGGAGACAGTGGAGGCAGTGGATGATGTTGTGTATGCATCTGTCTGTTGGCTGTATGAGTGCTTGTTGACTGAAGTGTGCTGCCTGTGTTTGTCGGTGTGAGTCAATCAATCAATCAAGAATTTGTAAAGCGCACTACTCACCCGGAGGGTCTCAAGGCGCTGGGGGGGGGGGCGCTACTGCTCGAACAGCCAGGTCTTGAGTTGCTTCCTGAAGGAGAGGTGGTCTTGGGTCAGACGGAGGTGGATGGGGAGGGAGTTCCAAGTCTTGGCTGCCAGGTAGGAGAAGGATCTTCCTCCCATGGTGGCTTTTCTAATGCGTGGAACGGCGGCGAGGGCGTGGCTAGTTGATCGTAGCTGGCGGGTGGGAGTGTAGAAGGTCAGGCGGTTGTTGAGGTACCTGGGGCCCAGGTTGTGGAGGGCCTTGTGTGCGTGGGCGAGGAGGCGGAACGTGATTCTCTTGCTGACGGGGAGCCAGTGCAGGTCTCTCAGGTGTCCGGAGATGTGGCTGTGTCGGGGGATGTCGAGGATGAGGCGTGCGGAGGCGTTCTGGATGCGTTGGAGTCTTTTCTGTAGTTTGGTTGTGGTTCCGGTGTACAGGGTGTTTCCGTAGTCCAGTCGGCTGGTGACGGGTGCCTGGGTGACCGTTTTCCTGGTTTCGGTGGGGATCCATCGGAAGATCTTTCGGAGCATGTGTAGGATGTTGAAGCATGATGATGAGACGGCGTTGACTTGTCTGGTCATCGGGAGGGAGGAGTCCAGGATGAAGCCCAGGTTGCATGCGTGGTCTGTTGGTTTGGGTGCGCAGCCCAGGGCAGGGGGCCACCAGGAGTCGTCCCAGGCGGAGGGTGATGATCCAAGGATGAGGACTTCCGTCTTGTCTGAGTTCAGTTTCAGGCGGCTGTTCAACATCCACTCAGCTACGTCTTTCATCCCTTCGTGCTGGTTGGTTCTGGCGGTGGCTGGGTCGTTGGTGAGGGAGAGGATCAGCTGGGTGTCATCGGCGTAGGAGATGATGTTGAGGTTGTGTTGGCGTGCGATGGCTGCGAGGGGGCTCATGTAGACGTTGAAGAGGGTGGGGCTGAGTGACGATCCTTGTGGTACGCCGCAGAGGACTTCGGTGGCCTCGGGTCTGAACGGGGGGAGGCGGACTCTCTGGGTTCTTCCGGCGAGGAACGAGGTGATCCACTCTAGTGCCTTCTCTTGGATTCCGATGTTGCTGAGGCGCTGCACTAGGGTGTGGTGGCAGACAGTATCGAACGCTGCAGAGAGGTCCAGGAGGATGAGTGCCGCTGTTTCCCCGTTGTCGAGCAGGGCTCGGATGTCGTCAGTGGCTGCGATGAGGGCGGTCTCGGTGCTGTGGTTGGCTCGGAAGCTGGACTGCGAGTGGTCGAGGGATCCGTTGGTCTCGAGGAAGGTGGCAAGCTGCCTGTTGACGGTCTTCTCGATGACTTTGGCAGGAAACGGGAGGAGCGAGATGGGGCGGTAGTTCTTGAGGTTGGTGGGGTCTGCTGAGGGTTTCTTCAGGAGGGCGCTGAGTTCGGCATGCTTCCAGCTCTCCGGGAAGGTGGCGGTGTTGAAGGAGCAGTTGATGATGTCCCGGAGGTGGGGTGCAATGACGGAGTCGGCCTTGTTGAAGACGTGGTGGGGGCATGGGTCGGTTGGTGATCCGGAGTGGATGTTGTTCATCGTGTGGATAGTGTCTTCGGTGCTGACCGGGGTCCAGGCGCGGAGGGTGGTGTTGGGGGGCGTCGGTTTGGGGGTTGGGTGCGTGGTCTGTGCGCCGAAGCTGTTGTGTATGTCGGCTATCTTGTGGTGAAAGAACGAGGCGAGTGAGTCGCAGAGGTCTTGTGAGGGAGTGATGTCGTTGTTTCCGGCGCTGGGGTTGGAGAGCTCTTTAACGATGTTGAAGAGTTCCTTGCTGTTGTGTGCGTTGTTGTCTAGTCGTTCTTTAAATGCTGTCTTCTTGGTGGTGTGGATCAGCTGGTGGTGTTTGCGGGAGGCATGCTTGAGGGCGGTCATGTTGTCTGTAGTTGGGTTTTTTCGCCAGGCTTTCTCGAGGGTGCGGCAGTTCTTCTTGGAGTTCTTGAGGTCGATGTTGAACCAGGAGGCTTTCTTGCTGTTGGGCTTGATGGGATGGGTTTTTAGCGGTGCGAGGTTGTCGGCGCAGTTGGCGATCCATTGTGTGAGGTTGTTGGCTGCTTGGTTGGGGTCCGCTGAGCTGGCAGGAGGGTTCTGGTTCAGTGATGTGGAGAGCTGGTCGGTGGTGATCTTGTTCCAGCTCCTGCGGGGAGCCTGGTGTGGGTGGTGGTGAGTCGTGGTTCTTCTGAAGCTGAAGTGGACGCAGCTGTGGTCTGTCCAGTGGAGTCCGGTGGAGTGGTTGAAGGAGATGTACTTCCTGGAGGAGAAGACTGGGTCAAGCGTGTGTCCAGCGTAGTGGGTGGGGGTGTTCACCAGTTGCTTGAGTCCGAGGTTGGCGAGGTTGTCCAGCAGGGTGGTGGTGTTGTTGTCGTTGTTATTCTCCAGGTGGAAGTTGAGGTCCCCTAGGAGGATGTAGTCAGCGGAGGGGAGGGCGTGTGGGCTGATGAAGTCTGCGATGTCTTCGCTGAATTGTGTGCGGGGTCCTGGGGGTCTGTAGATGAGGGTGCCTCTGAGTGTAGTCTTGGGGTCGGTGTGTATCTGGAAGTGAAGGTGTTCGGCGACTGTGAGGGTGTCGCCGGTGTTGGTCGTGATGCGGATGGTGTTCTTGTGGACGATGGCGATGCCTCCTCCTGTCTGGTTGACGCGGTCCCTCCGGGTGATCTTGTATCCGTCCGGGATGGCGATGGCGATGTCGGGCGCTGAGGAGGCATTCATCCAGGTTTCTGTGAGGAAGGCGACGTCTGGAGATGTGGTGTCGAGCAGGTTCCAGAGTTCCACGGCGTGTCTGTGGATGGAGCGGGTGTTGAGCAGGATGCACTTCAGGTGGTTGCTGCTGGTGCTTGGTTTGGCGGGTGTGGTGCGGGTCTGGATGCAGGAGAACTTGCAGGATTGGCAGGTGAAGGGTCCGTGGGTGCGTCTTGGGGCGGCATGGCAGCACCCGGGGATCCGGCCGGTGTTGAGTGCGAGGAGGGTGGCGGCGCTGTAGGTCTTGCGGGTGGGCTGGCCTCTGCGGGGGCCAGGGGGTCTGATGCTGGGCGCGGGCCAGGCGCGGACGGGCGCAGACGGGCTTGCCTTAGGCGCGCCTTTGGTGCGCCAGCGGCGCGCCCGCTGCGCGCCGCTGCGCGGCCTCCATAAGAGTGGGAGAGGGAGGGAGGAGCAGCTGGGAGGTGGGAGCGGGGCGGCCAATGGGGAGCGAGGGGGTGGAGCTACGGGACGCGGCGGCGGGAAACGGCGGCGGGAAACAGGGGGAGACGCTGGGCGCAGGGACCCAGAAACAGGACCAGACTGGGCAAAAGAAGGTGAGGATAGCGAAAAAAGGCGGCAACAGGACACAGGTAAGGAGCAGCGGTCACACAGGGGCTGCGTGGCGGTGCGGGGAGCGACCTGCCTGGTGAACAGGGTCAGAGGTCGCTCTCTCTACCCCTGCGCGGCCTCCATAAGAGTGGAAGAGGGAGGGAGGAGCAGCTGGGAGGTGGGAGCGGGGTGGCCAATGGGGAGCGAGGGGGGCGGAGCTATGGGACGCGGCGGCGGGAAACGGCGGCGGGAAACAGGGGGAGACGCTGGGCGCAGGGACCCAGAAACAGGACCAGACTGGGCAAAAGAAGGTGAGGATAGCGAAAAAAGGCGGCAACAGGACACAGGTAAGGAGCAGCGGTCAGCGGTCACACAGGGGCTGCGTGGCGGTGAGGGGAGCGACCTGCCTGGTGAACAGGGTCAGAGGTCGCTCCCAGGGTCAGAGGTCACTCTGTGTGTTGTCTGTCTTGTGTGTTGTTTTGGGTGCATGCTTGTCAGAATATGTGCGTGGGATGGGTTGGGGGTAAGGAGACTGGGACTAGGTAGTGGTAGTAGGAGGAGGATGGATGAAACTGGAACACTGTCTGCAGTCAGTGAAGAGGCCAGAGCCTGAAATGATCTCTGTAGGGCCGCCAACCCACCACTGGTGCCCCCCAGGAAGGCATTGCATTGCTGCATCTGGGATGCCAGCCCCTGGATGACATTCACAGTGGTTGACTGCCCTACAGAGATGGATCTCAGGAGGTCAATAGCCTCCTCATTGAGGGCAGCAGGGCTGACTGGGGCAGGGCCTGAGGTGCCTGGGGCGAAGGAGATGCCCACCCTCCTGGGTGAGCAGGCACGGGCAACTCAGTGGGGCGCTACTGGGAGGGCGGTACTGGTACGGGGCTGGCAGTAGAACCTGTAGTTGAAGTGGTCCCAGATGGGTCCACCACCACCAGGGAGCTCCCATCGGGGGACGATTCAGAGTCTGTGGTGTCACCTCCTGTCCCCGCCGAGGTGTTTGACTCGCCCTCCATCTCACTGGTCCTCTCGACATTGTGTTGGTGGACTCTGCCTCCTGGATCCCGTAGCCCGCAGCTCCCTCACTCGCTAGGGCCCCTGCTCCTTTGCCAGATGATGCTAATGCACTCATGAACAGGATGACAAAAGGAGAGAGGGGGGGAGAGAGAAAGGGAGCACAGGGTCAATCTCAGCACCGACAGCACAGATTGCAGACACATCAATGTCACACACTAAGGCTGAGAATGGGCAGTATGGACCACACTGGCATACCATTGGCTAAGTACCACAGCAGGTAGGAGCCAAACCCTGCCAGCCACACACCAACTGGGACCAGCTAAGCCCTGCCTGACATGGCTGTCACTACTTAGCTATCTAATAAATGCTTTCAACTCTATTATCCTGAGCTGGACCAGGCGGCAATATCTGAACTGGCATATTGGGGGATCCACTGACCCAAATCCTATGCCAGCCAACAGAGATGGTTGACATACACATTGTACTCACCCCCTTGTGGCTTCTGTGATGCCCTCAAGCGCCCCTCTAGCTCTGGGTAGGCCACCACCAGTATGCGGGCCATTAGGAGGGTCAGGTTCCGATGGAAACCCCTCCCTCGTTGGGAGGCCATCCCCAGCTGGGCCTCCGTGGTCTTCCAGGCCCAGCATCTCAGGTCCTCCTAGTGTTTCCTGCAGTGGATGCTTCTTCTGCTATAGACCTCCGAGGTCCGCACGTCCTTGGCAATGGCACGCCACAATCCCTTCTTCTGATGGGCGCTGACCTGCAGAGGAAACACAGAAGGCGGTACACCATGAACCTGACAATCCAGCCTGTCACACATATGTTCCACAAAAAGACTTCCCCTCATCAGGCAAACACATTACCGGTAGCTCTGCATTGACGCTGTCACCAGCCATCCCCCCAACCTGACACACTTCCAGCACACACACATCTCCATGCAGTCATGTTGCATGCAACATACCCATGGTGTACTCACCTGTTGGTCTGGAGGCCCATACAACTGGCCATACTAGGGTAGGACCCCGTCCACGAGGCACTCCAACTCCTCCGACGTGAAGGCTGGGGCCCTTTCCCCTGTAGCACGAGCCATGGCAGGTTCCAGACACAGGTCGCAGCAGCACATGCGGTGGAGTTGTCGTTCTGTGGAAAGTTAGGAATCAAGTGAAGTATTAGAAAGAAAATGGCAGTCATGTCCGCGGCGGTGAACACCGTTACTGCCGGTGTTGATCATCATTGGTTCCCATACTCCATGAAGGGCCATGTTAGCCAACGAGGAATTGCACGGCGGTGCGGACCGCCTTCCGCCATGACACCAACGCCAGCAGTGTGAGGTCACTTCCACCTGTCCCTGAATTCAGGACAGGCGGGATCCATTTTCTAATGCTGGTACACATGTACAGATTAATAAGTGCGTTATTGTAGTCGAATTTACTCACCTACACAGTTCCTGTGTCCAACATACAAACATGTTCTGTGTACACTGCAGTAGTGTGTTCATGGTTCTTGTTGACACTCCCTTTCTACATTTGGGTCCCATAGGTACCAACCACTGCGGAGGAATAGGAGAAGGCAAGCACCCATGTACGGACCCCTTGTGGACTTGGCTACACTTGAGGACCGGCACATAATACTCACCTATCATCTGGAAAGGGCCACAATCACAGAGCTGTGTGCACAGTTGGAGCCTGATCTGCTACCTGCTATCTGTAGCACCACAGAAATCCCCCCTCTTGTGCAGGTACCCTCAGTTCTCCATTTCCTGGCAACAGGCTCCTTCCAGGTGATAATGGGCTTGGCTGCAGGGATGTCACAGCCAATGTTCATTATTGTGCTTGCAAGGGTTTTGTCTGCCTTGCTCAAACACATGTGCAGCTACATCGCATTCCCCCAGATAGATGACTTACCCACTGTGAAGGCTGGATTCTATGCAATGGGGCATATACCTCATGTTATTGGGGCCATCGACGGGACCCACATTGCCATAATCCCCCCCAAGGCCAATGAACAAGTGTACAGGAATCGTAAGAGTTTCCACTCACTCAATGTCGAGATGGTGTGTGTTAGAAATGGGGTCTTTGGTTGGCAGTCAGGTTACCCCCTCTCCAAGCAAGGACCCTCTCTTTAGTCAGGGTAAAGGAGAATCACCCTCGGCTAACCCCCGCTCACCCTCTTGGTAGCTTGGCATGAGCACGCAGTCTTAACTTCAGAGTCGAGATGTAAAGTATTTGTACCAACACACACAGTATATCAGTGAAAACAGTACAAAATGACACAACTCAGGTTTAGAAAAATAGGAAATATTTATCTAAACAAAACAAGACCAAAACGACAAAACTCCAACATACACAAGTCAAGTTGTGAATTTTAAAAGCAAAAGAGTCTTAAATCCTTGAGAAAACAGTACTAACAGTGTTAGCATTTAAAAGTACCTGGTTAGCGTCAAACTAACACGCACAGGCGAGTGTGCATCGGAAAAGACCAGCGATGCATCGATTTCTCACTCGCAAGCGAGCCGTGCATCATTTCTCCTCCCCCGGTCGCTTCGGCATGCGTAGTTTCTTCTCTCCACAGGAGAGTGATGCGTCGCTTATCCGCGCCCTTCGATGTTGCATCGAAAATCTGCCTGCACGGTATCAGGAAAACCGCACTGTGTGGATTGCGATATTATTAGCCTCCGTCAGTGGGTGTTGCACATCGTTTCTCCAGCCACATGCGTCGATCTTCCAGCTGGATGCAGGTGGAGCGTCAATTTCAGCCACGAAGCAGGTGGCGTGCCGTTTTTCAGCCGCGTCTCGGAGGTGCGTCATAAATGTCTGCGCACAGCGGTCTGTGCGTGGATTTTTCAGTCTTTGACTGCCAGCTTCATCTTTCAAGGGCACCACTTGGCAGGGCAGGAGTCTCAGCTGAGAGTCCAGGTGCTGGTAGGGAAAGTCTTTGATGGCCCTGAGACTTCAACAACAGGAGGCAAGCTCAGGACAAGCCCTTGGAGAGTTCTTCACAAGCAGGAATGCACAACAAAGTTCAGTCTTTGTCCCCTTTCACAGGCAGAAGCAGCAACTGCAGGATAGCTTCACAATGCACAGTCAAAGGCAGGGCAGCACTTCTCCTCAGCTCTTCAGCTCTTCCCCTTGGCAGAGGTTCCTCTTGATTTCCAGAAGTGATCTAATTTTCAGGGGTTTGGGTACCCTTCTTATACCCAGATCTGCCTTTGAAGTAGGCCTACTTCAAAGGAAAGTCTCTCTTGTTTGTGAAATCCTGCCTTGCCTAGGCCAGGCCCCAGACACACACCAGGGGGTTGGAGACTGCATTGTGTGAGGGCAGGCACAGCCCTTTCAGGTGTAAGTGACCACTCCTCCCCTCCCTCCTAGCACTGATGGCTCATTAGGATATGCAGTCTACACCCCAACTCCCTTTGTGTCACTGTCTAGAGAGAGGTGCAAACAGCCCGACTAACCCGTCAAACTAATCCAGACAGGGAATCCACAAGCATGCAGAGTCACAGAATGGTTTAAGCAAGAAAATGCCTACTTTCTAAAAGTGGCATTTTCAAACACACAGTCTCAAAACCAACTTTACTAAGAGATGTGTTTTTAAATTGTGAGTTCAGAGACCCCAAACTCCACATGTCCTTCTACTCCCAAAGGGAATCTGCACTTTAATCATATTTAAAGGTAGCTCCCATGTTAACCTATGAGGGAGATAGGCCTTGCACCAGTGAAAAACGAATTTGGCAGTATTTCTCTGTCAGGACATACAAAACACTTTAGTATATGTCCTACCTTAAACATACATTGCACCCTGCCCATGGGGCTACCTAGGGCCTACCTTAGGGGTGCCTTACATGTAAGAAAAGGGAAGGTTTAGGCCTGGCAAGTGGGTACACTTGCCAAGTGGAATTGGCAGTTTAAAACTGCACACACAGACACTGCACTGCAGTGGCAGGTCTGAGACACGATTACAAGGCTACTCATGTGGGTGGCACAACCAGTGCTGCAGACCCACTAGTAGCATTTGATTTACAGGCCCTGGGCACCTCTAGTGCACTGTACTAGGGACGTACTAGTAAATCAAATAGGCCAATCATGGAAATCTAATTACACATACATTTTACATAAGAGCACTTGCACTTTAGCACTGGATAGCAGTGGTAAAGTGCCCAGAGTAACAAAAACAGCAAAATAACAACCTGGGAAACAGAGGCTAAAAGTAAGGGGAGACCACGCAAAGGATGCCAAGTCTAACAGTGTGCCTGGGTGACCAGTACATCTCCCACGTCACTTCCAAGTATCCAGTGTCGATGCGTGATGCCTTTGTCCTGAGGAATAGCAGTGTCCCACAGCTGATGGCACAACTACAGAGGCACAGAGAGTGGCTAATAGGTGAGCTTGTGTCCCCATCCAATGTTTGTGAGTGTATGACATGCCATTGCACTGGGCTAATGTGTGTCCCTTACTTCTTGCAGGTGATTCCAGCTACCCAAACCTGTCCTGGCACATGACCCCTGTTAGAAATCTGAGAACAGGGGCTGAAAATAGGTATAATGATACCCCTGGGTGTACCAGGAGGATTGTCGAAAGGAAAGCACCTTTGGTCTCCTGAAGGCCAGGTTCAGGTGCCCCCATCTGACAGGTGGATCCCTATGCTACTCCTCTGAGAAGGTCTGCAGAAACGTTGTTGTGTGCTGAATATTACACAATTTGGCCCTCAGACAGCATGTACCCTATCTGTAGGAGGAGGGGGTTATCACCCCCTCCTCCTGTGGCAGCAGGCGACACTGAGGACAGTGAGGAGGAGGAAGAGAAGGAGGATGTAGACAACAGGTCATATTTGATCCAGCAGTACTTCCAATGACACTCAGGAAAGACTGTTGAACAAAGCAATACTACATTTTAGTGTTGTACTATGTGACTGCAGCATGATGCCAGTCATTTCTTTTGCGTCCCACCTGACTGTCACATATATCTTCCCTTATTGCAGATGTTGGTGTTGTTCCAGCAGTGCACTACTGTGATGTGTACAGACTGCTGAGACATATTTGTTGGATGGGTCAACATATTACTGGACATTTAACCAGCATCATGCAGTTCATTACTGTTCGTAACATTGTACATTACTCATAGATAAAGCACTATTACACAAGTTGTATCCAAGGGTGTTTATTGAAAATTGTTCTACAATGGGAAGTGCAATACAGTGGGGTGATGGTTGGGAATAGTCCAGGGTAGTGGTCCAGTCTGTTTGTAGCACAGGTCCAGTGACCAAGGGGCCATAGGAAGGGGAGCCATGGCAGTTCAAAGTGGACAAGGTGACACAGTGGAACACAAGGGGGACATTCAGGAGGGGCTCATTTCCTGACTGTGGTCCTGGTCTTGGCAAGTGTCTCTGGTGTTTGTGTGGTTGCAGGGAACGTTTGCAGGGTGGTTTACCTTCTGCAGGGGGAGGGGTGTTGGTGGCCTGTGGGTCCTGTGGCAGAGCCTCCTGTCCACTAGCTGCAGCAGATGTGGAGGGCTGGTCAGTGGATTGGCTAGAGGAAGGGGCCCACTGGTGTGATGTGTACTCCCTCATGATGTTGGCCATATCACCCAGCACCGATGCTAATGAGACCATGGTAGTGTTGGGGGCCTGCAATTCTTTCCTGATCTCCTGGTGGTGTTCCTCCTGCAGCCGCTGGTTCTCCTGCATGATTTCTATCACCTGACCCATCTTGTCCTGGGATTGTTGGTAAGCCCCCAGGACATTGGTGAGTGCCTCCTGGACAGTCGGTTCTCTCAGCCTGTCCTCCCCCTAGCGCACAGCTGTCCTCTGAGTGTCCCTGGCCCCCTGTGCCTGTGTCCCCTGAACGGTGTGCCCACTGCCACTGACCCCAGGACCCTCATTGTCTTGCCTGTGAAGTGTAGATTGGGGTCCCTGTACAGGTGGGCACACTGCTGATTGACGTGTCCTGGGGACAGAGGTCTGGGGACGTTGGGTGGCTGCTGTGGTGTTAGATACTGAAGGGGGAGGCTCTGTGGTGGACTGGGTGTGGGCTGTGGTTTCCGACTGACCAGTGGTCTCTGATGGGCCAGGGATTTCACTCAGATCCAGAACTCCAGAGTTGCTGTCATCACTGGGGATATCTTCTGGTGGGGGACTAGATAGCCATGGCACCTCCTCACCGCTGGCAGTGGCTGGGGCACCTGGGAGATGTAAGTGGTGTATTATGCTACATGTCTGTGACATATTCTGCATCCCTAGCTTCCCCTATATCATTGCTGTAGCTCTGCCACCTTTGTTTGTGTATGGTGATATTTTGTGAGATTGTTAGTTCTCCATGCTGTACATGCATTGGTGGTGGGTGTACAAGCAGGGCTTGAAGGGATGTACATGTAGTTGTAATGGTATGCAGTGCTTGGCATTTGGGTTAGTTAATTGTGGTGGTGCACTGTGTGGGATGGAGAGGAGTGATGTGTTTCAGGGTGAGGAGTGGTGCTGGCAGGCAGGTATGAGGCGGATAGATAGTAAAATTGATTCACCAGTGTCCAGTCCTCTGGGAACTTCAGTGAGTTCCTCAGGATGCATGATTGCCAAGACTTGCTCCTCCCATGCTGTCAGCTGTGGGGGAGGCGGTGGGGGTCCACCGCCAGTCATCTGGATGGTGAGCTGGTGCCTTGCTGCTATGGAACGTACCTTCCCCCGTATGTCGTTTCACCTCTTCCTGATGCTGTCGCTTGTGCGTGGATGCTGTCCCACGGCATTCACCCTGTCCACAAACCTCCTCCATAGCTCCATCTTCCTGGCAATGGATATCTACTGGATCTGTTCTCCCAACAGCTGTGGCTCTACCCTGACTATTTCCTCCATCATGACCCGCTACTCCTCATCAGTGAAACGGGGGTGCCTTTGTGGGGACACGGGTGTTGTGTGGTGTGTGTTGTGCAGAGGGTGTAGAGTAATGTGGTGGGGTGCAGGGTGCATGGTGCGTGATGGATGAATGGGTTGTTGTGGTATTTGTGTGAAGTTGTTTATGTGATTTGCGTGGCTAGCTATTGTGGTCTTGTGTTAGCAAAGGATTGTGGGTGATGTGGGTGTGTGTTTTATAGTGCTGTTGGTGGGTGGGTGTGTTGGAGGCTGGCCCTCTATGTAGTGTACAAAATCGAGTACACTATGCAGAGAGTTCAGGCAACCATACGTTGGTTTCCAGAGGTAAAAGTCACACCACCTAATGCTCCAATCTTTAACCCCTTCCCCGCCAGGGACGTAATGGTTACGTCCATGGCAGCGCCCGTGTGGCGCCATGGACGTAACCATTACGTCCTGGGACTGGCAGTCGGGGGAAGCGCTAGCGCTTCCCCCGAGGGCCGCCCCCCAACACCCCCAGGCCAGGGCTGAAAGGGGAATCCCTTCCCCTTTCACGCCCACCCCCCCCCACCCCCCCCATGACGTCAGCGTGCGATCGCGCGCTGATTTCATGGAAAGGGGGAATGACGCGCTGGAAGACATTTGCTTCCAGCGCGTCAAGGGAGAAGGTGAGTATTTCACCTTCCTGCGGGGTGGGGGTGCTCTGAGAGAGGCATCGAGGGAAAGGAAAGGGTTTTCCTTTCCCTCGATGTCTCTGAGCATTCCTGCTGCCCGATCGCGATGCGATCGGGCAGCAGGAATGCCCACTAGACACCAGGGATCTCGTTATGTGTGTGTGTGTTTATTGGTGTGGGGGAGCGACCCCTTGGGCAAGGGTCGCTCCCCTTTGGGGGCAAATGTTTTTTACGTCGTTTGGGGCAGATTGGCCCTATTTTTAGGCCGATCTGCCCCCAAGGGGGGCAGAAAGCCACTAGACACCAGGGATTTCGTTATGTGTGTGTGTGTGTGTGTTTATTGGTGTGGGGGAGCGACCCCTTGGGCAAGGGTCGCTCCCCTTTGGGGGCAAATTTATTTTACGTTGTTTCTGCCCCCCCTGGGGGCAGATTGGCCCTATTTTTAGGCCGATCTGCCCCCAAGGGGGGCAGAAAGCCACTAGACACCAGGGATTTCGTTATGTGTGTGTGTGTGTGTGTGTTTATTGGTGTGGGGGAGCGACCCCTTGGGCAAGGGTCGCTCCCCTTTGGGGGCAAATGTATTTTACGTCGTTTCTGCCCCCCCTGGGGGCAGATTGGCCCTATTTTTAGGCCGATCTGCCCCCAAGGGGGGCAGAAAGCCACTAGACACCAGGGATTTTATTGTTGATTTTTATTTTTTGTGTTGGGGGGCGGCCCCTTGGGCAAGGGTCGCCCCCAGGGGCCCTCATGTATTTTTGGGCAGTTCTGCCCCCCTTGGGGGCAGAGAGGCCTATTTTTTTTAGGCCTTTCTGCCCCCAAGGGGGGCAGAATCCCAATAGCGCCAGAAATAGTATGTATGTATGTGTGCTTTGTGTTGGAGGGTGGCCCCTTGGGCAAGGGTCGCTCCCCCCAGGGGCGCAATGTATTTATTGTCGTTTCTGCCCTATTTTTAGGCCGATCTGCCCCCAAGGGGGGCAGAAAGCCACTAGACACCAGGGATTTTATTGTTGGTTTTTATTTTTTGTGTTGGGGGGCGGCCCCTTGGGCAAGGGTCGCCCCCATGGGCCCACATGTATTTTTGGGCAGTTCTGCCCCCCTTGGGGGCAGAGAGGCCTATTTTTTTTAGGCCTTTCTGCCCCCAAGGGGGGCAGAATCCCAATAGCGCCAGAAAGATATGTTTGTATGTGTGCTTTGTGTTGGGGGGTGGCCCCTTGGGCAAGGGTCGCTCCCCCCGGGGGCGCAATGTATTTATCGTCGTTTCTGCCCCCCTTGGGGGCAGATTGGCCCTATTTTTACGCCGGGCAGAAAGCCACTAGACACCAGGGATTTTATTGTTGGTTTTTATTTTTTGTGTTGGGGGGCGGCCCCTTGGGCAAGGGTCGCCCCCAGGGGCTCACATGTATTTTTGGGCAGTTCTGCCCCCCTTGGGGGCAGATATGCCTATTTTTTAGGCCTTTCTGTCCCCAAGGGGGGCAGAATCCCCATGGCGCCAGGGATACTATATGTGTGTGTGTGTGTGCTTTGTGTGGGGGTGTGGCCCCTTGGGCAAGGGTCGCCCCCCCCAAAGGGTGCAATGTAATCTGGGCGATTTCTGCCCCCTCCCCTTGGGGGTAGATTGGCCTATTTTTTTTTGGCCCATCTTCCCCCAAGCAGAGAAGACTAGACACAAGGGAAAATGAAAAAATGGTTAGTGGCGGAGTGTTTGTCAACTGGCGAAGTATTTGCTTTTATGATAATAACAGTTTTTCTCCTTTTTGTTCTAGTTCAAAGCTTTTGCTGACTTTGCTGTGGCTTGTTGCAGTTTTGGCAGTAGTTGTCCTGCGGTTTGCGAAGTTGCATGTTTTAGGTAAGTAAATAAATTTACTCCAAGTGAGTATTGTTGCAATGCATGAATGACACGTTTGTAGGTGGTGTACTGAATGCAGGATTGTGTGTGAAATTGTCCTTAGAGTTGGTGATTGCTGTGGCTGTGCAGAGTAGTTGCTGGTGAGTCAAGCTTTTTCAGGCAAGTGAGCAGTATAGTTTTTGAGTTTATAATTCTTAGTGATAAACCTATACTTTGTTACTTATCTTACACAGTGCTGGTTGTTGGTGGTGTATTTGTCCAGTTAATTTTTGTAGGAAGGATCATGGCCAGCCGTAGGATGACTGCTCAGCAGGTTGTTAGTGTGCTTTTTGAGTCATCTTCTGACCATGAATATGAGACTGACTCTGCATCTGAGGCAGAGGAGGAAGTGCAGGATTCTGGAAGTGAATTTTCTGTCAGAGATGAATCATCTGATGATGAAGCCACTCTCAGTGCTGATGAAGGGCCTGTTTTAGAGGAGGACAGTGATGTGCCAATGGTGCAGGAGCCAGCGGCTGAAAGGCTTCCCATTGGAAGACCTGACGCATGGGTTGCACCAAACATGGAGCAGCCACAGTTGCCTGCGTTTACTGGTTTTCCAGGGCGTCGAGTTAATACGGAAAACGTTTTGCCCGTCAACTTTTTTGAGTTGTTTATGGACGATATATTTTTGGAAGAGATTGTTGAGCAGACTAATTTGTATGCAGAGCAGTTTTTGAGGGACAACGCTGCCAGACTTAGGCCACACTCTAGAGCTAGCCGATGGATTCCCACAAATCTGGAAGAGTTGAAAAAGTTCTTGGGTTTAACTTTTTTGATGGGGCTGATAAGGAAGCCGTCGCTGTCTTCATATTGGTCTACTAGTCCCTTGATGGCAACTGCTATATTTCCTGCCATCATGAGTCGTAACCGGTATGAGCTTCTTCTTCGGATGTTGCATTTTGTAGATAATGCTTTAGCCTTGCCACGAGATCATCCTGATTCTGACCGTCTTTTTAAGATTAGACCTGTCCTTGATCATTTGGTAGATCGGTTTTCAGAGATCTATGTTCCAGGGAAAGAAATATCTGTAGATGAGTCTTTGGTCCTGTTCAAGGGTCGTTTGGTTTTTAGGCAGTACATTCCTAGCAAGAGGGCACGGTATGGAATTAAATTGTATATGCTGTCAGAAAGTAGTACAGGATATGTTTATAATTTCCGGGTCTACACTGGTAGGGATTCCAATATTGACCCCCCTGGTTGTCCTCCCACTTTTGGAGTTAGTGAGAAAATTGTGTGGGAACTTGGTAGACGACTGTTTAACAAAGGTCACCATTTATATGTAGATAACTTCTACACTGGAGTTCGGTTGTTCAAGGAGTTGTTCAGAGTGGACACTGTTGCTTGTGGCACAATCCGCTCTAATCGGAAAGGCTATCCAAAAGAGCTTGTCTGTAAAAAACTTGAGAAGGGACAGTGCAGTGCCTTGCGGAATGATGAGCTGCTAGCTCTGAAATTTGTAGACAAGAGGGATGTATACATGCTAAGCACCATCCATGATGAGAGTACTTCACCTGTGGCTGTTTGGGGTCAGGTTGCCGAAGTGCGCAAACCTGTGTGCATCTTAGACTATAATAAGCACATGGGTGGTGTTGATAGAGTAGATCAGAGGTTAGAACCTTACACTGCTGCTCGTAAGTCTTATGTGTGGTATAAGAAATTAGCGCTTCACTTGTTCCACTTAGCAACTTTTAATGCTTTTGTTGTGTTTAAGGATAGTTCTCCAGAGTCAAGGATGACATTTGTGAAATTTCAGGAGTCTATCATAGCTAGCCTTGTTGTGCTGGAACAGGCAAGAGTTCCTAGAGAAGCAGTGGTGGAGGATGTGGCTAGATTGAAAGATCGTCACTTTGCTGAGCACATTCCTCCCACGGCCAAAAAAAAACTTTCCTGCTAAGAGATGTAGAGTCTGTGCTCGAAGAGGTATCAGGAAGGAGACTAGGATGTACTGCCCTGATTGTCCTTCAAAGCCTGGGCTGTGTGTGGGTGGCTGTTTCAGGAGCTACCACACACAGAAGAATTATTGGGAAATTCCGTGAGCGTAAACTGGTGTTTTATATTTTTATATGTTCGGTTTCACGGTTGGCATTAGTCATGTATTCAGTTAGAGCTTTTGTGTTTGTAGTTTTGTACTAATTTATGATTAGTGGTTTCTTTGTTGTTTAAAAACAAAAAAAAGGGGATGGCATGTGTAGAGTGGCGCTTGGCTGGCGGCGTGGGTGGGGTGGCGCTTGGCTGGCGGTGTGTGTGGGGTGGCGCTTGGCTGGCGGTGTGTGTGGGGTGGCGCTTGGCTGGCGGTGTGTGTGGGGTGGCGCTGGGCTGGCGGTGAGTGTGGGGTGGCGCTTGGCTGGTGGTGTGGGTGGGGTGGCGCTTGGCTGGCAGTGCTGGCCAAACGCCAGTCCACACACTCATCAGCTGGTGTGATTGCTGTATCAGGCATGTGGGCGTATGAAAGTGATGGGCCCTTGACTGATGCTGTCTGTGGATGCGAGTCTTGTAATGTGCTGGGCCCGTGGCTGGCGGCGTGAATGGTCTAGTGCATGTCATGTATGAAAGGTGTGTGAATGGACTGTAAAGCGGTTGGTGCCTTGTCGTGGCTTTACAGCTCACGAGCTGTGAGTCATTGGTTCAGTTTTTTGGCCTTTCAGTTATTACCAGTGCATTTCACTTTTGTGAAATCTCTTGTTAATAAAATTTGATCTACTGAACCATCACTCACCCTCGTGCCAAATCCAACCAGTATGTGTGGTACAAATGACAAAACCTGCTCCGCTGTAATCAGGCGTCGCAGCACACTTGAGACACGCTAGGTGCCTCGGGTGGGACCCCGATGATGAAGCATGCCACCAACTTGGTTGGTGGGTGAGGGGTCTTCTTCACATAACCTAAGTGTGTTTCTTTTCACAATTTTAGTGTTTGTCACATCACGGACGTATGTGCACACATCAAAGTGATATATTCCAAAAATACCTGTGTTTGGGGGGGAGGGCCCACCTATGTTTTTGGTCCTGGGTGCGGCCGTCATGTAGGGAAACCTACAAAACCCAGAAACTTTTTAAAACTAGGCACCCCAAGGAGTCTAGGGAGGTGTGGCTTGTGTGGCTCCCCCAACATTTTCTTACCCAGACTCCTCTGTAAACCTCAAAATTTGCATAAAAAAGCATATTTTCCTGATTTTTCTTAGTAGGATCACCGCTCCAGCACAAAATTCCTACTCCCCAGTTTTCCCCTCAGCCTCCCAAGTAAAATGACACCTCACTTATGTGGGTCCCCAAAGCAGAGTCCGTCTAAAGATGTATAAAAGAATATGCCCTTATAAACTTGCTGTGCTATCCCTTCTATCCCTTCAGGTTTTGGGCCTTATTCTGTTGCAGGCACCTGGCCCACCCACACAAGTGAGGTATCATTTTTATCGGGAGACTTGGGGGAACGCTGGGTGGAAGGAAATTTGTGGCTCCTATCAGATTCCAGAACTTTCTGCCACAGAAATGTGAGGAACATGTGTTTTTTTAGCCAAATTTTGAGGTTTGCTAAGGATTCTGGGTAACAGAACCTGGTCCGAGCCCCGCAAGTCACCCCTCCTTGGATTCCCCTAGGTCTCTAGTTTTCAGAAATGCACAGGTTTGGTAGGTTTCCCTAGGTGCCGGGTGAGCTACAGGCCAAAATCTACAGGTAGGCACTGTTTTCTCCCAAAATTTTGGATGTGTCCACGTTGCGCTTTGGGGTGTTTCCTGTCGCAGGCGCTAGGCCTACCCACGCAAGTGAGGTATCATTTTTATCGGGAGACTTGGGGGAACGCTGGGTGGAAGGAGATTTGTAGCTCCTCTCAGATTCCAGAACTTTCTGCCACAGAAATGTGAGGAACATGTGTTTTTTTAGCCAAATTTTGAGGTTTGCAAAGGATTCTGGGTAACAGAACCTGGTCCGAGCCCCGCAAGTCACCCCTCCTTGGATTCCCCTAGGTCTCTAGTTTTCAGAATTGCACAGGTTTGGTAGGTTTCCCTAGGTGCCGGCTGAGCTAGAGGCCAAAATCTACAGGTAGGCACTTCGCAAAAAACACCTCTGTTTTTTCCCAAAATTTAGGATGTGTCCACGTTGCGCTTTGGGGTGTTTCCTGTCGCCGGCGCTAGGCCTACCCACGCAAGTGAGGTATCATTTTTATCGGGAGACTTGGGGGAACGCTGGGTGGAAGGAAATTCGTAGCTCCTCTCAGATTCCAGAACTTTCTGCCACAGAAATGTAAGGAACATGTGTTTTTTTAGCCAAATTTTGAGGTTTGCAAAGGATTCTGGGTAACAGAACCTGGTCCGAGCCCCGCAAGTCACCCCTCCTTGGATTCCCCTAGGTCTCTAGTTTTCAGAAATGCACAGGTTTGGTAGGTTTCCCTAGGTGCCGGCTGAGCTACAGGCCAAAATCTACAGGTAGGCACTTCGCAAAAAACACCTCTGTTTTTTTCCAAAATTTAGGATGTGTCCACGTTGCGCTTTGGGGTGTTTCCTGTCGCCGGCGCTAGGCCTACCCACGCAAGTGAGGTATCATTTTTATCGGGAGACTTGGGGAAACGCTGGGTGGAAGGAAATTCGTAGCTCCTCTCAGATTCCAGAACTTTCTGCCACAGAAATGTGAGGAACATGTGTTTTTTTAGCCAACGTTTGAGGTTTGCAAAGGATTCTGGGTAACAGAACCTGGTCCGAGCCCCGCAAGTCACCCCTCCTTGGATTCCCCTAGGTCTCTAGTTTTCAGAAATGCACAGGTTTGGTAGGTTTCCCTAGGTGCCGGCTGAGCTAGAGGCCAAAATCTACAGGTAGGCACTTCGCAAAAAACACCTCTGTTTTTTTCCAAAATTTAGGATGTGTCCACGTTGCGCTTTGGGGTGTTTCCTGTCGCCGGCGCTAGGCCTACCCACGCAAGTGAGGTGTCATTTTTATCGGGAGACTTGGGGGAACGCTGGGTGGAAGGAGATTTGTAGCTCCTCTCAGATTCCAGAACTTTCTGTCACAGAAATGTGAGGAACACGTGTTTTTTTAGCCAAATTTTGAGGTTTGCAAAGGATTCTGGGTAACAGAACCTGGTCCGAGCCCCGCAAGTCACCCCTCCTTGGATTCCCCTAGGTCTCTAGTTTTCAGAATTGCACAGGTTTGGTAGGTTTCCCTAGGTGCCGGCTGAGCTAGAGGCCAAAATCTACAGGTAGGCACTTCGCAAAAAACACCTCTGTTTTTCCCCAAAATTTAGGATGTGTCCACGTTGCGCTTTGGGGTGTTTCCTGTCGCCGGCGCTAGGCCTACCCACGCAAGTGAGGTATCATTTTTATCAGGAGACTTGGGGGAACGCTGGGTGGAAGGAAATTTGTAGCTCCTCTAAGATTCCAGTACTTTCTGCCACAGAAATGTGAGGAACATGTGTTTTTTTAGCCAAATTTTGAGGTTTGCAAAGGATTCTGGGTAACAGAACCTGGTCCGAGCCCCGCAAGTCACCCCTCCTTGGATTCCCCTAGGTCTCTAGTTTTCAGAAATGCACAGGTTTGGTAGGTTTCCCTAGGTGCCGGCTGAGCTAGAGGCCAAAATCTACAGGTAGGCACTTCGCAAAAAACACCTCTGTTTTTTTCCAAAATTTAGGATGTGTCCACGTTGCGCTTTGGGGTGTTTCCTGTCGCCGGCGCTAGGCCTACCCACGCAAGTGAGGTATCATTTTTATCGGGAGACTTGGGGGAACGCTGGGTGGAAGGAAATTTGTAGCTCCTCTCAGATTCCAGAACTTTCTCCCACAGAAATGTGAGGAACATGTGTTTTTTTAGCCAAATTTTGAGGTTTGCAAAGGATTCTGGGTAACAGAACCTGGTCCGAGCCCCGCAAGTCACACCTCCTTGGATTCCCCTAGGTCTCTAGTTTTCAGAAATGCACAGGTTTGGTAGGTTTCCCTAGGTGCCGGCTGAGCTAGAGGCCAAAATCTACAGGTAGGCACTTCGCAAAAAACACCTCTGTTTTTTTCCAAAATTTAGGATGTGTCCACGTTGCGCTTTGGGGTGTTTCCTGTCGCCGGCGCTAGGCCTACCCACGCAAGTGAGGTATAATTTTTATCGGGAGACTTGGGGGAACGCTGGGTGGAAGGAAATTTGTAGCTCCTCTCAGACTCCAGAACTTTCTCCCACAGAAATGTGAGGAACATGTGTTTTTTTAGCCAAATTTTGAGGTTTGCAAAGGATTCTGGGTAACAGAACCTGGTCCGAGCCCCGCAAGTCACCCCTCCTTGGATTCCCCTAGGTCTCTAGTTTTCAGAAATGCACAGGTTTGGTAGGTTTCCCTAGGTGCCGGCTGAGCTACAGGCCAAAATCTACAGGTAGGCACTTCGCAAAAAACACCTCTGTTTTTTTCCAAAATTTAGGATGTGTCCACGTTGCGCTTTGGGGTGTTTCCTGTCGCCGGCGCTAGGCCTACCCACGCAAGTGAGGTATCATTTTTATCGGGAGACTTGGGGGAACGCTGGGTGGAAGGAAATTTGTAGCTCCTCTCAGATTCCAGAACTTTCTGCCACAGAAATGTGAGGAACATGTGTTTTTTTAGCCAACGTTTGAGGTTTGCAAAGGATTCTGGGTAACAGAACCTGGTCCGAGCCCCGCAAGTCACCCCTCCTTGGATTCCCCTAGGTCTCTAGTTTTCAGAAATGCACAGGTTTGGTAGGTTTCCCTAGGTGCCGGCTGAGCTAGAGGCCAAAATCTACAGGTAGGCACTTCGCAAAAAACACCTCTGTTTTTTTCCAAAATTTAGGATGTGTCCACGTTGCGCTTTGGGGTGTTTCCTGTCGCCGGCGCTAGGCCTACCCACGCAAGTGAGGTGTCATTTTTATCGGGAGACTTGGGGGAACGCTGGGTGGAAGGAGATTTGTAGCTCCTCTCAGATTCCAGAACTTTCTGCCACAGAAATGTGAGGAACACGTGTTTTTTTAGCCAAATTTTGAGGTTTGCAAAGGATTCTGGGTAACAGAACCTGGTCCGAGCCCCGCAAGTCACCCCTCCTTGGATTCCCCTAGGTCTCTAGTTTTCAGAATTGCACAGGTTTGGTAGGTTTCCCTAGCTGCCGGCTGAGCTAGAGGCCAAAATCTACAGGTAGGCACTTCGCAAAAAACACCTCTGTTTTTTCCCAAAATTTAGGATGTGTCCACGTTGCGCTTTGGGGTGTTTCCTGTCGCCGGCGCTAGGCCTACCCACGCAAGTGAGGTATCATTTTTATCAGGAGACTTGGGGGAACGCTGGGTGGAAGGAAATTTGTAGCTCCTCTAAGATTCCAGTACTTTCTGCCACAGAAATGTGAGGAACATGTGTTTTTTTAGCCAAATTTTGAGGTTTGCAAAGGATTCTGGGTAACAGAACCTGGTCCGAGCCCCGCAAGTCACCCCTCCTTGGATTCCCCTAGGTCTCTAGTTTTCAGAAATGCACAGGTTTGGTAGGTTTCCCTAGGTGCCGGCTGAGCTAGAGGCCAAAATCTACAGTTAGGCACTTCGCAAAAAACACCTCTGTTTTTTTCCAAAATTTAGGATGTGTCCACGTTGCGCTTTGGGGTGTTTCCTGTCGCCGGCGCTGGGCCTACCCACGCAAGTGAGGTATCATTTTTATCGGGAGACTTGGGGGAACGCTGGGTGGAAGGAAATTTGTAGCTCCTCTCAGATTCCAGAACTTTCTGCCACAGAAATGTAAGGAACATGTGTTTTTTTAGCCAAATTTTGAGGTTTGCAAAGGATTCTGGGTAACAGAACCTGGTCCGAGCCCCGCAAGTCACACCTCCTTGGATTCCCCTAGGTCTCTAGTTTTCAGAAATGCACAGGTTTGGTAGGTTTCCCTAGGTGCCGGCTGAGCTACAGGCCAAAATCTACAGGTAGGCACTTCGCAAAAAACACCTCTGTTTTTTTCCAAAATTTAGGATGTGTCCACGTTGCGCTTTGGGGTGTTTCCTGTCGCCGGCGCTAGGCCTACCCACGCAAGTGAGGTATCATTTTTATCGGGAGACTTGGGGAAACGCTGGGTGGAAGGAAATTCGTAGCTCCTCTCAGATTCCAGAACTTTCTGCCACAGAAATGTGAGGAACATGTGTTTTTTTAGCCAACGTTTGAGGTTTGCAAAGGATTCTGGGTAACAGAACCTGGTCCGAGCCCCGCAAGTCACCCCTCCTTGGATTCCCCTAGGTCTCTAGTTTTCAGAAATGCACAGGTTTGGTAGGTTTCCCTAGGTGCCGGCTGAGCTAGAGGCCAAAATCTACAGGTAGGCACTTCGCAAAAAACACCTCTGTTTTTTTCCAAAATTTAGGATGTGTCCACGTTGCGCTTTGGGGTGTTTCCTGTCGCCGGCGCTAGGCCTACCCACGCAAGTGAGGTGTCATTTTTATCGGGAGACTTGGGGGAACGCTGGGTGGAAGGAGATTTGTAGCTCCTCTCAGATTCCAGAACTTTCTGTCACAGAAATGTGAGGAACACGTGTTTTTTTAGCCAAATTTTGAGGTTTGCAAAGGATTCTGGGTAACAGAACCTGGTCCGAGCCCCGCAAGTCACCCCTCCTTGGATTCCCCTAGGTCTCTAGTTTTCAGAATTGCACAGGTTTGGTAGGTTTCCCTAGCTGCCGGCTGAGCTAGAGGCCAAAATCTACAGGTAGGCACTTCGCAAAAAACACCTCTGTTTTTCCCCAAAATTTAGGATGTGTCCACGTTGCGCTTTGGGGTGTTTCCTGTCGCCGGCGCTAGGCCTACCCACGCAAGTGAGGTATCATTTTTATCAGGAGACTTGGGGGAACGCTGGGTGGAAGGAAATTTGTAGCTCCTCTAAGATTCCAGTACTTTCTGCCACAGAAATGTGAGGAACATGTGTTTTTTTAGCCAAATTTTGAGGTTTGCAAAGGATTCTGGGTAACAGAACCTGGTCCGAGCCCCGCAAGTCACCCCTCCTTGGATTCCCCTAGGTCTCTAGTTTTCAGAAATGCACAGGTTTGGTAGGTTTCCCTAGGTGCCGGCTGAGCTAGAGGCCAAAATCTACAGGTAGGCACTTCGCAAAAAACACCTCTGTTTTTTTCCAAAATTTAGGATGTGTCCACGTTGCGCTTTGGGGTGTTTCCTGTCGCCGGCGCTAGGCCTACCCACGCAAGTGAGGTATCATTTTTATCGGGAGACTTGGGGGAACGCTGGGTGGAAGGAAATTTGTAGCTCCTCTCAGATTCCAGAACTTTCTCCCACAGAAATGTGAGGAACATGTGTTTTTTTAGCCAAATTTTGAGGTTTGCAAAGGATTCTGGGTAACAGAACCTGGTCCGAGCCCCGCAAGTCACACCTCCTTGGATTCCCCTAGGTCTCTAGTTTTCAGAAATGCACAGGTTTGGTAGGTTTCCCTAGGTGCCGGCTGAGCTAGAGGCCAAAATCTACAGGTAGGCACTTCGCAAAAAACACCTCTGTTTTTTTCCAAAATTTAGGATGTGTCCACGTTGCGCTTTGGGGTGTTTCCTGTCGCCGGCGCTAGGCCTACCCACGCAAGTGAGGTATAATTTTTATCGGGAGACTTGGGGGAACGCTGGGTGGAAGGAAATTTGTAGCTCCTCTCAGATTCCAGAACTTTCTCCCACAGAAATGTGAGGAACATGTGTTTTTTTAGCCAAATTTTGAGGTTTGCAAAGGATTCTGGGTAACAGAACCTGGTCCGAGCCCCGCAAGTCACCCCTCCTTGGATTCCCCTAGGTCTCTAGTTTTCAGAAATGCACAGGTTTGGTAGGTTTCCCTAGGTGCCGGCTGAGCTACAGGCCAAAATCTACAGGTAGGCACTTCGCAAAAAACACCTCTGTTTTTTTCCAAAATTTAGGATGTGTCCACGTTGCGCTTTGGGGTGTTTCCTGTCGCCGGCGCTAGGCCTACCCACGCAAGTGAGGTATCATTTTTATCGGGAGACTTGGGGGAACGCTGGGTGGAAGGAAATTTGTAGCTCCTCTCAGATTCCAGAACTTTCTGCCACAGAAATGTGAGGAACATGTGTTTTTTTAGCCAACGTTTGAGGTTTGCAAAGGATTCTGGGTAACAGAACCTGGTCCGAGCCCCGCAAGTCACCCCTCCTTGGATTCCCCTAGGTCTCTAGTTTTCAGAAATGCACAGGTTTGGTAGGTTTCCCTAGGTGCCGGCTGAGCTAGAGGCCAAAATCTACAGGTAGGCACTTCGCAAAAAACACCTCTGTTTTTTTCCAAAATTTAGGATGTGTCCACGTTGCGCTTTGGGGTGTTTCCTGTCGCCGGCGCTAGGCCTACCCACGCAAGTGAGGTGTCATTTTTATCGGGAGACTTGGGGGAACGCTGGGTGGAAGGAGATTTGTAGCTCCTCTCAGATTCCAGAACTTTCTGCCACAGAAATGTGAGGAACACGTGTTTTTTTAGCCAAATTTTGAGGTTTGCAAAGGATTCTGGGTAACAGAACCTGGTCCGAGCCCCGCAAGTCACCCCTCCTTGGATTCCCCTAGGTCTCTAGTTTTCAGAATTGCACAGGTTTGGTAGGTTTCCCTAGCTGCCGGCTGAGCTAGAGGCCAAAATCTACAGGTAGGCACTTCGCAAAAAACACCTCTGTTTTTTCCCAAAATTTAGGATGTGTCCACGTTGCGCTTTGGGGTGTTTCCTGTCGCCGGCGCTAGGCCTACCCACGCAAGTGAGGTATCATTTTTATCAGGAGACTTGGGGGAACGCTGGGTGGAAGGAAATTTGTAGCTCCTCTAAGATTCCAGTACTTTCTGCCACAGAAATGTGAGGAACATGTGTTTTTTTAGCCAAATTTTGAGGTTTGCAAAGGATTCTGGGTAACAGAACCTGGTCCGAGCCCCGCAAGTCACCCCTCCTTGGATTCCCCTAGGTCTCTAGTTTTCAGAAATGCACAGGTTTGGTAGGTTTCCCTAGGTGCCGGCTGAGCTAGAGGCCAAAATCTACAGGTAGGCACTTCGCAAAAAACACCTCTGTTTTTTTCCAAAATTTAGGATGTGTCCACGTTGCGCTTTGGGGTGTTTCCTGTCGCCGGCGCTAGGCCTACCCACGCAAGTGAGGTATCATTTTTATCGGGAGACTTGGGGGAACGCTGGGTGGAAGGAAATTTGTAGCTCCTCTCAGATTCCAGAACTTTCTCCCACAGAAATGTGAGGAACATGTGTTTTTTTAGCCAAATTTTGAGGTTTGCAAAGGATTCTGGGTAACAGAACCTGGTCCGAGCCCCGCAAGTCACACCTCCTTGGATTCCCCTAGGTCTCTAGTTTTCAGAAATGCACAGGTTTGGTAGGTTTCCCTAGGTGCCGGGTGAGCTACAGGCCAAAATCTACAGGTAGGCACTGTTTTCTCCCAAAATTTTGGATGTGTCCACGTTGCGCTTTGGGGTGTTTCCTGTCGCAGGCGCTAGGCCTACCCACGCAAGTGAGGTATCATTTTTATCGGGAGACTTGGGGGAACGCTGGGTGGAAGGAGATTTGTAGCTCCTCTCAGATTCCAGAACTTTCTGCCACAGAAATGTGAGGAACATGTGTTTTTTTAGCCAAATTTTGAGGTTTGCAAAGGATTCTGGGTAACAGAACCTGGTCCGAGCCCCGCAAGTCACCCCTCCTTGGATTCCCCTAGGTCTCTAGTTTTCAGAATTGCACAGGTTTGGTAGGTTTCCCTAGGTGCCGGCTGAGCTAGAGGCCAAAATCTACAGGTAGGCACTTCGCAAAAAACACCTCTGTTTTTTCCCAAAATTTAGGATGTGTCCACGTTGCGCTTTGGGGTGTTTCCTGTCGCCGGCGCTAGGCCTACCCACGCAAGTGAGGTATCATTTTTATCGGGAGACTTGGGGGAACGCTGGGTGGAAGGAAATTCGTAGCTCCTCTCAGATTCCAGAACTTTCTGCCACAGAAATGTAAGGAACATGTGTTTTTTTAGCCAAATTTTGAGGTTTGCAAAGGATTCTGGGTAACAGAACCTGGTCCGAGCCCCGCAAGTCACCCCTCCTTGGATTCCCCTAGGTCTCTAGTTTTCAGAAATGCACAGGTTTGGTAGGTTTCCCTAGGTGCCGGCTGAGCTACAGGCCAAAATCTACAGGTAGGCACTTCGCAAAAAACACCTCTGTTTTTTTCCAAAATTTAGGATGTGTCCACGTTGCGCTTTGGGGTGTTTCCTGTCGCCGGCGCTAGGCCTACCCACGCAAGTGAGGTATCATTTTTATCGGGAGACTTCGGGGAACGCTGGGTGGAAGGAAATTTGTAGCTCCTCTCAGATTCCAGAACTTTCTGCCACAGAAATGTGAGGAACATGTGTTTTTTTAGCCAACGTTTGAGGTTTGCAAAGGATTCTGGGTAACAGAACCTGGTCCGAGCCCCGCAAGTCACCCCTCCTTGGATTCCTCTAGGTCTCTAGTTTTCAGAAATGCACAGGTTTGGTAGGTTTCCCTAGGTGCCGGCTGAGCTAGAGGCCAAAATCTACAGGTAGGCACTTCGCAAAAAACACCTCTGTTTTTTTCCAAAATTTAGGATGTGTCCACGTTGCGCTTTGGGGTGTTTCCTGTCGCCGGCGCTAGGCCTACCCACGCAAGTGAGGTGTCATTTTTATCGGGAGACTTGGGGGAACGCTGGGTGGAAGGAGATTTGTAGCTCCTCTCAGATTCCAGAACTTTCTGACACAGAAATGTGAGGAACATGTGTTTTTTTAGCCAAATTTTGAGGTTTGCAAAGGATTCTGGGTAACAGAACCTGGTCCGAGCCCCGCAAGTCACCCCTCCTTGGATTCCCCTAGGTCTCTAGTTTTCAGAATTGCACAGGTTTGGTAGGTTTCCCTAGCTGCCGGCTGAGCTAGAGGCCAAAATCTACAGGTAGGCACTTCGCAAAAAACACCTCTGTTTTTTCCCAAAATTTAGGATGTGTCCACGTTGCGCTTTGGGGTGTTTCCTGTCGCCGGCGCTAGGCCTACCCACGCAAGTGAGGTATCATTTTTATCAGGAGACTTGGGGGAACGCTGGGTGGAAGGAAATTTGTAGCTCCTCTAAGATTCCAGTACTTTCTGCCACAGAAATGTGAGGAACATGTGTTTTTTTAGCCAAATTTTGAGGTTTGCAAAGGATTCTGGGTAACAGAACCTGGTCCGAGCCCCGCAAGTCACCCCTCCTTGGATTCCCCTAGGTCTCTAGTTTTCAGAAATGCACAGGTTTGGTAGGTTTCCCTAGGTGCCGGCTGAGCTAGAGGCCAAAATCTACAGGTAGGCACTTCGCAAAAAACACCTCTGTTTTTTTCCAAAATTTAGGATGTGTCCACGTTGCGCTTTGGGGTGTTTCCTGTCGCCGGCGCTAGGCCTACCCACGCAAGTGAGGTATCATTTTTATCGGGAGACTTGGGGGAACGCTGGGTGGAAGGAAATTTGTAGCTCCTCTCAGATTCCAGAACTTTCTCCCACAGAAATGTGAGGAACATGTGTTTTTTTAGCCAAATTTTGAGGTTTGCAAAGGATTCTGGGTAACAGAACCTGGTCCGAGCCCCGCAAGTCACACCTCCTTGGATTCCCCTAGGTCTCTAGTTTTCAGAAATGCACAGGTTTGGTAGGTTTCCCTAGGTGCCGGCTGAGCTAGAGGCCAAAATCTACAGGTAGGCACTTCGCAAAAAACACCTCTGTTTTTTTCCAAAATTTAGGATGTGTCCACGTTGCGCTTTGGGGTGTTTCCTGTCGCCGGCGCTAGGCCTACCCACGCAAGTGAGGTATCATTTTTATCGGAGACTTGGGGGAACGCTGGGTGGAAGGAAATTTGTAGCTCCTCTCAGATTCCAGAACTTTCTGCCACAGAAATGTGAGGAACATGTGTTTTTGTAGCCAAATTTTGAGGTTTGCAAAGGATTCTGGGTAACAGAACCTGGTCCGAGCCCCGCAAGTCACCCCTCCTTGGATTCCCCTAGGTCTCTAGTTTTCAGAAATGCACAGGTTTGGTAGGTTTCCCTAGGTGCCGGCTGAGCTAGAGGCCAAAATCTACAGGTAGGCACTTCGCAAAAAACACCTCTTTTTTTTCCAAAATTTAGGATGTGTCCACGTTGCGCTTTGGGGTGTTTCCTGTCGCCGGCGCTAGGCCTACCCACACAAGTGAGGTATCATTTTTATCGGGAGACTTGGGGAAACATAGATTAGCAAAACAAGTGCTATTGCCCCTTGTCTTTTTCTACATTTTTTCCTTCGAAATATAGGAGAGTGTGTAAAAAAGACATCTATTTGAGAAATTCCCTATAATTCACATGCTTGTATGGTCACCCCGGAATTCAGAGATGTGAAAATAACCACTGCTCCTCAACACCTTATCTTGTGCCCTTTTTGGAAATGCAAAGGTTTTCTTGATAGCAATTTTTTACTCTTTATATTTCAGCAAATGAATTGCTGTATACCCGGTATAGAATGAAAACGCACTGCAGGGTGCAGCTCATTTATTGGCTCTGGGTTCCTCGGGTTCTTGATGAACCTACAAGCCCTATATATCCCCGCAACCAGAGGAGTCCACCAGACGTAACGGTATATTGCTTTCCATAATCTGACATTGCAGGGAAAAGTTACAGAGTAAAACGTAGAGAAAAATTGATGTTTTTTTCACCTCAATTTCAATATTTTTCTTTTTCAGCGGTTATTTTCTGTAGGAAACCCTTGTAGGATCTACACAAATGACCCCTTGCTGAATTCAGAATTTTCTCTACTGTTCAGAAATGGTTAGGTTTCTGGGATCCAGCATTGGTTTCATGCCCATTCCTGTCACTGACTGGAAGGAGGCTGAAAGCACAAAAAATTGCAAAAATGGGGTATGTACCAGTAAAATGCCAAAATTGTGTTGAAAAATTGGGTTTTCTGATTCAAGTCTGCCTGTTCCTGAAAGCTAGGAAGCTGCTGAGTTTAGCACTACAAACCCTTTGTTGATGCCATTTTCAGGGGGAAATCCACAAGCCTTCTTCTGCAGCCACTTTTTCCATTTTTAAAAAAACGAAATTTTCACTGTATTTTGGCCAATTTCTTGGCCTCCTTCAAGGGAACCCACAAAGTCTGGGTACCTCTAGAATCCCTAGGATGTTGGAAAAAAAGGACGCAAATTTGGCTTGGTTAGCTTATGTGGACAAAAAGTTATGAGGGCCTAAGCGTGAACTGCCCCAAATAGGCAAAAAAAGGCCTGGCACAGGAGGGGGAAAAGGCCTGGCAGCGAAGGGGTTAAGGTAGCTGGTCAAGCAGTTAGGCTAATCCAGGAGATGTGCTAAGTATTTGCTGTACTCACAAATCCAATCATGCATCACACACACTCAATGAATAACTCAAGACCAGAATTTATAAAAAAATACTTCAGACTTTAATATAAATGTTAAGACCAAGATCATTAGAATACGTTAAGTACTTCTCAAGTTATGACTTTTTGAATTTTTAATAACGTTAGTCTTTCTGTGCGTAATTACGCACCATTGGAATCAATAGGCAGTCACTTTTAAAAATGCATTAAAAATCGCACAGTTGAGTTACCAGTCTCTTCTTTTGCAGGGTGGTCACAGCAGTTGGTGGGTACCTCGTGCCAGCTGGAGAGCCTCTGGGAACTCCCGGTTCTGGCAGGAGCAGTGTAGGAAAGTCTCTTGGCAGAGGCACAGGGTCACCTGGATGGACCAACTGGAAAATGAGTTTGTTTGCAGATTTAAAGTTGGTGCCTGGGGGTCTCCTTGGGCTGTTGAGGTTGCAAGTGGTTTGGGACCCCGGGCACACAGCAGATCCCGTGATGCAAGGCCCAGGGCGGCCAGGTGCAGGGCATTTTGGAGGTCTTGGATACGGTTCGCAATGGAGTCCACTGGAGCTGGAGGTGAGTCTCTTTGCAGGCGGCTTACAGGACAACGGGGGCACTCTGGCCAGAGGTCCAGGGTGTTCCTGAAGTCCCTTGACAGGGGGTTCCTCCTGATCCTTTTTCAGCTCTGGAGGAGCTGGTTCTCTGCTGATCCAATGTCAGCTGACCAGTACCCAGGTTATTGCTGTAACTCAGCCACTAGAGGGCACAGTGCCTCCAAACTTGGCACAGATGCGGGTCACATCCGGGTGGTCGTTGGTGCTTCGTCAGGTCCAGCTGAGACTTTCAGCCACAGAGATATTGGTGATTCAGTGAAGTGACCCTCACTGGTTTGTTGGTCCTTTACAGGTTTCTTGATTTTCTTGAGTGGTGCCTCCACTCAGGAGGGAGAGTTAGGCTATTTGCGAAGCCTGTAGGTCCTCTGGGGCCTTTGAGGTCGACCCAGTGGTCAGCTCCTCCGCAGTGGCGATTGTTGGGACTCTGGTGCAGCAAGCAGGGGTCTTTGAGCCTCTTCTGGTGCAGCAGGTCCTTTGTTCTTGTCCTGGTGGGTTCTTTGGTGCTGTCTTCTTGTTCATGTTCAATCTAATTTCTTGGTCTAGGGGAGCCCACTAAATACTGAGGCCCTCATTATCACATTGGTGGTAAATCCCACTTACCGCCATGCCGACTGCCGCCAACATACCGCTGCTGCGGCGGATATCCACTAACCATATTATGACACACACATACCAATCCGTCACTATACAGCCACACACACAAGTCTACCAGCCCAAAGGTCAGTGATAAACTGGCGGTAGCAAAACCCACGCCGTTACGCCAACAGAACAACGCCCACAACATTATGACCCACGAATCACCACAGTGGACCTTCAATGGCGGTAAACAATTGGCGCTACATACCGCCACGCTCAAAATACACACACTAACAAAACAAAACAACATTGGTCAATTCAAACTACACACACCACACCCACACCACTATAAAACACACACACACATTACCCACAACCCTTTACAACTACAAACGTTTGGCACGAGACAGATACCATGACACAGACAAGACCAGAGCCACACACCACCTACACCTATACACCACCCACGCACCCCACATCACACACCCCAACACATCACCGTACACAGCCTCACCTACACCATTCACACTATACTCATGGCACCACAACAAAACCCCAGGTTCTCTGAGGAGGAGCTAAGGGTCATTGTGCAGGAAATCATCCGGGTAGAGCCACAGCTATTTGGATCACAGGTGCAGCAGATTTCCATTGTTAGGAAGATGGAGCTATGGCGGAGGATCCTGGACAGGGTCAACGTCGTGGGACAGCACCCCAGAACAAGGGATGACATCAGGAAGAGGTGGAACGACCTACAGGGGAAGGTGCGTTCCATTGCAGCAAGGCACCAAATTGCTGTACAGAGGACTGGCGGTGGACGCCCACCTCCTCCCCCACAACTAACAACATGGGAGGAGCAAGTCTTGGCAATCATGCATCCTGAGGGCCTGGCAGGAGTAGGAAGAGGACTGGACTCTGGTAAGTCAAATTTCTATTACAATCACCCCCCTACCTGCATGCCATCACATGCCCCAACCCTCACCCTCACTCCCATCACTCCACCACCTCCCACACACCCCACCATCACAACCCACTCATCCCAATGCCAAGCCCTGCATGCACCACCAATATATGGACACCACTCACAGCCCTGCATGGACACCTATCACCACAGCACGCACACTAGAGAGAATCACCTAGCCCACCAAATAACAACTCACACAAGGCAAAGCTGCCAGGGCAATAACAACCATAGAGGGCAATACACCCATGCACAATATGTCACACGCAGAAACAATAACACTGCATTTAAATCCCCACAGGTAACCCAGCCAATGTCACTGGCAAAGAGGTGCCAGCAACATTCAGTTCGCTCTCAGAAGATTCACAGTGATGACAGCAGCTCTGGTCGCCTGGATCTGGATGACCAACCTGGCCCATCAGGGACCTCCGGAGAGGTGGTTACCCAGGCACACTCTAACACCACCACAGAGCCTCCCCCCTCAGGAAACACCACCACAGCACCCACCCAGCGGGCCCATACCTCTGTCCCCAGGACACATCAATCAGCTGTGTGTCCACAACTACAGGGACCCCAGGCCACCCCACAAACACAGGACGATCAGAGACCTGGGGTCAGTGGCAGTGGGCACACGGTTCAGGGGACAGAGGCACAGGACAACAGGGAAGCTGGGAGGACTGCTGTGGGACAGGGGGAGGACAGGCCCAGGGAACCGACCCTCCAGGAGGCACTCACCCTGATCCTTGGAGCATATCAACATTAGCAACACAAAAGGATGATGATCAGAGTGCTGAACAATGCAAACACTCACCCCCAGTCACAGATCTGGGTTTAATCCATCGTTCTTTTGCTCACCATGCCACCCCAGTTTGGACCCAGCCATATGCAAATCAGTCTTGACCATGTGCCTCATGGAAATAGTCCAGCCCGAACTGCCAAGCCAGGTCCTCACTGGACTGGAAACAAGCATCCTGGGACCGGTTTCAGGGTTTCACCCTTCATCAGCCAGGCTAGCTTGAATCCAGTGGCACAGTGAGCAAGTGACAGGAGGCCCCGCCACAGGACCAACAGGTCACCAGCACCCCTCCCCCTGCAGAAGGAGAACCACCCCGCAAACGTTCCCTGCGATCCAGGCAGAAGCCAGAGACTATTGCCAAGACCCCGCCAGAAAATAAGACTCTCCTGATTGTCCCCCTTGTGTCCCACTCTGTCACCCTGTCCACCTTGACCTGCCATTGCTCCCCTTCCTATGCCTCCTTGAACACTGCACCTGTGCTACAAATAGACTGGACTCTAACCTGGACTTTCCACCATCATCACCCCAGCCCATTGCACTACCCCCTCTTCTTCAGAGCACTGCAATAAACACACTTTAATAAAATACAAGTATGGTGTATGTCAAATGAATTCAAAATGTATTTGTTTAACCAGGTTCAAACATTGCAATTCAACTGTACAGTAATGTTTATATAGTAAAGACTTGTAATTGCCCGCACTGTACACACCAGGAGCAATAATGGGGCACCAACATCTGCAAAAAGAGATGCCAAAGGGTACAGTGAGAGGGCATAGATGTAGGAATTCACAGCCTGCCAGTGACAATGTCACACATCAAACTGTCAATTATATGTGAAATAACAGTCTTACCTGTGTATCATTGGAAGTATTGATGAATGACTGCACTTCTGTTGTCCTCATCCTCATCCTCTGCCTCCTCATCTTCACTGTCCTCAGGGTCCACTGCTGCCACACGGCCATCTCCAGCCTCCTCCTCCTGCAGAAAAGGCACATGGCGTCGCAAGGCAAGCATGTGCAACATACAGCATGCCATGATGATCTGGCAGACCTTCTTGGGTGGGTAGCACAGAGATCCACTTGTGAGATGGAGGCACCGAAACCTGGCCTTCAGGAGGCCGAAGGTCCTTTCTATAATCCTTCTTGTTCACCCATGTGCCTCATTGTAACGTTCCTCTGCCCTGGTCCTGGTATTCCTCCAGGGGTCAGTAGCCATGAGAGGTTGGAGTGACCAGAGTCACCTGCAAATATCGAGGGACAACTGTTAGCCACACACTCACCCTTAGGGCCCACACCATACCCATACACCAACATCCACTGGGTGGGAACCAGGGCTTACTTATTAGCCACACCCTGTGCCTCTGGAGTTGGGCCATCACATTTGGGATGCTGCTCTTCCTCAGGATAAAGGCATCATGCACAGCCCCAGGATACTTAGCATTGACGTGGGAGATGTACTGGTCCACCAGGCACACCATCTGGACATTCATGGAGTGAAAACTCTTTCAATTTCTGAACATCTGTTCATTTTGCCGGGAGGGAGGGAGGGACAAATACAATATGTGTTCCATCTATTGCCCCAATGATGTTGGGGATATTTCTTATTGCATAGAAGTCAGCTTTCACTGTGGACAAATCCTCCACCTGGGGGAAAACGATGTAGCTGCACATGTTTTTAATCAGGGCAGACAACACTCTAGTCAGCACTATTGAGAACATTGGCTGTGATATTCCTGCTGCCAAGCCCACTGTCACTTGGAAAGAACCAGTTTCCAGGAAATGGAGCACAGATAGCACTTACACAAGAGGGGGGATCCTGGTGGGGTGACGGATAGCAGATATTAGGTCAGGCTCCAATTGGGCACCCAGCTCAGTGATTGTGGCCCTGTAAAGTCTATAGGTGAGGATAATGTGCCTGTCCTATATTGTTGCCGAGTCCATCAGAGGTCTGTATATGGGGGGATATCTCCATCTCCTATTCATCCGCAGCGGTTGCACTCTGTGGGGCAAAAGAGTGAGCAGCTGGTCATAATCTGTACATTTGAACCACTATAGTTCATTGCATATTGTGATTGTATCATTAATTTGGTGGGATATGTCCAAAATGTGAATTTGTGTACTGTGAAGCAGTTAGGATCCATGGCCTGCACCCCCCACGAAATGGCGTCCGCCTGTCCTGTATGAAGGGACAGGTGGAAATGAGGTAATTCCTCTGACATTGTGCGCCATTGCGGGAGGAGGTCGAGAACTGCAGTGCAACTCCTCATTGGTTAACATTGCTCCCTATGGGGTACAGTGGGCAATGGTGATGTACGCCGACGGTACGCACCGCCGCGGACATGACCGCCATTTTCTATCTGTTCACTCACTTATTACCTGACCTTAAACAGGAGAGGACCTACACTGCATGTGCTGCTGTAACCTGTGTCTGGAACCGACCATGGCTCGTGTTACTGGGGAAAGGGCCCCTGCCTTCACCTCAGCACAGTTGGAGCGACTGGTGGATGGGGTCCTACCCCAGTACCAACTGTTGTATGGGCCTCCAGACCAACAGGTGAGTACACTGTGAGTGCGATGCATGGGGTGTGAATGCATGGAGTGCCGTGTGTGAAGGACTCATGTGGGGGGGTTGGTGGATGGGCCCTGGGCAGCATAAAGCATGTATGCTGGGCCATGTCTGTGCCAATGGGAATGGGAAGGGGCATGGTGGGCCAAAAGTGTAACATGCAGGACTGTCGGACTAATACCTTTCCCTGTGTGTATTTCTCTGCAGGTCAGCGCCCATCAAAAGAAGGGTATATGGCGTGTCATCTCCAAGGACGTGCGGACCCTGGGGGTCTACGGCAGGCGGAGCACCCACTGTCGGAAACGGTGGGAGGACCTGAGGTGTTGGGCATGGAAGACGGCGGAGGCCCAGCTGGGATGGCCTCCCAACGAGGAAGGGGTGCCCGTCGAACCCCGACCCCCCTGATGGCCCGCATACTGGCAGTGGCCTATCCTGAGCTAGATGGGCGCTTGGGGGCACCACAGCAGCAACAAGGGGGTGAGTACAGTGCCCATCATTACTACTTATGCCTGGTGGGCTGGTACCCGGGTGGGGGGGTGTGGGCCCTGTGGGTGCCCCTAGGCCAGGCATTGCATTGCAGAGTAGGTCCCATGTTGGGCAGGGTTCTGATGTGAAAGTACTCCAACCAATCTAGTAGGCATCCACTACTGGGCAGGGGTCTGTGTGTCTCAGGTATGCTGCAATTTGCCTTAGGTGTCCCTATCCATGGGCTGGTGACTAGCATTGTGACTGGTAGTGCATTGCCTAATGGATAGGGTTGTTCCCTGTGTGTGAGTGTGTTGTGTACGCCAACAGTGGTGTTGGTGCCGCCGTTGACCAAGTGTATCTTTTGTCTCTTCCCCTCCCTTTTTGTTTTGTCACCCTGTCCTTATGTGCATTAGCATCATCTGGCGGAGGAGCAGAGGCACCGGCGACGGTGGGAGCACCATCCCACAGGACCCAGGAGGCCGAATCCACCGATGGTGAGGTCACCATTGGGACGGAGGGTGAGGGAAGCACCACGGCGGAGACTGGAGGAGACAGTTCAGACACGGATACCTCCTCCGATGGAAGCTCCCTGGTGGTGGTGGATACCTCTGTGCCCACCCCATCTACAGGTACAGCTGCCACCCCCTGTACCAGCACCGCCCTCCCAGCAGCCCCTCAGCAAGTTTCCCGTGCCCGCTCACCCAGGAGGGTGGGCATCTCCTTCGCCCCAGGCACCTTAGGCCCTGCCCCAGTTAGCCCTGCTGCCCTGAGTGAGGAGGCTATTCACCTCCTGCGATCCATCTCTGTTGGTCAGTCAACCTTTGTGAATGCCATCCAGGGGCTGTGAGCCCAGATGCAACAGACTAATGCATTCCTTGAGGGCATTCACACTGAATTGGCGGCCCAACAGAGAACGATCCAGGCTCTGGCCTCCTCTCTGATGGCAGCCATTGTACCTGTTTCCACCCTCCCCCCTTCAAACTCCTCTTCACAGTCCCATTCCCCTCAACCACAACCTATCCTAAGTACACAGGCAGACGAGCATGCACACAGGACAACACACAAGAGTGGACATGGCAAACACAAGCACCACACTTCATCCCATAGGCACGCACACAAACACCATTCAGATGCAGACATACCAACATCCACTGCCTACACTGTGGGCCCCTCCTCCTCCTCGTCCACCTCCCTCCCAGTTGCATCTCCACTCACACCTGCATGCACTACATCCTCATCCACTACTACCATCACCAGCACACCTATGAGAACACACACCTCACTGGCAGTCACCACCACTACATCCAGGCACATGTTCCCTGTGTCCTCACCCACTGTGTCTGTGCCCCCTCCTCCCAAAGTACACAAACGCAAGCACTCAGACACCCAACAGCCATCCACCTCACAACAGCATTCCATCCGATGCACCTGCACCCAAACACAGCAGACTGACACCTCCTACCACCACTCCCTCTCCCTCCACTCCCAAACCATCTCCCTCTTCCCGCCCCAATGTCCCTAAGAAGCTTTTCCTCGCTACTATTGACCTTTTCCCTAGCCCCCCCATCTCTCATGTCAGGCCAGGTGGTCAAAACCCAGGAAAGCCGCTCAGCCACCCAGTCCATGGGCACAGTAGTGTCCCCAGCAACTCCAGGTGGAAAAGGATCCTGGCCACCAGCCAGACAGAGAGACAGGGTTCCTGCCCCAGGTGCTTCAAGGAAGGGCAAGGAGGCAGCCTCAGCCACAGGAAGGAAGGGAAAGGATCCAGCCTCAGCTGCAGGAAGGAAGGGCAAGGAGCCAGCCCCAGCTGCAGGAAGGAGGGGTAAGGAGCCAGGCCCAGCTGCAGAAAGGAAGGGCAAGGAGCCAGCCCCAGGTGCAGGAGGGAAGATCAGGGGCCTGCAACAGCAGGCAGTAGAGACAAGCAAAAACAACAAGTGATGGACGGAATGCTGAACATTGTCAAACACTCACCCCCAGTCATAGATCTGGGTTTAATCCATCGTTCTTTTGCTCACCATGCCACCCCAGTTTGGACCCAGCCATATGCAAATCAGTCTTGACCCTGTTCCTCATGGGAACAGTCCAGACCGAACTGCCAAGCCAGGTCCTCACTGGACCGGAAACAAGCATCCTGGGACCGGTTTCGGGGTTTCACCCCTCATCAGCCAGGCTAGCTTGAATCCAGTGGCATGGGAAGCACGGGACCCACGTCTGGGCATACCCTTCCCACTTAGGGCGACAAAGCAAAAACAACAAGTGATGGACGGAATGCTGAACATTGTCAAACACTCACCCCCAGTCATAGATCTGGGTTTAATCCATCGTTCTTTTGCTCACCATGCCACCCCAGTTTGGACCCAGCCATATGCAAATCAGTCTTGACCCTGTTCCTCATGGGAACAGTCCAGACCGAACTGCCAAGCCAGGTCCTCACTGGACCGGAAACAAGCATCCTGGGACCGGTTTCGGGGTTTCACCCCTCATCAGCCAGGCTAGCTTGAATCCAGTGGCATGGGAAGCACGGGACCCACGTCTGGGCATACCCTTCCCACTTAGGGTGACAAAGCAAAAACAACAAGTGATGGACGGAATGCTGAACATTGTCAAACACTCACCCCCAGTCATAGATCTGGGTTTAATCCATCGTTCTTTTGCTCACCATGCCACCCCAGTTTGGACCCAGCCATATGCAAATCAGTCTTGACCCTGTTCCTCATGGGAACAGTCCAGACCGAACTGCCAAGCCAGGTCCTCACTGGACCGGAAACAAGCATCCTGGGACCGGTTTCGGGGTTTCACCCCTCATCAGCCAGGCTAGCTTGAATCCAGTGGCATGGGAAGCACGGGACCCACGTCTGGGCATACCCTTCCCACTTAGGGCGACAAAGCAAAAACAACAAGTGATGGACGGAATGCTGAACATTGTCAAACACTCACCCCCAGTCATAGATCTGGGTTTAATCCATCGTTCTTTTGCTCACCATGCCACCCCAGTTTGGACCCAGCCATATGCAAATCAGTCTTGACCCTGTTCCTCATGGGAACAGTCCAGACCGAACTGCCAAGCCAGGTCCTCACTGGACCGGAAACAAGCATCCTGGGACCGGTTTCGGGGTTTCACCCCTCATCAGCCAGGCTAGCTTGAATCCAGTGGCATGGGAAGCACGGGACCCACGTCTGGGCATACCCTTCCCACTTAGGGCGACAAAGCAAAAACAACAAGTGATGGACGGAATGCTGAACATTGTCAAACACTCACCCCCAGTCATAGATCTGGGTTTAATCCATCGTTCTTTTGCTCACCATGCCACCCCAGTTTGGACCCAGCCATATGCAAATCAGTCTTGACCCTGTTCCTCATGGGAACAGTCCAGACCGAACTGCCAAGCCAGGTCCTCACTGGACCGGAAACAAGCATCCTGGGACCGGTTTCGGGGTTTCACCCCTCATCAGCCAGGCTAGCTTGAATCCAGTGGCATGGGAAGCACGGGACCCACGTCTGGGCATACCCTTCCCACTTAGGGCGACAAAGCAAAAACAACAAGTGATGGACGGAATGCTGAACATTGTCAAACACTCACCCCCAGTCATAGATCTGGGTTTAATCCATCGTTCTTTTGCTCACCATGCCACCCCAGTTTGGACCCAGCCATATGCAAATCAGTCTTGACCCTGTTCCTCATGGGAACAGTCCAGACCGAACTGCCAAGCCAGGTACTCACTGGACCGGAAACAAGCATCCTGGGACCGGTTTCGGGGTTTCACCCCTCATCAGCCAGGCTAGCTTGAATCCAGTGGCATGGGAAGCACGGGACCCACGTCTGGGCATACCCTTCCCACTTAGGGCGACAAAGCAAAAACAACAAGTGATGGACGGAATGCTGAACATTGTCAAACACTCACCCCCAGTCATAGATCTGGGTTTAATCCATCGTTCTTTTGCTCACCATGCCACCCCAGTTTGGACCCAGCCATATGCAAATCAGTCTTGACCCTGTTCCTCATGGGAACAGTCCAGACCGAACTGCCAAGCCAGGTCCTCACTGGACCGGAAACAAGCATCCTGGGACCGGTTTCGGGGTTTCACCCCTCATCAGCCAGGCTAGCTTGAATCCAGTGGCATGGGAAGCACGGGACCCACGTCTGGGCATACCCTTCCCACTTAGGGCGACAAAGCAAAAACAACAAGTGATGGACGGAATGCTGAACATTGTCAAACACTCACCCCCAGTCATAGATCTGGGTTTAATCCATCGTTCTTTTGCTCACCATGCCACCCCAGTTTGGACCCAGCCATATGCAAATCAGTCTTGACCCTGTTCCTCATGGGAACAGTCCAGACCGAACTGCCAAGCCAGGTCCTCACTGGACCGGAAACAAGCATCCTGGGACCGGTTTCGGGGTTTCACCCCTCATCAGCCAGGCTAGCTTGAATCCAGTGGCATGGGAAGCACGGGACCCACGTCTGGGCATACCCTTCCCACTTAGGGCGACAAAGCAAAAACAACAAGGGATGGACGGAATGCTGAACATTGACAAACACTCACCCCCAGTCATAGATCTGGGTTTAATCCATCGTTCTTTTGCTCACCATGCCACCCCAGTTTGGACCCAGCCATATGCAAATCAGTCTTGACCCTGTTCCTCATGGGAACAGTCCAGACTGAACTGCCAAGCCAGGTCCTCACTGGACCGGAAACAAGCATCCTGGGACCGGTTTCGGGGTTTCACCCCTCATCAGCCAGGCTAGCTTGAATCCAGTGGCATGGGAAGCACGGGACCCACGTCTGGGCATACCCTTCCCACTTAGGGCGACAAAGCAAAAACAACAAGTGATGGACGGAATGCTGAACATTGTCAAACACTCACCCCCAGTCATAGATCTGGGTTTAATCCATCGTTCTTTTGCTCACCATGCCACCCCAGTTTGGACCCAGCCATATGCAAATCAGTCTTGACCCTGTTCCTCATGGGAACAGTCCAGACCGAACTGCCAAGCCAGGTCCTCACTGGACCGGAAACAAGCATCCTGGGACCGGTTTCGGGGTTTCACCCCTCATCAGCCAGGCTAGCTTGAATCCAGTGGCATGGGAAGCACGGGACCCACGTCTGGGCATACCCTTCCCACTTAGGGCGACAAAGCAAAAACAACAAGTGATGGACAGAATGCTGAACATTGTCAAACACTCACCCCCAGTCATAGATCTGGGTTTAATCCATCGTTCTTTTGCTCACCATGCCACCCCAGTTTGGACCCAGCCATATGCAAATCAGTCTTGACCCTGTTCCTCATGGGAACAGTCCAGACCGAACTGCCAAGCCAGGTCCTCACTGGACCGGAAACAAGCATCCTGGGACCGGTTTCGGGGTTTCACCCCTCATCAGCCAGGCTAGCTTGAATCCAGTGGCATGGGAAGCACGGGACCCACGTCTGGGCATACCCTTCCCACTTAGGGCGACAAAGCAAAAACAACAAGTGATGGACGGAATGCTGAACATTGTCAAACACTCACCCCCAGTAATAGATCTGGGTTTAATCCATCGTTCTTTTGCTCACCATGCCACCCCAGTTTGGACCCAGCCATATGCAAATCAGTCTTGACCCTGTTCCTCATGGGAACAGTCCAGACCGAACTGCCAAGCCAGGTCCTCACTGGACCGGAAACAAGCATCCTGGGACCGGTTTCGGGGTTTCACCCCTCATCAGCCAGGCTAGCTTGAATCCAGTGGCATGGGAAGCACGGGACCCACGTCTGGGCATACCCTTCCCACTTAGGGCGACAAAGCAAAAACAACAAGTGATGGACGGAATGCTGAACATTGTCAAACACTCACCCCCAGTCATAGATCTGGGTTTAATCCATCGTTCTTTTGCTCACCATGCCACCCCAGTTTGGACCCAGCCATATGCAAATCAGTCTTGACCCTGTTCCTCATGGGAACAGTCCAGACCGAACTGCCAAGCCAGGTACTCACTGGACCGGAAACAAGCATCCTGGGACCGGTTTCGGGGTTTCACCCCTCATCAGCCAGGCTAGCTTGAATCCAGTGGCATGGGAAGCACGGGACCCACGTCTGGGCATACCCTTCCCACTTAGGGCGACAAAGCAAAAACAAAAAGTGATGGACGGAATGCTGAACATTGTCAAACACTCACCCCCAGTAATAGATCTGGGTTTAATCCATCGTTCTTTTGCTCACCATGCCACCCCAGTTTGGACCCAGCCATATGCAAATCAGTCTTGACCCTGTTCCTCATGGGAACAGTCCAGACCGAACTGCCAAGCCAGGTCCTCACTGGACCGGAAACAAGCATCCTGGGACCGGTTTCGGGGTTTCACCCCTCATCAGCCAGGCTAGCTTGAATCCAGTGGCATGGGAAGCACGGGACCCACGTCTGGGCATACCCTTCCCACTTAGGGCGACAAAGCAAAAACAACAAGTGATGGACGGAATGCTGAACATTGTCAAACACTCACCCCCAGTCATAGATCTGGGTTTAATCCATCGTTCTTTTGCTCACCATGCCACCCCAGTTTGGACCCAGCCATATGCAAATCAGTCTTGACCCTGTTCCTCATGGGAACAGTCCAGACCGAACTGCCAAGCCAGGTCCTCACTGGACCGGAAACAAGCATCCTGGGACCGGTTTCGGGGTTTCACCCCTCATCAGCCAGGCTAGCCTGAATCCAGTGGCATGGGAAGCACGGGACCCACGTCTGGGCATACCCTTCCCACTTAGGGCGCCAAAGCAAAAACAACAAGTGATGGACGGAATGCTGAACATTGTCAAACACTCACCCCCAGTCATAGATCTGGGTTTAATCCATCGTTCTTTTGCTCACCATGCCACCCCAGTTTGGACCCAGCCATATGCAAATCAGTCTTGACCCTGTTCCTCATGGGAACAGTCCAGACCGAACTGCCAAGCCAGGTCCTCACTGGACCGGAAACAAGCATCCTGGGTCCGGTTTCGGGGTTTCACCCCTCATCAGCCAGGCTAGCTTGAATCCAGTGGCATGGGAAGCACGGGACCCACGTCTGGGCATACCCTTCCCACTTAGGGCGACAAAGCAAAAACAACAAGTGATGGACGGAATGCTGAACATTGTCAAACACTCACCCCCAGTCATAGATCTGGGTTTAATCCATCGTTCTTTTGCTCACCATGCCACCCCCGTTTGGACCCAGCCATATGCAAATCAGTCTTGACCCTGTTCCTCATGGGAACAGTCCAGACCGAACTGCCAAGCCAGGTCCTCACTGGACCGGAAACAAGCATCCTGGGACCGGTTTCGGGGTTTCACCCCTCATCAGCCAGGCTAGCTTGAATCCAGTGGCATGGGAAGCACGGGACCCACGTCTGGGCATACCCTTCCCACTTAGGGCGACAAAGCAAAAACAACAAGTGATGGACGGAATGCTGAACATTGTCAAACACTCACCCCCAGTCATAGATCTGGGTTTAATCCATCGTTCTTTTGCTCACCATGCCACCCCAGTTTGGACCCAGCCATATGCAAATCAGTCTTGACCCTGTTCCTCATGGGAACAGTCCAGACCGAACTGCCAAGCCAGGTCCTCACTGGACCGGAAACAAGCATCCTGGGACCGGTTTCGGGGTTTCACCCCTCATCAGCCAGGCTAGCTTGAATCCAGTGGCATGGGAAGCCCGGGACCCACGTCTGGGCATACCCTTCCCACTTAGGGCGACAAAGCAAAAACAACAAGTGATGGACGGAATGCTGAACATTGTCAAACACTCACCCCCAGTCATAGATCTGGGTTTAATCCATCGTTCTTTTGCTCACCATGCCACCCCAGTTTGGACCCAGCCATATGCAAATCAGTCTTGACCCTGTTCCTCATGGGAACAGTCCAGACCGAACTGCCAAGCCAGGTCCTCACTGGACCGGAAACAAGCATCCTGGGACCGATTTCGGGGTTTCACCCCTCATCAGCCAGGCTAGCTTGAATCCAGTGGCATGGGAAGCACGGGACCCACGTCTGGGCATACCCTTCCCACTTAGGGCGACAAAGCAAAAACAACAAGTGATGGACGGAATGCTGAACATTGTCAAACACTCACCCCCAGTCATAGATCTGGGTTTAATCCATCGTTCTTTTGCTCACCATGCCACCCCAGTTTGGACCCAGCCATATGCAAATCAGTCTTGACCCTGTTCCTCATGGGAACAGTCCAGACCGAACTGCCAAGCCAGGTCCTCACTCGACCGGAAACAAGCATCCTGGGACCGGTTTCGGGGTTTCACCCCTCATCAGCCAGGCTAGCTTGAATCCAGTGGCATGGGAAGCACGGGACCCACGTCTGGGCATACCCTTCCCACTTAGGGCGACAAAGCAAAAACAACAAGTGATGGACGGAATGCTGAACATTGTCAAACACTCACCCCCAGTCATAGATCTGGGTTTAATCCATCGTTCTTTTGCTCACCATGCCACCCCAGTTTGGACCCAGCCATATGCAAATCAGTCTTGACCCTGTTCCTCATGGGAACAGTCCAGACCGAACTGCCAAGCCAGGTCCTCACTGGACCGGAAACAAGCATCCTGGGACCGGTTTCGGGGTTTCACCCCTCATCAGCCAGGCTAGCTTGAATCCAGTGGCATGGGAAGCACGGGACCCACGTCTGGGCATACCCTTCCCACTTAGGGCGACAAAGCAAAAACAACAAGGGATGGACGGAATGCTGAACATTGACAAACACTCACCCCCAGTCATAGATCTGGGTTTAATCCATCGTTCTTTTGCTCACCATGCCACCCCAGTTTGGACCCAGCCATATGCAAATCAGTCTTGACCCTGTTCCTCATGGGAACAGTCCAGACCGAACTGCCAAGCCAGGTCCTCACTGGACCGGAAACAAGCATCCTGGGACCGGTTTCGGGGTTTCACCCCTCATCAGCCAGGCTAGCTTGAATCCAGTGGCATGGGAAGCACGGGACCCACGTCTGGGCATACGCTTCCCACTTAGGGCGACAAAGCAAAAACAACAAGTGATGGACGGAATGCTGAACATTGTCAAACACTCACCCCCAGTCATAGATCTGGGTTTAATCCATCGTTCTTTTGCTCACCATGCCACCCCAGTTTGGACCCAGCCATATGCAAATCAGTCTTGACCCTGTTCCTCATGGGAACAGTCCAGACGAACTGCCAAGCCAGGTCCTCACTGGACCGGAAACAAGCATCCTGGGACCGGTTTCGGGGTTTCACCCCTCATCAGCCAGGCTAGCTTGAATCCAGTGGCATGGGAAGCACGGGACCCACGTCTGGGCATACCCTTCCCACTTAGGGCGACAAAGCAAAAACAACAAGTGATGGACGGAATGCTGAACATTGTCAAACACTCACCCCCAGTCATAGATCTGGGTTTAATCCATCGTTCTTTTGCTCACCATGCCACCCCAGTTTGGACCCAGCCATATGCAAATCAGTCTTGACCCTGTTCCTCATGGGAACAGTCCAGACCGAACTGCCAAGCCAGGTACTCACTGGACCGGAAACAAGCATCCTGGGACCGGTTTCGGGGTTTCACCCCTCATCAGCCAGGCTAGCTTGAATCCAGTGGCATGGGAAGCACGGGACCCACGTCTGGGCATACCCTTCCCACTTAGGGCGACAAAGCAAAAACAACAAGTGATGGACGGAATGCTGAACATTGTCAAACACTCACCCCCAGTAATAGATCTGGGTTTAATCCATCGTTCTTTTGCTCACCATGCCACCCCAGTTTGGACCCAGCCATATGCAAATCAGTCTTGACCCTGTTCCTCATGGGAACAGTCCAGACCGAACTGCCAAGCCAGGTCCTCACTGGACCGGAAACAAGCATCCTGGGACCGGTTTCGGGGTTTCACCCCTCATCAGCCAGGCTAGCTTGAATCCAGTGGCATGGGAAGCACGGGACCCACGTCTGGGCATACCCTTCCCACTTAGGGCGACAAAGCAAAAACAACAAGTGATGGACGGAATGCTGAACATTGTCAAACACTCACCCCCAGTCATAGATCTGGGTTTAATCCATCGTTCTTTTGCTCACCATGCCACCCCAGTTTGGACCCAGCCATATGCAAATCAGTCTTGACCCTGTTCCTCATGGGAACAGTCCAGACCGAACTGCCAAGCCAGGTCCTCACTGGACCGGAAACAAGCATCCTGGGACCGGTTTCGGGGTTTCACCCCTCATCAGCCAGGCTAGCTTGAATCCAGTGGCATGGGAAGCACGGGACCCACGTCTGGGCATACCCTTCCCACTTAGGGCGACAAAGCAAAAACAACAAGTGATGGACGGAATGCTGAACATTGTCAAACACTCACCCCCAGTCATAGATCTGGGTTTAATCCATCGTTCTTTTGCTCACCATGCCACCCCAGTTTGGACCCAGCCATATGCAAATCAGTCTTGACCCTGTTCCTCATGGGAACAGTCCAGACCGAACTGCCAAGCCAGGTCCTCACTGGACCGGAAACAAGCATCCTGGGACCGGTTTCGGGGTTTCACCCCTCATCAGCCAGGCTAGCTTGAATCCAGTGGCATGGGAAGCACGGGACCCACGTCTGGGCATACCCTTCCCACTTAGGGCGACAAAGCAAAAACAACAAGTGATGGACGGAATGCTGAACATTGTCAAACACTCACCCCCAGTCATAGATCTGGGTTTAATCCATCGTTCTTTTGCTCACCATGCCACCCCAGTTTGGACCCAGCCATATGCAAATCAGTCTTGACCCTGTTCCTCATGGGAACAGTCCAGACCGAACTGCCAAGCCAGGTCCTCACTGGACCGGAAACAAGCATCCTGGGACCGGTTTCGGGGTTTCACCCCTCATCAGCCAGGCTAGCTTGAATCCAGTGGCATGGGAAGCACAGGACCCATGTCTGGGCATACCCTTCCCACTTAGGGCGACAAAGCAAAAACAACAAGTGATGGACGGAATGCTGAACATTGTCAAACACTCACCCCCAGTCATAGATCTGGGTTTAATCCATCGTTCTTTTGCTCACCATGCCACCCCAGTTTGGACCCAGCCATATGCAAATCAGTCTTGACCCTGTTCCTCATGGGAACAGTCCAGACCGAACTGCCAAGCCAGGTCCTCACTGGACCGGAAACAAGCATCCTGGGACCGGTTTCGGGGTTTCACCCCTCATCAGCCAGGCTAGCTTGAATCCAGTGGCATGGGAAGCACGGGACCCACGTCTGGGCATACCCTTCCCACTTAGGGCGACAAAGCAAAAACAACAAGTGATGGACGGAATGCTGAACATTGTCAAACACTCACCCCCAGTCATAGATCTGGGTTTAATCCATCGTTCTTTTGCTCACCATGCCACCCCAGTTTGGACCCAGCCATATGCAAATCAGTCTTGACCCTGTTCCTCATGGGAACAGTCCAGACCGAACTGCCAAGCCAGGTCCTCACTGGACCGGAAACAAGCATCCTGGGACCGGTTTCGGGGTTTCACCCCTCATCAGCCAGGCTAGCTTGAATCCAGTGGCATGGGAAGCACGGGACCCACGTCTGGGCATACCCTTCCCACTTAGGGCGACAAAGCAAAAACAACAAGTGATGGACGGAATGCTGAACATTGTCAAACACTCACCCCCAGTCATAGATCTGGGTTTAATCCATCGTTCTTTTGCTCACCATGCCACCCCAGTTTGGACCCAGCCATATGCAAATCAGTCTTGACCCTGTTCCTCATGGGAACAGTCCAGACCGAACTGCCAAGCCAGGTCCTCACTGGACCGGAAACAAGCATCCTGGGACCGGTTTCGGGGTTTCACCCCTCATCAGCCAGGCTAGCTTGAATCCAGTGGCATGGGAAGCACGGGACCCACGTCTGGGCATACCCTTCCCACTTAGGGCGACAAAGCAAAAACAACATGTGATGGACGGAATGCTGAACATTGTCAAACACTCACCCCCAGTCATAGATCTGGGTTTAATCCATCGTTCTTTTGCTCACCATGCCACCCCAGTTTGGACCCAGCCATATGCAAATCAGTCTTGACCCTGTTCCTCATGGGAACAGTCCAGACCGAACTGCCAAGCCAGGTCCTCACTGGACCGGAAACAAGCATCCTGGGACCGGTTTCGGGGTTTCACCCCTCATCAGCCAGGCTAGCTTGAATCCAGTGGCATGGGAAGCACAGGACCCACGTCTGGGCATACCCTTCCCACTTAGGGCGACAAAGCAAAAACAACAAGTGATGGACGGAATGCTGAACATTGTCAAACACTCACCCCCAGTACTAGATCTGGGTTTAATCCATCGTTCTTTTGCTCACCATGCCACCCCAGTTTGGACCCAGCCATATGCAAATCAGTCTTGACCCTGTTCCTCATGGGAACAGTCCAGACCGAACTGCCAAGCCAGGTCCTCACTGGACCGGAAACAAGCATCCTGGGACCGGTTTCGGGGTTTCACCCCTCATCAGCCAGGCTAGCTTGAATCCAGTGGCATGGGAAGCACGGGACCCACGTCTGGGCATACCCTTCCCACTTAGGGCGACAAAGCAAAAACAACAAGTGATGGACGGAATGCTGAACATTGTCAAACACTCACCCCCAGTTATAGATCTGGGTTTAATCCATCGTTCTTTTGCTCACCATGCCACCCCAGTTTGGACCCAGCCATATGCAAATCAGTCTTGACCCTGTTCCTCATGGGAACAGTCCAGACCGAACTGCCAAGCCAGGTCCTCACTGGACCGGAAACAAGCATCCTGGGACCGGTTTCGGTGTTTCACCCCTCATCAGCCAGGCTAGCTTGAATCCAGTGGCATGGGAAGCACAGGACCCACGTCTGGGCATACCCTTCCCACTTAGGGCGACAAAGCAAAAACAACAAGTGATGGACGGAATGCTGAACATTGTCAAACACTCACCCCCAGTAATAGATCTGGGTTTAATCCATCGTTCTTTTGCTCACCATGCCACCCCAGTTTGGACCCAGCCATATGCAAATCAGTCTTGACCCTGTTCCTCATGGGAACAGTCCAGACCGAACTGCCAAGCCAGGTCCTCACTGGACCGGAAACAAGCATCCTGGGACCGGTTTCGGGGTTTCACCCCTCATCAGCCAGGCTAGCTTGAATCCAGTGGCATGGGAAGCACGGGACCCACGTCTGGGCATACCCTTCCCACTTAGGGCGACAAAGCAAAAACAACAAGTGATGGACGGAATGCTGAACATTGTCAAACACTCACCCCCAGTGATAGATCTGGGTTTAATCCATCGTTCTTTTGCTCACCATGCCACCCCAGTTTGGACCCAGCCATATGCAAATCAGTCTTGACCCTGTTCCTCATGGGAACAGTCCAGACCGAACTGCCAAGCCAGGTCCTCACTGGACCGGAAACAAGCATCCTGGGACCAGTTTCGGGGTTTCACCCCTCATCAGCCAGGCTAGCTTGAATCCAGTGGCATGGGAAGCCTGGTGCTGGGACTCAGTCGGAGACACCACCACCAACCATGTTGGAGCAGCTGTCCAAGGCTGCAGGGGATGGGCTGGAGCCTCCCCCATCACCACCAGCTCCACCAGCAGCACCGCCACCAGCACCAGCACCACCACCAGCAGCAGCAGCCCCAGTGGGCAGCCGTCGGAGGCTGCAGGGGATGGGCTGGAGCCTCCCCCCCACCACCAGCTCCACCAGCAGCACCGCCACCAGCACCGCCACCAGCAGCAGCAGCCCCAGTGTGCAGCCATCCGAGGCTGCAGGGGTTGGGCTGGAGCCTCCCCCCACCACTACCAGCTGCAGCAGCACCACTGCCACCACTTAACAGACATCACCGCCGGCAGACAGTTTGTAGTCCTGCATCCATGGGCTGTTGTGTGGCCTGGCCCCTACAAATCCAGTGAGAGACTGTCACCTGGCACTCCCAAAGATATGCATCACAGGGCACGATGCCCCTCCAGAACCAGTGGCAAAGCCATCCACTCACCTCATCCTCCCCAGGATGAAGATCTCAGGGCACAATTCCCCCTCCAGAACCAGTGAAGAAGCCATCCACTCACCCCATCCTCCCCAGGATGAAGATCTCAGGGCACGATGCCCTCTCCAGAACCAGTGGGCAAGTCACCCACCTGAGAGACTGTGGCCTTGCACTCCCCAGGACAGAACACAGGGCACGTTGCCCCCTCCAGAACATGTGGGCAAGTCACCCCTTCGATAGACTGTGGCCTTGCGCTCCCCAGGACAGAGCACAGGGCACGTTGCCCCCTCCAGAGAATGTGGGCATGTCACCCAATCGAGAGACTGTGGCCTTGCACTCCCCAGGACAGAGCACAGGGAATGTTGCCCCCTCCAGAGCATGTGGGCAAGTCACCCACTCAAGAGACTGTGGCCTTGCACTCCCCAGGACAGAGCACTGGGTATTACCGCCACTTTATCACCGACCGCCAGGGTTGTAATGAGGGCCTGAATTTTGTGGGCATTTTAGGGGGAACCTGGTAGTGTCCAATGGGACACTTACCCTTGGGTGGCTACACCCACTACAGTGACAACTTCCTGTGGGAAGGGTCACTTCCCTAAACCTGACTGGCTATGTTCCTCCATCCAAGATGGAGAAAAATTAGATAGAAGGTCCACTTCGCATGCAAGCCCTTAGGGGTGGTACATGCTCAGTGAGGCCACCCTCCCTACCCTTTGTCTAGTTTCCCGCCTTTGCTTGCAAGGGGGGAAGCCCTCTGCTGCTTGCAGCATGCCTGGGGGCTCGGGTTTCAGGGGCTGTAGCCCTTTGAAGCTCCCTGCCAGGGTGTTGCACATTCCTGAGGGAGGGGGTGTTAGCTCCTCCTCCCAGGAAGGGCATTGTCTTACAAACCAGAGAGCCATGACTCTCCCCAGGTTTGTATATTGGCCGTCTGAAGTGGCAGGCTGGATGGAACCAGTCAGCAACTATGCCAGTTAGGGTTAGCTTTTGCAGGGGGCACCTCTAAGGTGGCCCCTGGGTATATTTAGGGTTAAATCCAACACTGGTACCAGTTTGGATTTATTATTCTGAGTTGTTTGATACCAAACAAACCAGGGTCCAGAGTAGCCATCATGTAGCTGGGAAACTCGTGTTTGACCAGTGTCCAGTACATGTATGTAAAATGGCTGCTCTGTTCACTCACTATGTCTTGGGTTTGTTAAGGACACAGTAGGGCATCTGGCTCATGCAGATATGCCCTCACACATAATATATGGTGCACCCTGCCTTAGGGCTGGAAGGCCTGCCAGAGGGGTGACTTACCCATAATATATGCAGTGTAGGGTGGACAGGGCACACATAGAGTGTACCATGTCGAGTTTGTCTTTTTAGGTTTGCCCCAGTTCACTCAGCCTGCAATGGCAGTGATGGGTGCATCTGGGTGCAGGCCCCTTGGGGGTGGCATAATCAGTGCTGCTGCCCTCAGGGGTCTTACTTAATATCTCTTGCCTTGGGTACTGGGGTACCCATTTACTAGGGACTTATAGGGGTATTTTAGAGTGTATCCAATTGTGCCAAGCATCACAGCAGATTTTGGGAAAGAGCTCTGGCCCAGGGAACCTGGTTAGCAGGGGCCCTGGGCACTACCAACTTCTAGAACACATCAACATCAGGCGAAAAGTGGGGGCTAACCATGCAAAAAGAGGCATCCTCTCAGAGTGTGTGGTGTGTATATTTGGGTCAGGTGTGGGTTTTTAGTTCTGTCCAATGTTGTCTTGTTTTGTCTTTGGGTAGCCTTATCCGCCGCTGCGGTGTTCACCGCCAATGGTTTACCATGGTTGAATGTCCTCTGTGGTGATTGGTAAGTCATTAATTGGAGGGCGTAGTGTTGGTGGCGTAACGGTATGGGTGGTAGTACCGACAGTTTCTCACGTTCATTGGGTCTGGCAGATTTGTGGTTGTGGCTGTTTTCTGTCGGTTTTGAATGTATTTGTCATAATGTGGCGGACGGATGTCTGCCTCCACGGCAGTATGTTGGCGGCAGTCAGCACGGCGGTATTCGTTTTTTACTGCCACTGTCATAATGAGGGCCATGGTGTCCCCGGATGACTGCTTCGTGGGTTTCCCACTCCAGAACTCTGGAGTGGGTGGTGTCATTGCTGATGTCGAAGTACTGAGTAATTGATGCCGCTATAGTTTCCCAGAAGGGGGGGCATCAAGCACCGAAAGTGACTGTGATATGTGGATGCAGGAAGTCCCATCAAAGGGCAGAAGAGGCCAATCATGAAGAATGTCTGGTACGCAATTAAAGTTGCCTCCCTACATACCTGGATTGTGAGGGTCCCTGAATAGTACTGGTATAACTGTGGCATACAAGGCCGCCTGATTAACATTGGTGTTAGATGCATACATGCCCACCAGTGTCAATTTCGTCCCATCTAGGTAACCCTCAAATATGACATATCGTCTCCCATCGTCGATTTGATGTGTATCCTCCACAAAGGGCCCTCTGGACTATCCAGATTAGCACCCCATGCATATGCTGATGTCGTAGGGCCATAGATCTGCCCCCTCCAAATGGCCTGCAGTTTGAGCACCTCTGTGGGTGTTAAGTGCGTTTCTTGTAAGAAGGCAAAGTGAATGCAGTGGCGTCTGAGGTAAGCCTGTACCTTCTAATGCTTTGTAGGGATAGTTATACAGCGCACATTCCATGCTATCAAGTTATAGCTTGGAACAGAATTGTGAGTCTGTGTGCTAATGGCAAAAGGTATTAGGGGAAAGCACACCAAGATCTGGTTTATCTGTCCCAACTCATCTCCTCATGCATTGTCTCCCCTGTGTCCCAATCATGTCTGTGTGGCTGATGTCTGTCTAGGCCTTTGTTGAAGAAAGAATGTACAAGACTCTAACCTGATTAAAAACTCAAGTAAACATACCCTTCCTGCTCCATCCCAATGTCAGAAGGGATACGTGTCCCTGGCCATAACTGCCCATCCAACTGTAACAAACACAACTGTAAGCCATAAAATAAACCACGTCCTGTTTGGAGTGCACTTGGGACGCGGTACACTGAGTAGTAGGGGTTTCCAATGAAGGAGGGGGCCCACATCAGATGACCGATCATATGGCCCTGGTCAGCCACAGATAGCAGGAGTAGGCCGGCGTCTTAGGGGTGGGACCAGCTATCCACAACTTGGAACAGACATCATTAGTGTTCTCAAAATATTACCTGTGATCTTGGAGTCAGTTTTGGGCCCCGTAGCAGCTCCACGATTAAGGTCTCAGAGTGTTGGAGTCAGTTGCCGAGTAGCAGTCCAGACGCAATGCATTGTAGGAGTTCTGACTATAATGTAGCTCCTCTACCACTGGCTGTGCCCATTACAGCCCACCTGCTCCAGGGATGGATGGCCTCCCGCTCCCCTTCGTCTTCTCCATTGCGGCTGGGAGTCAGGGGGAGTGGGAGGCAGGAGATGGGAATCTGGGTGGCAGAGAAGGTTGCAGATGGAACAAGTCCTGTTGGGTCTGCAACCACTAGAGACTGGTCGCCTGTGGAGGCCTCGGAAGAAGATGTTGAGCTGGTGGCCTCTGTGCCAGCTCCCTAATCCTCCATGTCAGTGTGTGTAGGAAAGTACCATCTTGCCTGGCATGTTACCCCCATTTTTCACTGTATATATGTTGTTTTAGTTGTATGTGTCACTGGGACCCTGTCATCCAGGGCCCCAGTGCTCATAAGTGTGCCTGAATGTGTTACCTGTGTAGTGACTAACTGTCTCACTGAGGCTCTGCTAATCAGAACCTCAGTGGTTATGCTCTCTCAATTCTTTCAAATTGTCACTAACAGGCTAGTGACCAATTTTACCAATTTACATTGGCTTACTGGAACACCCTTATAATTCACTAGTATATGGTATTGAGGTACCCAGGGTATTGGGGTTCCAGGAGATCCCTATGGGCTGCAGCATTTCTTTTGCTACCCGTAGGGAGCTCTGACAATTCTTACACAGGCCTGCCACTGCAGCCTGAGTGAAATAACGTCCACGTTATTTCACAGCCATTTTACACTGCACTTAAGTAACTTATAAGTCACCTATATGTCTAACCTTTACCTGGTAAAGGTTAGGTGCAAAGTTACTTAGTGTGAGGGCACCCTGGCACTAGTCAAGGTGCCCCCACATTGTTCAGGGCCAATTCCCCGGACTTTGTGAGTGCGGGGACACCATTACATGCGTGCACTACATATAGGTCACTACCCATATGTAGCTTCACAATGGTAACTCCGAATATGGCCATGTAACATGTCTATGATCATGGAATTGCCCCCTCTATGCCATCCTGGCATAGTTGGCACAATCCCATGATCCCAGTGGTCTGTAGCACAGACCGTGGTACTGCCAAACTGCCTTTCCTGGGGTTTCACTGCAGCTGCTGCTGCTGTCAACCCCTCAGACAGGTTTATGCCCTCCTGGGGTCAAGCCAGGCTTGTCCCAGGATGGCAGAACAAAGGACTTCCTCTGAGAGAGGGTGTTACACCCTCTCCCTTTGGAAAATGGTGTGAAGGCAGGGGAGGAGTAGCCTCCCCCAGCCTCTGGAAATGCTTTCATGGGCACTTTTGGTGCCCATTTCTGCATAAGCCAGTCTACACCGGTTCAGGGACCCCTTAGCCCTGCTCTGGCGCGAAACTGGACAAAGGAAAGGGGAGTGACCACTCCCCTGACCTGCACCTCCCCTGGGAGGTGTCCAGAGCTCCTCCAGTGTGCTCCAGACCTCTGCCATCTTGGAAACAGAGGTGCTGCTGGCACACTGGACTGCTCTGAGTGGCCAGTGCCACCAGGTGACGTCAGAGACTCCTTCTGATAGGCTCCTTCAGGTGTTGCTAGCCTATCCTCTCTCCTAGGTAGCCAAACCCTCTTTTCTGGCTATTTAGGGTCTCTGTCTCTGGGGAAACTTTAGATAACGAATGCATGAGCTCATCAGAGTTCCTCTGCATCTCTCTCTTCACCTTCTGCCAAGGAATCGACTGCTGACCGCGCTGGAAGCCTGCAAAACTGCAACAAAGTAGCTAAGACGACTACTGCAACTCTGTAACGCTGATCCTGCCGCCTTCTCAACTGTTTTCCTGGTGGTGCATGCTTTGGGGGTAGTCTGTCTCCTCTCTGCACTAGAAGCTCCGAAGAAATCTCCCGTGAGTCGACGGAATCTTCCCCCTGCAACCGCAGGCACCAAAGAACTGCATTACCGGTCCCTTGGGTCTCCTCTCAGCACGACGAGCGAGGTCCCTCGAATCCAGCAACTCTGTCCAAGTGACTCCCACAGTCCAGTGACTCTTCAGTCCAAGTTTGGTGGAGGTAAGTCCTTGCCTCCCCACGCCAGACTGCATTGCTGGGAACCGCGACTTTTGCAGCTATTCCGGCCCCTGTGCACTTACGGCGGAAATCCTTTGTGCACAGCCAAGCCTGGGTCCACGGCACTCTAACCTGCATTGCACGACTTTCTAAGTTGGTCTCCGGCGACGTGGGACTCCTTTGTGTAACTTCGGGTGAGCACCATTTCACGCATCCTCGTAGTGCCTGTTTCTGGCACTTTTCCGGGTGCTACCTGCTGCTAAGAGGGCTCCTTGTCTTGCTCGACGTCCCCTCTGTCTCCTGACGCAAATTGCGACATCCTGGTCCCTCCTGGGCCACAGCAGCATCCAAAAATGCTAACCGCACGATTTGCAGCTAGCAAGGCTTGTTGGCGTTCTTTCGGCGGGAAAACACTTCTGCACAACTCTCCATGGCGTGAGGGATCCGTCCTCCAAAGGGGAAGTCTCTAGCCCTTGTCGTACCTGCAGAAACCTAAGCTTCTTCTGTCCAGTAGAAGCTTCTTTGCACCCACAGCTGGCATTTCCTGGGCATTTGCCCATCTCCGACTTGCTTGTGACTTTTGGACTTGGTCCCCTTGTTCCACAGGTACCCTCGACTGGAAATCCATTGTTGTTGCATTGCTGGTTTGTGTCTTTCCTGCAGAATTCCCCTATCACGACTTCTTTGTCCTTTGGGGAACTTTAGTGCACTTTGCACTCACTTTTCAGGGTCTTGGGGTGGGCTATTTTTCTAACCCTCACTATTTTCTAATAGTCCCAGCGACCCTCTACAAGGTCACATAGGTTTGGGGTCCATTCGTGGTTCGCATTCCACTTTTGGAGTATATGGTTTGTGTTGCCCCTATCCCTATGTGTCCCCATTGCATCCTATTGTAACTATACATTGTTTGCACTGTTTTCTAAGACTATCCTGCATATTTTTGGTATTGTATACATATAACTTGTGTATATTTGCTATCCTCATACTGAGGGTACACTCTGAGATACTTTGGCATATTGTCATAAAAAAAAAGTACCTTTATTTTTAGTATAACTGTGTATTGTGTTTTCTTATGATATTGTGCAAGTGACACTTGTGGTACTGTAGTAGCTTCACACGTCTCCTAGTTCAGCCTAAGCTGCTCTGCTAAGCTACCATTATCTATCAGCCTAAGCTGCTAGACACCCTATACACTAATAAGGGATACCTGGGCCTGGTACAAGGTGTAAGTACCCCTTGGTACTCACTACAAGCCAGTCCAGCCTCCTACAGTGTGCCCATCAGTGTCAGATATTTATCCACCCAACACACAGTGGCCAGTTGCGTCCCACCTTCCTGGCCACTGTCTCCTTCGCCTGCTCCTGAAGATGCTGAAAAGACACATCCAACATTTTAAATTTAATTGTGCAAATCAAAATGATCACAAGGTTATTGAACAAAACATTTTGTAATTTCACATTGTCACCTGCTTCAAGGCTATAAAACTTAGGTATGCTTTACCATTACCCCGGACATGTAGGGAACATAATATGAACCCATTTGCTCACAGTTTTGTAAATTACAATCATAAGTCCCATTTCATCTTAGATCATTTCCCAAACACTTCCAATTTCTCATGACATTATTTAAAACCTCTACATGGTACAGATTGTATATTTTAAATAGTGAACTCATGTCACAAAAATAAATATCTAGCAAGAAACCAAAAGTCCCTATCAATAACTTTTTTGCTTCAACATTGATTTATCATCTGGAAATAACAAAGGGCACAAAAATGTTGTTTGGAGTAACTCTGTCACCGATGTGTACACATTCCTGTCTGTTTCATTAATAATGTTTGCCTACTAAATTCATGTTTTTCGAAACAGACTGGCTTACATGCATGTTTATAAAAGTGTAGAGCTTCATGCCCATCTGCAACTGTTAAAATGAACTGCCTTAAATTTTGTAGTGAAAACATATTTATGAAATGATTTTGCTAAGAAAATGTTGCCATTGTAATCATGTTCCTAGTCATTTTGGATCAGATGCTCAATATTGTTTGGTCATTATACCAACTCACCAACGTCGGAAACATCCATTGTATCATACGTGCATTGTATGCTATGTCATCTGTAAGGGCCAACATCGTCTCCTCACAATGAAGCATCACACCTGCCAGAATCATCAATTGTGGCTTATTTGTTACAACTATCTCTCACAACATAGACATAATGTATTATTTCCTAGGAAATACTAATTTATAGAGACCTGTTGAGTGTCCTCATAACTTATAATGTTCTCATTTAACAAATCCACTCCACAGACATCTTCTGGCTGTACAGTGACAGGACCTCTGTGGTCAGCAGTTCTGTCTCCTTAGCTGAGAGGTTAGGGGTCCTGTCACCTGCTTTGCCCAGCATCATAGCTCCATAGGTCGGTAACAGCAGCAAGAGTGAAGGAGGTGTTGTTGGCTGCATTGTTTGGAGGGAATTGAGCGTTTTTTGTAGCACGTTAGCCTATGACTATGTCCGTCTTGGAGTTTTACACCCCCTCCGCGGTCAACTTCCATTGACGACCATCAGATTGAAAATGTCCTGACACCAAGGTCAGGCGGTTACCATTTCAGAATGTGAACAAGTGTATTTTTAAATGTTAAGTGCTACACCACCACTCAAAATGGTGGCTAGTTTGTTTACACATGCAAACTGCATACATTGCTGTTTATTGAAAAATTTGAAAAAAGTATAATGTGATGCGTCACTGTGTTTAAATGCAAGAGTTTATTTTATACTTCCATTGATGGAATTTTGGGGAAAAAACTAACAAAAACAAATGTGTAAATAATACATTGAAATGCATTTGTTAGACCTGGCATCTTTGGAGTGGTCTCCCCTAACCTTTTGCCTCTGCTTCCCAGGTTGTTCTGTGTGCCGGACTCTACTTTTGCTGTTTTTGTTACTCTTGGCACTTTACCATTGCTGGCCAGTGCTAAAGTGCAAGTGCTCCCTATGCGAAATGTGTAATTGGCTTTTCCATGATTGGCATATTTGATTTACTAGTAAGTCCCTAGTAAAGTGCAATAGGGCCTGTAAATCAAATGCTTCTAGTGGGCCTGCAACTTGGGTTGTGCCACCCACCTGAGTAACCCTAGTGACATGGCTCAGACCTGCCATTGTAGTATCTGAGTGTGCAGTTTTTAAACTGCCAATTTGACTTGGCAAGTGTACCCACATGCCATGCCTAAACCTTCCCTTTTTATACATGTAAGGCACCCCTAAGGTAGGTCCTAGGTAGCCCTATTGGCAGGGTGCAGTGTATGTTAAGATAGGACATGTACTGGTGTGTTTTATATGTCCTAACTGTGAAATACTGCCAAATTCAGTTTTCACTGTTGCAAGGTCTATTTCTCTCATAGGTTAACATGGGGACTGCCTTTGAATATGCTTAAAGTGCAGTTTCCCTTTGAGAGCAGGTAGAAACATGGAGTTTGTAGGTCTCTGAACTCACAATTTAAAAATATATCTTTTAGTAGAGGTTTTTTTTTAGATTGCTAGTTTGAAAATGCCACTTTTAGAAAGTGGGCATTTTCTTGCTTAAACCATTCTGTGACTCTGCCTGTTTGTGGATTCCTTGTCTGGGTCAGACTGACAATTTGGCTGTTTGTGTATCTCCACTAGACAGTGACACAAAGGGTGCTGGGTTGAAACCTGCTTATCCTGATGGGCCATCTGGGCTAGGCTGGAGGGAGGAGTGGTTAGTTACACCTGAAAGGGCTGTGCCTACCCTCATAAAAAGCAATGTCTAACCCCCTGGTGCATGTCTGGATCCAGGCCTGGGCAAGGCAGGATCCTGTAAACAACAGAGACTTTTCTTTGAAGTTGGGCAATTTCAAAGGCAGAAAGGGATATAAGTATTGGACCCAAAGCCCAGACTTTAGATTACTTCAAGGAATCAAGACGAACCTCTGCCAGGAGAAGAGCTGAGGAGAAGTGCTGCCCCTGCCTGTGACTGTACTTTGTTGGGCTATCCTGTAGTTGCTGCTTCTGCCTGTGAAAGGAGACAAAGACTGGACTTTGTTGTGCATCCCTGCTTGAGAGGTATCTTCAAGGGCTTGGACTGAGCTTGCCTCCTGTTTTTGAAGCCTCAGGAACAGCATAGGCTTCACCAACCAGTCTCTGAGTCTGCATGCTGTGGACTCTAGCTTGCCAGAGCGTTCCATTCCAGATTCTTGGCTCCTGGAAGTGAACTTCTGGTGAAAATCCTGTGAAATGACGCCGGACGACTCCGTACAACTTTGCTAAGGACGCTGTTACCCAAAGCTTGCAATGCTGCCTACACCTGGAACTGTGGATCTCGCTGAGGCGCAATGATCCCACCATCAACTTAGGGCCGATGTTGCTGCAGCCCCTGACATCTGCCCGAACTTGTGATCTGGAGTGTCGTACATCCAATGTTTGTGACATCCCACTTTGTTGCAGGGCCTGTGACCGAGTGAAGTGACTGTGACCCCTTGAGTATACGGCGCAGCATCCTGACTTTGCCGGACTTTGACTTTGCCGATGGTGCCACGGGACCGATTCCTTGCCACCGACGCCACCTCACCTCTACCGCTCCGCAGCAAGGACCCGTTGCCTGTTCGTGACGCCTCCGCTCCTATGCCCCGCAGCACAGGAACAAACGCAGCATGGGATCCAGCGACACCTCGCTTCCTGACTCCGTGCACTGGCCTGTTTTCCACATGTTTCGCGAAGGTACTGTACTTGGGGGTCTGTGTGACTCCGTAAACGGCGCCAGTGGCGTCACATTGTGGGAAACGACTCTGCTTTGACATCAGATTGTAGCATTTGTTCCTCTGGGCACTATTTGTGTGTTTTTAATTGCTCAAGGCACATTTTTATTTGTGTATTGTGGATTTTTATCGTATTTGGTCTTGTTTTACTTAGATAAATAATTACTATTTTTCTGAGCCTGTGTGGTGTCCATTTTGTAGTGCTTCACTGTATTACTTTACACATTGCCTCTGGGTGAAGCCTTTCTGCTCGTGCCAAGCTACCAAGGGAGTGAGCGGAGGTTAACCGGATGTGTTTCTCTTTTATTCTGACTAGAGTGAGGGTCTTTGCTTGGACAGGGGGCAACCTGACTGGCAACCGAAGACCCCATTTCTAACAGTATTATTTACACATTAATTTTAAAAATATCAGAGATGTAAAAAAAAAAGGATTTGAAGTTACACCATCACTAAAAATGATGTGCACATATATGTGAAAAAACATGGAATTTTGCAAAGACATGAAATGTGTGGTGGTTATCAAAGTATTGTTTGCCTATTTAAAGTGATATTTTTCTTTTTCTTAAATGCAGACATATGAACCCCGGGAGAGGTAAAAGATGACAGCCTCAAGTGTTTAGACCATTTTAAGATCTTCCCACCATGGAAGAAAGGGATATCATAAAAAAATTCAGATTGATGAGGGAAACTAATCTTGATTTATGTTATCAGCTGAAGCTAGATCTTCTGCCTCACAGCAGGAATCCCACATTAATAACACCAGTAGTGAAAATCCTGGCAGTACTCTATTGTGTGGCCACAGGATCCTTCCAATCACTGTGGCAGTTTCAGGAGGCTTGTCACAACCAACTTTCAGTGGTGTGCTACAAGAAGTCTTTTCTTCAATGATGAGACACATCAACAGCTTCATACAGTTTCCGCAAAATGAGGATTTTGCAACTGTGAATGGAGATTTTTATGCTTTGGGTGACATACCACATGTGGTTGGAGCAGTTGATGGCCCACATATTGCCTTAGTGCCATCACATGTCAGGGAACAGGTCTACCGTATTCAGAAGAACTTCCATTCAATCAATGTGCAAGTTGTCTGCTTACTTGATTTGTATATCTCATGTATGTGTGCTCATTTCCCACGGTCAACACATGATTCCTTTGTGTACTACAGACAGCAGCATACCCCTGCAAATAACACAACTTGGACGAGAGAGGGCCTGGCTGTTGGTAAGTACAATCTGTCAATATGATTATTTGCATAATTTCTAGTTTAAGAATATACAATAGGATTAGATATTGTTGTTCAATATATTTTTTATTTCATATAGGAGACTCCACTTATCCTAACCAACCATGGTTGTTAGTACTGCTGAGGACTCCAACAACACCAGGGAATTAATTAAATGAGTTCCATGGAAGAACACAGAGGTCAGTGGAGCAGGCTTTTGTGCTCCTAAGGGCCAGATTTTGCTGTCTGGATAAAACTGGTGGAGCCCTCACCTACTCACCCAATAAGGTGTGCAGAATCATCATGGCCTGCTGCATGTTGCACAGCATAGCCCTGCGACGGAACATGCCAGTACAGAGGATGGAGACCATGATGAGCCACCGGTGAGGATGTTGAAATGCCAAATGGTGATGATAGTGGTGAAAATGAAGGAATTGTTGTACATCAAGATGCCTAACAATTTCTTCACATGAGTGTAAGTATATCTTTACCTAACGTTACATTCAATGTCCCAAGAACTTGTAATATAAAGAGCTTATCAGTCTGTGTAGGACATGTTTTTAGGAATGGGTAGTTTAGGAAATTCCATTACAAAATGTTTGGCAATTAAATTTCTGACACATTGACAGATATGTTCATTTACATTGTTTATCTTTGATTTTTATGAGTAAATGTATCCTCATTATTTGCCATTTGTAATGTGTCCATTTTGTCATGTAAATTAATTAAGTTTTCCTGTTATTCTGTTTTAGAATCTGTCACAATGTCATCTTCCTTTGGACATTTCATAGTTGTGATATTTGCATTGGGCTTGTTTTCTGTTAGATATTGCTACCAAGGCAAAATGTGATGCTTATCTTGCTCTGACCACATGTGTAAGTCGACCAATAGCATACTCACCTCCCTTCATTTTTACAAAATCCTCATTTTATGTTAGGTGAATGAAGCTGTTGATTTTTCTTATTCCTGTAGAAGGAACTTTTTTTAGCACACCACTTAAGGTTAGCTGTGACATGCCACCAGATAATGTCAAAGTGTGTTGGAATGATCCTGTGGTCACAAAATTGTGTACTGCCGTGATTTTGTCTTCTGGTGTTATTGATGGGGGATTCCTATTGTGAGGCAGGAGGGCTGGCCCAAGCTGATGCCATGAATCAATAATAAGTTGCCTATCTACTGTGTTTTATATGATTATATCTCATTCTTCCATGGTGTCAAGGTCTAAAACTCTGAAAAAAACAGTAAATGACACAGGCTGTTTTGTTTATGCATGTGTTATAATTTTTTATTTCATTTGACAAACTATTCTTACTTACTAATGTATGCAATGATTAATACATTAAGATCTGTGGTATTTGTTATATCTTACTTTTTTGAACAATGGAGAAACATTACCTCAATATAACATTTTTTAGACTAAAAAATGTTTTGATTATTAGCATAAAAAGTGATGATGGAAGGAAGAAATAAACAACTGGAAACCACACACAAGAAATACAACACCAGTCCTTAACTTTGTGTTTTTACAATTTATTTCACAAACACAATAAACTCATTCAATATACTATGTTTAGACCTTTCCATGTTTATGGGTATTACCCATTATAATTATAATTGTAATTATAATTATAATTATAAATTATACACATGCAAACATCAAAAAAAGGCATGTGAAGAGAAAAGAAAAAGATTACTTAGGAAGTGTACATAAATGATACCACATATTCAACCCAACTCAGTATACAGTAGAAATGAGAAGTTAACCATTGCAAGGCCTAGAAGGCTAAAATTCAGACTATTATAAAACTAAGAAGGATTGATGGCATTGGTCATCAGATGAATTTTGCTAAGTAAAGTTATTATCACTGCTACTTATATTCTGCATACAACATGACATAATATAAAATTTTTAAGTCAACATACTTTGAGTTGTGAAACCAAGTACACCACATCAATGAAATAGCAAGAAAGTGACAACATACAAAATTACATGAGATAATCCACGTTTTATTCATTGCATAAAATGTGGTTTGAGAAATGTGTGACATTTTGACATATGTGCATATATGGAGGGAAAGAGAGAACGACTCTGTTAGACCTGGCATCCTTGGTGTGGTCTCCCCTGTCTTTTTGCAACTACTTCCTATTTTTTGACTGTGTGCTGGACTTTTTTTTTGCTGGTTTTGGTACTCTGGGCACTTTACCAAAAGTGCTCCCTGTGTAAATTGTATGTGTAATTGGCTTTCCCAAGATTGGCATATTTGATTTACTAGTAAGTCCCTAGTAACTGATTGTGCCACCCATGAGTAAACCTGTAAACATGGTTCAGACCTGTCACTTCAGTGTCTGTGTGTGCAATCATTTTAAACTGCCAATTCGACCTGGCAAGTGTACACACTTGCTAGGCCCAAACCTTCCCTTTTTATACATGTAAGGCACCCCTAAGGTAGGCCCTAAGTAGCCCCATGGGTAGGGTGCAGTGTATGTGAAAGGTAGAAAATATGCTGGTGTGTTTCTACATGTCCTAACAGTGAAATACTGGCAAATTCCATTTTCACTGTTGCAAGGCCTATCCCACTCGTAGGTTTACATAGGGACTACCTTTAAATATCTTTTAAGTGCAGTTTCCCTTTGGGAGCAGATAGAGATATGGAGTTTGGTGCTTGTGAACTCACAATTTGAAAATACAACTTTTGGTAAAGTTGTTTTTAGATTGTCAGTTTGAAAATGCCACTTTTAGAAAGTGGGCATTTCCTGCTTAAACCATTCTGTGACTCTGCCTGCTTGTGTATTCCCTGTGTGGGTCAGACTGACAGTTGGACTGTTTGTGAATCTCCACTAGACAGTGACAGCAAGGGGGCTGGGGTGTAGCCTGCTGATGGGTCATCTGGGCTGGAGTGGAGGGACGAGCTGACACTTACACTGAGATGGCTGTACCTGTCCTCACACAGTGCAGTCTCCAACCCCCAGTGTGTGTCTGGGGACAGGCCTAGGCAAGGCAGGGTCTTATGAACAACAGATACTTTCCTTTGAAGTTTGCCTACTTTAAAGGCAGAACTGGGTATAAGTAGTGGACAGAACACCCAGATTTTCAGATAACTTCTGGACTCAAGAGGAACCTCTTCCAAGGAGAAGAGCTGAAGAGCTGGAGGAGGAGTACTGCCCCTTTGCCTGTGACTGTGCTTTGTTGGGTTGGTCTGCAGTTGTTGCTTCTGCCTGAAAGAGGACAAAAACTGGACTTTGTGGTATATTCCTGCTTGCGAAGTGTCTCCAAGGGCTTAGATTGAGCTTGCCTCCTGTTTTGAAGTCTCAGGGTCATCAACAACTTCCTCTGCCAGCACCTGGACTCTCTGCTGTGAGACTCCTACGCTGCCAAGTGGTGACCTATCCAGTCCCTGGGCCCTTGAAAGGTGAAGCGGGTGGAACCAAGGCAGAAATCCACACACAGGTGCCGGACGGGGAAAAATGCAATGCACCACCAGCAACGTGGTCATAAAAACGACGCACCACCTGCATCACAGCTGTGAAATCGACGCACCAACTGCATGCGGCTGGGAAATCAATGCATCACCTGCATCGCGGCTGGTAAAATGGTGCAGCACCCGCTTGCAGCTGCTGAAATAGATGCAACACCCATGCATCGCGGGTCTCCCTCACTGTGTGGCTGCATTTCGCATGCATCGTTGCTGGGCGTCAAAATGAATGTGAACCTACCCGTATCCGATGTGCACGTCTGGAAATTGACACATCATTCTCTTGCAGGAGAGAAAAACAACATATTGCCTACCCGACCGGAGAAGAAATGATGCACCACCTCACTTGTGAGCAAGGAATCGACGCATCGCTGACTTTTCCAATGCACGCTCGCCCATGCGGCTTTATTTTTTATGCAAATCAGGTACTTTATGTAACATCAACGCATCCATCGTTTTCTAAGGAGTAAGCCTCTTTTTAATTTAAAAATTCATAATTGTACTTGTGTATGTTCAGTTTTTGTCATTTTGGTCTTGTTTGATTTAGATGAATATTTGCTATTTTTCTAAACTGGTGTGGTGTCCATTTTGTAGTGTTTTCACTGTATTAGTCTGTATGTTGGTACGAGAGTGAGGGTCCCTGCTTAGACAGAGTGCATACTGACTGCCAACCAGAGACCCCATTTCTAACATTGGTGACCAGCGGTGAGGATAGAACTTGTATTTGGACTTGACATACAGTGATTGAGTGTACACTACTGTTTTCAGTGCAGACCATTATGTGACCACATACTACTTGTTTTTGCTTTTTCTCTTTTTGGACTTTTTCTGTTTCCTTGTTTTTTTTTCTTCTTGGGAACTCTCTATCTTTTTACAAATCTTGCATTTTTTGAACCTCACAAGCATGTGTCACTCTGGGGATGCACCAGCTGTGGCTACAAAAGGTGTGTTTGTTTTGGAGAAACTGGAGGAGTACACAGTGGCTCAACTTAAGTAATTTTTTAAGGATCTTGCCTGCCTAATCAAAGACTCTGCCAGGAAGAAGGAGCTGCAAAGGCATTGAGGGCCTGGGTGGCAGCTAAGGGGGCACACAGAGGAGGAGGATGGGAGTGAGGAGGAGCAGGGTATTCATAATGTGGTGTTGGGTAACCCTGTTCTGCCTGGGGGGAGGGTCTCCTGGGCAGGCAGTAGTGTTTCATCCAAACAGCAGTACCTCAGTTCAGCCTGAGAGGGTACACATTCCAAAGGAACTACTAAAGGATTACAAAAGGGAGGATTATATCTATCTGTGGTTTAAGGGGTATGAGTCAGCTGTCCACATGAACATTGTCCCTGAAGCACATTGAGGGGTGGGTCTGTGGAAGCACTTTGAGGTAGAAGGGAGAGACACTTTGACATCCTTAGGGGATCCTCGGTGACTCACCTACTCTATCATGAAGGACGCCCTACTCACCAGATATGGTCTTATTCCTGAGCAGTATAAGGAAAAGTTCAGGTCCTATAAAAAGATAGAATCCCACACTTGGTTACAGTGTGTAGACTGTTTTTGCAGGTCACTGGATGGTTGGGTGAAGGGCAGTAAGGTGAAAACTTTTGGGGGGCTGTACAATTTGATTGCGTGGGAGCAGTTATATAGTTTTTTTTTTCCAGCTGCACCAGCATCTAATTGACAGCAAGCTGACTGACTCCAGGAAGCTTGCTCAGGAAGTGGACTGGTGGGAGAGCACCAGGGTCCAGTGGAGGTATGGGGGAGACTCCGCCAAGGGTCGGCATGGTCCCCATCAGAAGAAGTGGGAGGAAAGGGTAAACTGCGGGAGTTGTCTAAAGAGCCCAACCTAGTTCCCAGGGTAAGGATTCCCAGCCCCCAGTTGAAAAGAAACCATGGCAATCTACAGGGAAACCTGCAGAGAGGGGTCCCTGCAAGTGCTATGCATATGATTAGGTGGGTCACATGAGGGGGATCCCAAATGTGCAAAGGGGACACAGGCACCCAATGGTGCTCATTCACAGGGCTTGGCCAGTGTAGCGCCTGGGGAGGAGTTGGTTCCAGGAGAAGGATGGGAGCCAGCTGAGATGACCCTTGTCTCACTAGGGGACAGTGAGATGGTCCAGAGAACCCTCGTGCCTGAGCACACTAAGTGGTACAGGCAGTGGGTGACCATCAATGGACAGAGAGTGTAGGCTCTGAGAGACACAGGAGCCAGTGTGACTATGGTAAGGAGTCACCTGATGTCTGAAGAGCAGATAGTTTCCCATGTACTTCTTCAAGTAGTTGCAGTAGACAACTTTGAGCGCCTGTGCAAAGTGGCGCAGGTTCCCTTTGGGAGGGGTCTCAGGTTCCTGGAGAGTAGCTGTGAGTCCAACCATGCCTGTTGATTGTCTGCTAGGCAATGACCTGGATGATTTCCCTTGGAGCGAGGTGGAACACAGGGTAACTCTTGGAGATATTAGGTCTGCCTGGGTGGGTATGTGTGACCACCTGGTCAATGGCAGCCCGTCAGGGTGATCAGAAGGCCCTGGAGCCTGAAAGAGTGGCCTATGTGCCTACCAGACAAAGGAAGAGCAAGGGGCACTGGAAACACTCTGCAGAAGTTCCCATGGTCCGGGAGGAGGCTGAACCTTAGGGGGACACCCCGGAGCCTATAGGGGAACAAGTAGCTGAACTGGGGGAGGTGCCTGAGCTGACCCATTAGCAGCAGGAAGGGGGTCACACCAGGGAGTAATTCTTTAAGGCACAGAAGTCATGCCCTACTCTGGAAGGTCTGCATCAACAGGTGCCGACCATGCATCTGGTAAGGAGACTCGATCACACTGGCTCTATTGGGAGAATGGCCTCTTGTTTAGTGAGCCCAAGGTTGCTGAGCCTGGCGCAGCACATGTGCTGGTGGTACACCACTGCTTCAGAGCCTTCCTACTGGGTTTGGCTCATGATGTGCCTTTAGCAGGACATTTGGGTTAGGACAAGACCTTTGAAAGGATTGCCATCTCCTTTTACTGGCCTCAAATGCGCAGGCACTCTGATGCATATTGCAGATCTTGCCAAACTTGTCAGACAAGTGGCAAGAGTCGGGGGAAATGTAAGGCTCCCCTTCAACCTTTTCCTGTGGTCAGCACCCTCTTTGAAAGGGTGGGTATTGCCATTGTGGGGCCTCTGGATCCCTAGACATCCAAGGGCAACAGGTTTATCCTGGTCTTGGCGGACCATGCCACCCAGTATCCAGAAGCTGTCCCTTTTAGATCAATCACAGACCCTGTAGTGGGCCGGGCATTGATGATGTTTTTTACCAGCATGGGATTCCCAAAGGAGGTGGTATCTGACAGGCGTACCAACTTCATATCTACTTATATGAAGTCTCTGTGGAAGGAGTGTGGGGTGACATAAATGTTCACCACTCGATACCACCCCCAAAGAAATGGTTTGGTTGAGAGATTCAACTGAACCCTGAAGGGCGTGATTATTGACCTGTCAGAGCCCCTGAGGTATAAGTGGGATGTACTCTTGCCATGCCTTCTGTTTGCTTACAGAGAGGTTCCACCCAAGGAACTTTGGTTTTAGCCCCTTTGAGTTGTTGTATGGCCACCGCGTGAGGGGACCTCTGACTGGTGAAGGAGGGCTTGGAGAAGGCCTCCAGTAAGCCCCCCCAGAATGTGTTTAGTTGTGTGCTGGCCTTCAGAAACCGGACAGCACGCTTCAATAAGCTTGCTCAGGAGAACCTGGAAGAAAACCAGGAAGACATGAAACACTGGTGCAATCAGAAATCCAGTCTGGTTGAGTTTCAGCCTGGCCAGAAAGTGTGGGCCATGGCCCCAGTGAAGACTTGCGCTCTTCAGGACAAGTGGACTGGGCCTTTTGAGGTGTTGGAGTGCAAGAATTATGCCACCTATCTGGTGAACTTGTGGACTCCTAGGAACCCTTTAAGGGTCCTGCATGTGAACAGCCTCAAACCTTACTTTGAGAGGTATGAGTTAAAAATGCTCTTGGCAACAGATGATGGGGTGGAGGAGGTGAGTGGGCATCTTCCTGACCTCCTGTCTGCCCAGGAGAAAGATGGGTCTGTGGAGGGTGTGAACCTCTCCCCCTCTCTGACCCCAGAGCAACAGAGGGACTGTTGCCAGGTGTTGGGACAGTTTGACTCATTGTTCCCCTTGACCCCAGGGGTCATTCATCTGTGTACACATGATGTGGACACTGGGGACAGTCCACCTGTAAAGCACAAGATTTACATAGTGACTGACAAGGTCAAGGCTAGCATCAAGGATGAGGTGTCCAAGATGTTAGCATTAGGGGTTATTGAGTTCTTCGGCAGTCCATGGGCCAGTCCAGTGGTCTTGGTTCCAAAGGCCTTCTTTTAAAGTGTCTCCAAGGGATTAGATTGAGCTTGTCTCCTGTTTTGAAGTCTCAGGGCCATCAAAGACCTCCTCTTCCATCACATTGACTCTCTGCTGAGACTCTTACCCTGCCAAGTGGTGCCCTATCTAGTCTCTTGGCCCTTGAAAGGTGAAGCTGGTGAAACCACAGCAGAAATCCATGCACAGGAGCTGTGTGGGGAAAAATTTGACGCACTACCTACAAGGTGACTGTAAAAATGATGCTGCACCTGCGTTGCGGCTGGGAAATCGATGCCTCATCTGCATCGCGGCTGGAAAAACAACGCAACACCCGCTTGTGGTTGCTGAAATCAATGCAACTCCCATGCAGCGTGGTTCTCTATCACTGTGTGTATTTTGCACGCATCATCACTGGGTGTCAAAATCAGCATGAACCTGCCCCAATCCAAGGTGCCTGTCTGGAAATCAAAGCATTTCTCTCTTGCGGGAGGGAAAAGAAACACATCGCCTACCCGACTAGAGAAGAAAGGACACATGGCCTCACTTGTGAGTAAGGAATCAACGCATCGCTGACTTTTCCGACACACTCTCGTCCGTGCAGCTTTATTTCTTAGGCAAACCAGGTACTTTGTGTAACATCAACGCATCCATTGTTTTCCATTGAATGAGACCCTTTTTAATTTAAACATTCATAACTTTACTTGTGTATGTTGGATATTTGTCATTTTGGTCTTGTTTGCTTGAGATAAATATTGGCCTTTTTTCTAAACTGGTGTGGTGTCCATTTTGTAGTGTTTCCACTCTATTACTCTGTGTGTTGGTACAAATACTTTACACATTGCCCCCGAGATAAGCCTGACTGTTTGTGCCAAGCTACCAAGGGGGTGAGCAGGGGTAATCCTAGGTGTGTGTCTCCCTTACCCTGACTAGAGTGAGGGTCCCTTCTTGGACACAGTGCTCACTGACTGCCAACTAGAGATCCCATTTCTAACAGACTCACAACACATTGCAAACATATTTTCATGTACAAATACAAGGCATCATGGTAGCTTCAGTCCTTTCCACTTGACATTGCCAACACTTGGGAAATTGCAAATTGAACATTCCTAGTAAAATATATGCAGTAAAGATGTACACAAATTTAAAGATATTATGACATGTGACATTTGTTAAAGGTGAAAAAAGACTTACAGGCACCATACCTTCATGATATAATGGATCGCGATCTGTACCTGTTATCTTAACTACAACAAAATATATTCAAACAAACAATCAAATACAAGAAATGATAAATGAAGAACACACTTATTGCCCAGTAGTAAAATGGGTATTTGATGATGACAATAGATTTGTGATTTTTAAAATTGTGCCTATATGTTTTACAAAGGTGGAAAACGCACTATGTGCAGCCGATTTAAGAGCAAAGAATACATTCATATTTAGTGAGACATACATAAATCTAACTTACCAGTCTCCACTGCACCAGGGATTCCTCTCAAGCCTTCAGGATGTAGGATCTGTAGGACCCTCTGCCCCCAGGGACAAAGTTGTAATGGGGGTCTCGGAGAACTACTACCTGTCCCCTGGGCCTCCAGGTGATGCTTGGAGGCCAGTGAGCATACTTTCCTCTGCAGGTCATTCAACCTCTTCCTTATTTCTTCATATGTGAGCAGGTTATTTGCTAAAGCATTCACTCTGTCAACTATTCTGGCTCACATTTGCCTTTTCTGAAATATGGTTGTATTTTGTACTTGGACTCCAAACAATTGTAGCTCTACTTTACTGATTTAGCCACCATGACTGACAATTCTCCCTCTGTAAAACAGATCTCTCCTCCCTGCTATTATGAGTAACTAAAAATAAATTAAATAGTAGCCCACAAGTTAATGAGAACATTTAAAAATGTGACAAATGAAAAATGAACAGTGGGAATAAAAAAAACGGACTTCTGAGTGGCAAATTCATCAGCAAAACAATGTTCTGCAATGGAATGGCAAATCATCATGGTCTATAATGGGCCGTGTTTTATAGTGTGGTATGCAGGTGTTCACAATTGGCCAATATACATCAAGTGTTTGCTGCTGCACGACTTTGAAATCTAACTAATTACTTGTCGCAATCCCACCGCCCTGACAGCGATGGAGTACTGATATCCAGCACTGGAGTCCGCCATGTCAGTAGCGGTAGACCACTTATGTGGTGGACTCCACTTTATTGACGCCGATGGAGGTTCAGCCGCCATACATCTAAATACGGCAGTCAGAATTCCACCAGCTTGACGGAGTACTTGAAACCACAGTCATGGTGGGATGACAGAATTCTTGTTAAGATCTAAAAGATCTAAATCAGGCCATTGGATTCCGATGTTGTCTTGGTGTCCCTTATAGCATGTAGCATCTTTTTAAACCAGAATGAGTGCTTGCACAGAGTGGATTTCAGATGGGCCATCATGCTGGTGTTGGGCTCTGAGACAGCAGATAGCGCTGCTTCATCAGTGGGGACTAAGGTCAGACCCTTGCTAGGGTTGGGCTTCACCATCATGACTGGCACAAAGGTGCAGGGCTGAGTAATGCCACAAGTTTTCTTCCCCCAGTGACAGCCAGCCGTTCCTGGTGCTCCGGGCCAGGGTCCTCACTGGGTCCCTGTTAGATCTGGCATCGTTGGCTACTGCATGGCCTGTCTCTCCCATAGGTTAACATGGGAGTAGCCTTGAAATATGTTTTAAGTGTAATTTCCCATTGACAGCTGATAAAGATATGGAGTTTGGGGGTCTCTGAACTCACAATTTAAAAATACATCTTTTAGTGGAGGTTGTTTTTAACTTGTGTGTTTGGAAATGGTACATTTAGAAAGTGATTATTCTACAAAATGAGGCAAACCCAAATAACCCTTAAATCTGGGTAGTTAAATGATGAGTACAAACTTGGTCACTCGGGGGAAGTATATGCCTAGACTTCCACGGCACCTTAAGTTCACAGAAACTTCTTATATCGAGGTATAATATCCTTAGATTAGTTCATATTTCTTATTTATTTCTTTTATCCTGAAAGGTTTATACCTGGCTATATGGCCTGGGTGCAGTGGTGCGCTGGCTGTCTGTGGTGCTGAACGGGAATTCAGAGGATGCTATTGTCGCGTAGGCTCTCATTATTCTAATGAGACTACTGGATTTGAGCGGCAGAATCACCTGCGGTGTGGGGGATTGTGTCTAACCCACTACAGGTGACACCTGTCGGCCTAATCCGGGCTTTGCTCTGGCTAACTAGCAGTGCCTCATCTCCACCCTAGAGCACGGATGATTGGGCAGCCGAGCACATGACACAATTGACTCCTCTGGGAAATCGTGGTCACTCAGATCACATCCATTTCTCTCAGTTACATTAGTCCCACATATACAAGGACAAACAGAGGCAGTATATGTTTCATTAAGGTTTTAATTAAGCAACTGCATCTTGGATAGTAAAGCATGTACTGCAATAACCAGGACGATGAAGCATGACTGGATTAAGATTGTGACAAGGAGAGTAAAGCATAAAAATAACGCTTTATCATATTATATTGTCATTAGAGTCATTAAAATAATTCCTACTTAGGCTATATTAGAGCATAGCATGTTAAGCCCTAGTTCTGCCCTTCAGGTTCTGCCCATCATCCCTCATACCTGAGCAAGAGGCCTGAAGTCTGCATAAGCAGCTGTAGCGAAGCTTTCAGCAATCAGCATACAGTCGTGGTCATCTGGCTGGAATCTCCCCCTCCCGTGTATGGGACAGAGAAGTGTTTTTATAATAAAACAGCTGATGTTCTGAGAAAATGTCCCTGTGTAAAAATGTGTATGTTTCAATGAACACTAGAGACAAAGCGTCACCACATTTACCAGCAACCTATCTTACTGCAGCCTTGAGAAAAGCACAGAGTGAAAGAAATGTCTTATTTAAGAACGCAGTGCTGGCCTAGGCAAAGAACAGCTAGATAGAGAGAAATAAAACAAGACCGCAAATGTGGCTATTGTTAAAATAATAAACCAAGCTGAATAAAATATAACTAGGTTATAGTGCACAGCAGCAGGCTTGGTTTTGCTAAAATAATGTGTATGGAGCTATACCTAAAATGGCTAAACAACACCCTCCCCTTTGTTGTAATTTAGCAGTGATTAGATTAAGCATTAGTAGAAGACATCTTGTATTTAGTAACTATTGTGAACATTTTGCGGAATCCATTTTGTATTCATGGCAGCCATTTTCTTTGCTACATGCTGCCATGTGCTCACCATGTGCTCTGTCCTACCTTTCTGTTAACTGCTCTTGAAATCTGCCTAGTGACAAGTTATATTTAGCATCTCTTACTTTCGCACATGCTCAGTAAAGTCTGCAGCTGTTAGTCCTTGGGAACTGTTAGCTCCTCCTACCTGTCGACTGTGCATTTTCCACATGACCTTACATGTATACAAGTCTTGTTTCCATAATTGTACCATCTCCTTTTAGCCCCTGTGTGGGTATAAAAGGACCATGCTCTCTCAGTTCAGTGTGCTACTTCAGACATTACTCTAGGGTGCTGTTTGAACTGTAGTACCACCTCATGAGGTTAATAAACTTTTGTCTTTTATTCCAGTTTCTGTGCCAACTTCTTCCTACATGGTCTGAGGACTTTGTGCAGAGAAAGGTGAACCCCTTGCACTAGTAGGCCTTGCTGAGGCTTACTTCAACACCTTGCCGGTTCAAAGGTGGTTCAAAGCCTAATGATATATAAAAGCTACTAAAATTCAACCTAAGGCATATGTGTAAAAATGTCAATAATGACGAGTTAAAAAGATACTTGAACATGTGTAAAAGAACAATTTAAAATGGTAAGTGGCGTAAAAAGGTAGAATCTCAATAGTCGGAGTCATTTTGGAAGTTGGCAATAGGATCCGGGATAATTGAAGACAGGGAATCTTCCACTTCGGCAGGTGGTAAAGTAGGAAGTTCATCGCCAAGGAAAACCAAGGAGCATTCGTGTCCCAAAGCCTGAGCTCCAGCCAAGGCAGCAGCATTTTGTGGTGTGCCCAACAATGAGTTGAGAGCTGCATCCTCCATGAAGGGCAACTCATAAGCAGCTTACCGTAGCATATGCACCCTCAACGCGCATGTCTGATAATGAGCCCTCAGCGAGAACATCAACGGATCAGCATCCAATGAAAGCAAGCGCTGCGTAGAAAGGCAAACTTTCAGTGCATGTTCAAAGGAGCACCAGAGGCACCGAAACATGGGCTGCACACAATGCAAAACCGGTCTGAATGACAGAGACCAGTCACACTCTAATTGCTCCAAGAGTGTTGCTCCAAAGTACTGCATCACGCGTTCATGACACAGTTGCGCTGGTGGGAGCGCTTTCAGTCCTCCTTTTTGTGGCAGGACAGCCATTGCGCAGAAAAAGTAGCAATAGCAAAATGCCACCTATTATAGCCAAAGTTATTGGAAATTACCCGAAAATACTGGAGAATATTGAGTGGATGGCTGATGGTAATAAACTGAATATGGAGAAGGTGTGAACGAAACCAGAACGAACAGCCTTAAAGAAATTTGCGACTCCAGTAGTACTGGATGCATTAAATATCCGTCCCACAAGCTCACCAAAGTGTCCAGGAAAGTTAGTACTTAAAAGGGACTTCATCTCTGCTGATCACCTTGCTATCTGTGTAGGTCTCGCATGCAGATGTGAGCGCCACATGTTTTTGGAACAATAAAGCCTTGAGTCTGCCCAAGTTGTCAAAATTTACATTAGAAGCAGCAATATTGGGCCAAATTTCAGCTACTTCCTTCTGTCTTGTGGGAGGAAAAAGTATGTTCCCGCAGCATGTAACAATCTTAGAGACCGAAACAATATAAACTATTCCGGCTCGCATCCCACAACAGTTTTCACAATTGAGGAGACCATGGCTGCCATTGGAGAGCACGTGGAACACAGGTCTAATCAAGGGGACTGGAACTCCCTTCAGATAATAAGCCAAGTTCGCTCCTGAAGCGTCACACGCCCATGCAAGGATAGCTGTCGACCATCGAATGGCTGACAGAAGTCTTGCATTCACTACCGCTAAGGAAGACCTTTTTCATGCCACTGAGACATTTGTACGAGAAGGGCAGCTCCCACAATTCATGGATGTAACTATCTCCTAGCCTTTCATATCTGCCTACTGGAATATGTTTTAAGCAGGACGTGAATTGAAGTGTTGAAATAGGCAGATTAATGACCCCATGTATTAACCACTCAGCAGATGGTATTTCAGCCACAGAAAAGGCAACTTTTCTAACTTTTCGATGTTTAACATGACATAAGTCGCTTCTTTCTTAGCCATTAGTTATTGTTGTCGCGTTAAATTGAATGTGGAAAATATGTCCCTTGTGCTAATGTGTTGGCAGGGAACGTGACCTGCCTTCAGTGTTTGAAGTGTCCAACCCTACTGCATAATGGACCTTTGTTGATTCTGTCCATGGTGCAACGAAGACATATCACTTTGTATTATGTCTATCACAGAAGAAACAATGTTGTTTAAGGTGTATATCCGGTGGGACAGGGTATTAATCTCATTATCTACAACAGCTAATGCCTTCTGTAAGTTTTCCTGGTCTATTTGCCTTAACCGGGCAGCAGCTTCTTGTTGGGAAAGCTTCCAAATTTCATTATATACTGCATATAAGAAGCACTTTCTGTGTTGTTTTCTGGGGCCTAACAGGAAGTCCTGTAAATCAGTGTTATTAGACAGGAGACTGAGGTATTCTCTAACAGCATCTAGTGAGGAGTTCTTCAACCACTGCTGACATAGTTTCCTTACAACGTATGTTGTTACTATATCTGCATGTTCGGATGACACATAGCGAGGGTCCGTCCCACTTGTTCTAAAACCCCCGTAAAGTTTATAAAACGTTTATCACACCCATTGGTATCTATTGGCCACACTAACCACCTGCCAGGACGTGACAGTGAAGCATTAAACATGGCATTCTGGACCCACTCCTCGAGCTGATCTTCAGTTACATTTATATACTTTTGCCATTTCTAAAATTTTGCAGGGGCAGTGATTCTGGGCGAATTCAAATCCTTAATTTTTGCTAACGTTAAGCAACTTGTTTGTTGTACAGTTTCATTTAAAAATATTATTTGAACAAGTATCAGGCATGCTCTAAATAAAGCTTCCTTCCTCCTAACTTACCAATTTCTTGTTCCCCACACACTTTTTAAGTCAATCGACTTCAGCCAATATTCATAGCCTTCTATACCCCAACCGGGAAACAAAGGAATCCGAATAAATGAATTTCGTATCTGTCAATAATATGTGTACACTTTCCATTGATGGCAATTAAAATTAATATGACTCAGCATTTTTACCATTGTGCCCAGAAAAATATGCAAACTTTTCAGAATATGTTTTAGAACTTCCTTGTGGTGGAATTAGACAATGTTCCCATTGTGTGTAATTAAAAATAGTCTTTGGGGTACTTGCTCTATGAATGGAATGGTGTCCATAATAATTATAGCAAAACATATCACCATAATTCTCTCTAGATTGATAAACATCTTCACTTTCAAATACTGCAATTCAGTCATCATAGAGTCAACTGTTTACACATCCCAGTCATCAGAAACAACTCCGGGTTTTATTACATAGTTCATTGAAAGTTTAAACACATATGGTATTTGAATGACCTCCGTTGGGCCGTATATATAAAATGTGACTTTATCCCAAACAATCCCAACAGGAATTGATATAGCGGAAATGTTCACCAAAGACAAGTCTCTGCGAACCTTGTGAGAAGAAAAATTGGGTTTTAGGACCTCATCCACCTGTTCAACTGTTGATCTTTCAGGAAGAAAATGACCATGTATTAAAGGAAAGAATGTTATGACAAAGCCAGTCCAAAGGAGGAAAGCTAATACAGTCAAGGAAAGCCACAGATAGTTCCATGAAAAAATAAAGTAATTTGTTTTAAGCCAGTTTATCATCTTACATGTTTTGGGCAGTTCAGATGTAGAAAAGGCAATTGAGTCTGAGAAAGTATCATTGATGTTGGCAAAGTATCCAGAAGCTGTTTGTGCAAAAACTGGAGCCGTATTTGTAGGAGGAGAACTGGTAAGGGTCTCCCGTGGTGGTTCATAGTAAATGACGCCATCTGTCTGTGTTGAAGTTGTGTCAACTCAATCAGTACTTTCAGTATTGTTTGTTGTAACAGATATTAGGGGAACTATTGCAAGATCATTTACCACCCTCCTCAAGCTCGGAGAGGTGTCAGTGTTGCTGCTCAAAACTTGTAGAGAGACTTCTTGACCATTAGTGAGAGCGATTCGGGAACTTCTGACTGCTCCTCTTGGTCTGCTGTGCAGGATCGGCCACATGGTGTAACTTGACATTGTCGATAGATACAAAGCGATTTCCTTTAGCACCAGCCAACAGCGATAGAATGACAGTTCTAGTACTGTGCATTCCCAAGACTGGGACCGGTGCATGATAAGAAGGACGGAACGCCTTTTTCACAGCAACTTTTTCACGTACTAAATCCCCAACTTTAGGAATCCAGCCGGTAGGTGTAATTGGTACATCCTTAATTCCGGTGGAGGCAAAACTGCAGAAGCGTTGTCATCACAGAACTGTTATAATTCCTGCAAGACAGTGACACGTTCATTTATGTCAAAAGGTGTTTCTGCAGCCTCCATGCCAGGACCATCAAGATCTGGAACATACATTTGAGTTCCAAACAGGAACTCATATGAAGTACGACCCCCCAGGGACCTTCTAGGCAGATTGTTAAGTGCTCTCTGTACTCCATACAGGTGGTTCAGCCAACTACGAACCGTACCTAAGACTCTGGCTGTTAAGGATTGCTTAAATTACGGTTTTGTCGTTCCACGACACTATTTCCCTCGGGATGAATTGGAGACGAGTAATAGAGTTGGACCCCTAACAAAGCCATGGCGTCCCTGAATGCCCTTGAGGCTAAAGCAGGGCCCTGGTCCGAGTGGAAAGCCGCAACTACACATGTACAGATAAAGACTTGCAAATCTTTAATAACAGTCCAAGCGTCAGCCGAGCGTAGTGGACACACCCATAGAAATCTGGAGCAAGAGACATCAGCTAATAAAATGTATTTGTATGCACTGTCCGGTGTTAGGGGACCACAGTGGTCCAAAAACACACATTGTAATAGTTTGTTGGAAATTAGGAGGGGTGTCTGTGGTGTCCGTTTGACGATGGAATCCTTCGTTTGTTGGCAGATGTCACAACAAAGGACATACTGCTTGGCCTGTTTGCATAGGCCTGGCCACCAATAATGTGTTTGCTATAATGCTATTGTAGCCAGCCACACCAGCATGGGCAGATGCTACCACCTCATGCGCTGCTTTAATCAACTCTGATCTTATATCTTTGTTGGGAATTACTCGAACCCCCACGCCTGGTATTTTTACTTCAGCGTCTAGGCAGCCTCCCATTCGGTAGGAATATTTAGCAGGAAATGCTTTTGGATAGGGCGTGCCTTTACCCATGGATTTCACAGCAGTCCATATGTCATCGTCCGGTTTCGTTCCAGAATGGGTTACTGCAGCAACAGCAGCCGTAGCTACTGCTGATTTGGCGGCTTCATCCGCCAATGTATTTCCAACAACATGGATTCCAATGCTCTATTGTCCAAGTGTATGTAGAACATGAACGTTTGGTAGCGTTTTCTTCAGATCCGCTACTTTCCCCCACAGAAGTCTGGGGGTCATTCTAACCCTGGCGGTCGGTGATAAAGCGGCGGCCAACCCGCCAACAGGCCGGCGGTAAAAAAAATGGAATTCTGACCCTGGCGGGAACTGCCAACACAGCCCGCCACTTTAGCACTCCGACTGGCACGGCGGCACAAACAAACAGCGCGGCGGTCACCGCCAACAGACAGGCGGCAGACAATGTACCGCCCACCCTATCACAACTCACCAATCCGCCACCTTTTCCGGGGAGGGAGCCCCGCCGATAAAAACACGGCGGAAACAGACTACGAACTGGAAAACGCTCACCTCTATACCCTCCACGAGGAATCTGGACAGCATGGAACCCGAATTAAACATCCTACCAGCTATTGTCTACCTGCTCTTCTACCAGGAGTACGAACGCCGGCGCAGATGACAATGGTGAGTACTACACCTACGACACAGGGGAGGGGGGAGGAGGAAAGGTTACGGGCACACACATACACGATACACCCACCCCCTCACCCCAAATACCTACACACCAATGCAGAGCAACAAGTCAGAGTGACACCCCCAAACCCCCCGGAATAATGCAAAGACAAAATAAAATGATAATTAAAATTGAAGTATATTATAGCTCAAATGAAGTAATGGGAAATATGAAATATACATATTAAATAATGAACATAGTTAAAAATATATACATAGGCCATAAGTCCTGCACATTTTGGCAAAGTTCCATTGTCCGTGGGCCAATGTGCACAAACACATGGGCAAAGCCCACACACGAGACCAGATACCATTGGAGAGAACACTGCTGGGGCATCAGATGATAAAACTACAGGCACCTCAGGGGGAAGGGAAGGAGGGGCACCTCAGCCACATGAGTCCACGACGCCAGATCCACGAGGGGCCTCCATGCCCACTGTACCATCCTGGGGAGTGCAAAGCCACAGTCTCTCAAGTCTCTACAGTGGGTGGCTTGCCCACTGTTACATCCTGGGGAGTGCAAAGCCACAGTCTCTCAAGTCTCTACAGTGGGTGGGTTGCCCACTGTTCCATCCTGGGAGTGCAAAGCCACAGTCTCTCAAGTCTCTACAGTGGGTGGCTTGCCCACTGTTACATCCTGGGGAGTGCAAAGCCACAGTCTCACAAGTCTCTACAGTGGGTGGGTTGCCCACTGATCAATCCTGGGGAGTGCAAAGCCACAGTCTCTCAAGTCTATAAGGTGGGTGGGTTGCCCACTGCATAATCCTGGGGAGTGCAAAGCCACAGTCCATCAGATGGATTACCGACTCCACTGGTCATGGAGGAGGCATGGTGGCCAGAGTCCTTCGTGAAGCCCTGCTCGACACAGAACCAGCACTGCCAATGGGCCAGCGGTGCATGAGATGAAGGGCCCATTAGAGCAGTACATAGACGGCGGTGCCCAGCCAAGCGGTGCTTGAGACGGCGGTGCCCAGCGGTGCGGTGTTTGAGATGAAGGGCCCAGCGGAGCGGTGTTTGAGATGAAGGGCCCAGCAGAGCAGTTCAGAGACGGCGGTGCCCAGCGGAGCGGTGCCTGACAGGAAGGGCCCAGCGGAGCGGTGCTTGAGATGAAGGGCCCAGCGGAGCGGTGTTTGAGATGAAGGGCCCAGCAGAGCAGTTCAGAGACGGCGGTGCCCAGCGGAGCGGTGCCTGACAGGAAGGCCCCTGTTCAGCGGTGCTTGTCACGGCGGCCCCTGTTCAGCGGTGCTTGTCACGGCGGCCCCTGTTCAGCGGTGCTTGTCACAGCAGCCCCTGTTCAGCGGTGCTTGTCACGGCGGCCCCTGTTCAGCGGTGCTTGTCACAGCGGCCCCTGTTCAGCGGTGCTTGTCTTGTGTTTATAGGGAACCAGACCTGGCCAATACTTCCCGCTCAGTCGCCATCCGACCTTTCGGTTGCGGGGCCCTCCTGTGATGAAGTCCTGGGCCCGTGGGTGTCCTCCGTCACACCCGGAATGGGGCTGGTGGGGCCCTCCTGGGCAGCTCGCCTGCTGCCGGACTTGTCCGCCCTGCTGCCCTTGCCCTCCTTTGCTGAATCTCTGGGGCCCTTGCCTCCCTTTGTTGATGTGCCAGGTGACGGGGCAAGGCTACTGTCCTTGGTGGCAGCCGTCTCAGGCTTGTCGCGCCGGCCCTTCGCTTTTTTGGTCCTCTTCCCAGGGGGTGGGCTGGCTGTCCCCTTGCTGCTGGCCGATGTTCCTGCCCTAGGAGCTGGTGGACTCCAATAGCCCTGAACTATGGTCCTAGTAGGTGCAGGGCTTGTGGTGGCTGAGGTGCTCTTTGGACTCTTACCAGATGGAGGGGGTGGGTCAGGTGATGCAAAGAGGTTAATTTTGGAGAGGAAAAGTTTTTTAGGAGCAATGGGAAGGGTAGGTGCAGTGGGTATGGGAGTGGAGGAAGAGGATGTGGTTGTAGGAGAGTCAAGTGTGCTGTCTTTGGGTGCAGGTGCTTGTGACGGAGGCTGTCGTGAGGTGGATGGCTGTTGGGTGGGTGTCTGCCTGCGTTTGTGTGGTTTGGAAGAGGGGGTCACAGACACACTGGGAGAGGACACAGGGGATGTGTAAATGGCAGTGGGGGTGGTGACTGCACGTGTGCGGACTGGTCTGGAGGGTGTGCTGGTGATGGACGTACTGGCTGATGGGGGTGTGCATGCAGGTGTGAGTGGAGACGTCACAGGGAGGGAGGAGGGAGACGAGGAGGTGGGGACACAGAGGAGGTAGTGACTGTTGGCATGTCTGCATCTGGATGTTGCTTGGGTGAATGCTTGTGTGATCTGTGGTGCTTATGTCTGGATGAGCTGCCCTTGGGTGTTGAGGTGTGTGCAGGCTGGTCTGATGGTGTGGATGGGATAGGCAGAGGAACAGGAGACTGGGACTGGGTGGAGGGAGTTTGAAGAGGAAGGCTGGAGACAGGGACAATGGCTGCCGTCAATGCTGAGGCCAGAGCGTTGAACGATCGCTGATGGGCAGCCTGACCCGAATGAATGCCCTCCAGGTGTGCATTGCTCCGATGCACCTCCCTTTCTACACCCTGGATGGCATTCAAAAGGGTGGACTGCCCAACAATGAGCGTCTGGAGGAGGTCAATGACCTCCTCACTGAGGGCAGCAGGGGTAACTGGGGCAGGGCCTGAGGTGTCTGGGGCGAAGGAGATGGCCGGCTTCCTGGCCGAGCGGGCACGGGCCGAATGCGGAGGGGCTGTTGGGAGGGCGGAGCTGGTGCGCTGGGTGGCGGCTGTACCTGTTGTGGCGGTGGGCACGGATGTTGCCGCCACCGCAAGGGAGCTCCCTTCCGAGGACGTGTCTGTGTCGCTGACGTCTCCACGGGTCCCCGTTGTGGAGCCCCCCTCGCCCTCCGTCTCACTGGTGTACTCGGAGTCGGTTGCATGGCCCTCCGGGGCCATGTGAGATGCAGCTCCCTCGTGCGCCAATGCCACTTCTCCTCTGCCTGATGATGCTAATGCACACATGAACAGGAAGACAAAGAAAATGGGGGGGGGAGAAATAAAGACAGGTTGAGTGCATGCATTGGCAACACCGTTGTCGGAGAGTACAGACACAGAAGCCCCCATCACTACGCCGCGCAATCGGGGTACACTACTCAGTTATTGTGACAAATGCACACATAGGTGAGGCCGGACCATGGATAGTTGTACATAGCACCCTACAGAGGTGGGGGGCGGGGGCACAGGGCCATGCCTAACGGAGGGGCCTAGCCTACAGAATACACCCTGGCCTAGAGATAGCCACAGCCCTCCTCCCCCACCCAGACACCTCCACTGCGCGCAAAGATAGCAGAATGTGCAGATACTCACCCCCTTGTGTCTGGTGTGATGTCCTCACGCGCCCATCCAAATAAAGGTAGGCCACCGCCAGGATCCGGGACATCAGGGGGGTCAATTGGCGGCTGGCACCCCTCCTACGTTGGGAGGCCATCCCCAGCAGAGCCTCGGCGGTCTTTCTGGTCCCACGGCGGATGTCCTTCCACCTCTTTCGGGAGTGGGTGCCCCGTCTGTTGTGGACCCCCAGGGCCCGGACGTCCTTGGCGATGGCACGCCAAATTTCGATCTTCTGATGGGTGCTGACCTATGTGACATGTACAGGGTGGGAAAGGAAATATCATCACTTTTCTGCATGGTCAATGTGAGTGGCCCCCCCTCACCAACCTTGCCATGTGGCACATGCTCTCATCTGTCGTGCGTTGCACTCCTCATTCGCTCACCTCCCCACCATCTTACATCCACCCCACTCAACACAGGCATAGCCCATACAACGTGCACCCTGTGTACTAACCTGTTGGTCTGGAGGACCGTAGAGTAGCGCATACTGGGGGAGGACCCCATCAACAAGTTTCTCCAATTCCTCAGATGTGAAGGCAGGGGCCCTTTCCCCAGTCGCAGCAGCCATTGTATCTCCCAGACCGAGGTCACAGCAGCACTTGCAGTATAGGTCCTCTCCTGTGGATGATCAGGTCTCGAGTGATTAAGCAGATAGAAAATGGCGGTCACGCCCGCGGCGGTGCGTACCGCGACCGCCGGCGCACATCGTCATTGGCTCCTGAAACCCATAGGATTCAATGTTAACCAATGCGGCTTAGCACCGCGGTCTTCGACCGCCTACCGCCACGGTGTGCCACGCCAGCGCATTGTCCTCACATCCCATTGTCACACTTCACAGGTCAGGCAGCCACCATTTCAAGGGCCCACATGGCTTAATTTCTACTGCGTCACACAGGCCTAGGCCTTGCATTGCCACTCATACAAGCCTTTCAATGCATAACGCTGTGTGAACGTACCTGTGGGTTGCTTGACTCTGTGCTCCATGTTGTCCTTCCTAGGCACCGTCCGCTGGGACTTGCGAGGAGAAGGATGAATCCTCCCGTGTACAGACCGCTGGTGGACCTGTCGACAATGGAAGAACGACATATCATACTTACATACAGGCTTGACAGAGCCACTATACATGAACTGTGTGCCCAGCTGGAGCCAGACCTGATGTCCCCCATCCGCCAACCCACAGGGATTCCCCCTCTGGTGCAGGTTCTGTCAGTACTCCATTTTTTTTGCAAGTGGGTCTTTTCAGACAACAGTGGCCATGTCATCAGGGATGTCTCAGCCTATGTTTTCTAAGGTTTTGTCCAGAGTGTTGTCTGCCCTGATGAAATACATGCGGAGCTACATTGTGTTCCCTGACGTGGGTGATTTGGCTACAGTGAAGGGTGATTTCTATGCCCTTGGACATATTCCCAACATCATTGGTGCCATTGATGGGACCCATGTGGCTTTGGTTCCCCCCAAAGAAAGTGAGCAGGTGTACAGAAACGGAAAAAGTTATCATTCGATGAATGTCCAGGTGGTCTGTTTGGCTGACCAGTACATCTCCCATGTAAATGGCAAGTTCCCTGGGTCTGTGCATGACGCGTACATGATGCGAAATAGCAGCATCCCTTATGTGATGGAACAGCTACAGAGACACCGTGTGTGGCTAATAGGTGACTCTGGTTACCCCAACCTGTCCTGGCTACTGACCCCAGTGAGGAATCCCCGGACCAGGGCAGAGGAACGGTACAATGAGGCCCATAGGCGAACTAGGAGGATCATAAAAAGGACCTTCGGCCTCCTGAAGGCCAGGTTTAGGTGCCTGCATATGACAGGTGGATCCCTAATGTACTCACCAAAGAAGGTGTGCCATATCATCGTGGCCTGCTGTATGCTTCACAATCTTGCTTTGCGACGCCAGGTGCCTTTTCTGCAGGAGGATGGTCCAGATGGTGATGTTGTAGCAGCTGTGGAGCCTGTGGAGAGTGAAGAGGAGGAAGACGACGGGGACGACACGGACAACAGGGATACAGTGATACAACAGTATTTTCAGTAGCACCCAGGTAAGAATCAACCACGCCATTTTACATTTACTTAAGGCCTCCTGCCTCTCTACTGTCTGTGTTTCCCCCCAGTTCCTGTTAACTGATTTGTGACTTTCCCTTTCCTTTTCCGAGCTGTATGACCCACTGCGTGACTTCTGCTTTGTTTGCCCATGGACTAAAGCTGTATGACAGTGGTATGTTGTCATCACAAAGTAACTGAACATTTTTGCACCGTTATGTCTAATACATTTGTTAAGAATACAAGCAGACTCCTGATTTTTTAAGTGCAATAAGTGATTTTATTACAGTGCTACATTTAGGTACATGATTGTAAGACGGTGATGGGTGGGGGTGGAGTAATGTCCATGGCAGAGTCCAGTTCTCAGTCTCACAGGTGCATTGTCCATATGCCTGTGGAAGGATGGAGCAGGGGCAGTTAAAGGTTGGACAGGGTGACAATGTGGGACAGTGGGATGACATCAGAGGGTATCTTATGCTGGCGGGGGTCTTGGCATCCTACTCAGTCTTCTTGTGAGATCACAGGTTCCGCTTGCGGGGTGGTTCTTCTTCTGCAGGAGGTGGGGTCCTGGTGGCCTGTCGTTGTGTGAGGGCCTCCTGTCCACTAGCGCCGGCAGAGGTGGTAGGCTGTTCCTGGTCTGGGTTAGTGACAGGGGCCCTTTGGGGTGCCACATGTCCCGCAATGTGGTGACTATCTGGTTAAGGGCCACGACGATGGTCCCCATTGCGGAACCAATGTTCCTCAGTTCCTCTCTGAACCCCATGTACCGTTCCTCCTGCAGTGCCTGGATCTCCTGGACCCTGGCCAGTACCGTCGCCATCGTCTCCTGGGAGTGGTGGTATGCTCCCGTGATGGAGGAGAGGGCCTCGTGGAGAGTGGGTTCCCTGGGCCTGTCCCCCCCCCTGTCGCACAGCAGCCCTCCCAGTTCCCCTGTGTTCCTGGGCCTCTGTCCCCTGGACGGTGTGCCCACTACCACTGCCCTCAGGTCCCTGTTGTTGTTGGGGTGGTGGGTCAACCTGGGTGCCCTGTAGTGGCCGACACACCGCTGATTAACGTGTCCTGGAGACAGAGGCATGGGCCCGCTGGGTGGGAGCTGTGCTGGTGTTCCCAGAGGGGGTTCGGTCTGCTGTAGCCTGTGGCTGTCTGTGGGGAACCGACTGTCCCGAGGTCCCCGATGGGCCGGGCTGGTCATCTGGGTCCAGGTCGACAGAGCTGCTGTCATCACTGGGGGCCTCTTCTGGGGGTGGGATGGACATCTCTGGACCCTCCGTGGCGGTTGGTGGCGTTCGGGTCCTGCAGGGGTATAAGGGTATGGTTATTGCTTCTGTGTGTGGCATTTCGTGTAATGGGTGGGTGGCCGTGTACCCAAGTGCAGGCATTCCCTTGTGGGGGCTTTTGTGAGGGTGGCTTGTGGGGGTGATGTGTGTGTGCAGTGGGCATGCTTTGGTGATGGGTGTCCATGCTTTGTGGTCGCATGCAGGGCTTGGTGTTGGGATGGGTGGGTTGTGATGGTGAGCCATTTGCAAGGAGTTGGTGTGATGGGGTGGGGGTATGTGCTGGCATGCAGGTGGGGTGGGGGTGGGAAGAAGTAGTTAAGATTTGACTTACCAGAGTCCATTCCTCCGCCTACTCCTGCGAGGCCCTCAGGATGCAGGATGTGCAAGACTTGCTCCTCCCATGCTGTAAATTCTGGGGGAGTAGGTGGGGGTCCGCCGCCAGTCTTCTGCACCGCGATGTTGTGCCTTGATACCATGGAACGCACCTTCCCCCGTAGGTCGTTCCAGCGCTTCCTTATGTCATCCCGATTGCGTGGATGCTGTCCCACAGCGTTGACCCTGTCGACTATCCTTTGCCATAGCTCCATCTTCCTGGCAATGGTGGTGTGCTGCACCTGTGCCCCGAAGAGCTGGAGCTCTACACAAACTATTTCCTCCACCATGACCCTGAGTTCTGCGTCAGAGAACCTGGGGTGTCTTTGGGGTGCCATGGGGTGGTGTGGATGAGGTGAGGGATGTTGTATGTGTTGTAGAGTGTGATGTGTGTGGTGGTGTATGGTGTTTTGTGTGTGGTAATTGTGTGGGTGATGTTGTGATTTGCCTCTGTGTGATGGTCTACTCTAAGCAGTGCTGTCTCTCTCTGTCCTTCAGTCGCTATTGTGGTCATAAGGGTTTGTGGGTGATGTGGGTGTGTGTTTTATATTGTAGTGGGTGTGTTGTTTGTATGTGTATCAGGTGTGTGTATTTCAAATTGTCCAATGTGGTTGTGTTTTGTAAGTGTGTGTGTATTTCGACCGCGGCGGTGTGTACCGCCAGTGGAATACCGCGGTTGAAAGACCGCCGCGTGGATTCGTGGGTCGGAATGGCAGGGGCGTATTTCTGTTGGCGTGACGATGGAGGTTTGGTCATCGCCAGTTTTTCGCTGACCTTTGGTGTGGCGGACTTTTGTGGATGTCGGGTTTTTGGCGGTTTGCCTGTTGCGGGTCAGAATGACCGTGGCGGTTTACCGCGGCGGTGTTATGGCGGTCTTCTGACCGGCGGTAAGCGCCTTTTACCGCCGAGGTCAGAATGACCCCCTCTGTGTTTGATGGTGTTGCCTTTAGAATCTCTGAACCCCTTCTGGCACCAGTAATGCAGGTATTAATTGAAGGACTGGACACAGTAATACGAATCACAGACGATCAGTGTTAGCTGTGCCATATCCGTGTGTTCCAGTGCCATCACCAGAGCCTTTACCTCTGCTAGTTGTGCTGTGCAGTCCCCTGGGGATTATGTGAACGTATGTTGGGGACAAAATTTATTATCCTCCATATAGCCACTTACGACTGCGCAAGCAGCGGAGTATTGATGTTTGTGCCAATTGCAGGTTGTGCTGAGCCATCAGTGTACATTTGATATTGATCAATAGGCAGTGTGTTTGCTGGAACTGGGTATTCTTGTTCATATTGCAAAAATTCCTGAGTTTGTAATTTTGGGTCAAAAATGTAGTCAACATCTGTGGCTGTCAAGGACATTGCGCATTGAATCCAATGTGGATGTAATGCTTCAGCCTTTGGAACGCTGGCTTTGGAGAGACGACAATAATGCGTTTCCCCTAGGCTAGTGGTCTTTCTTCAATGACAGCCATCTGAACAGCAGTGAGAATTTTCTCAGTGGGAGCAAAGCCTTGTTCTGCTGCTGAATACAAATGTGATTTGTATGCAATCGGACTGTCTCGCCCTCATTGAAAGTTACATAGGTAAAACCAATGGCACCAGCAATTACTCTGATGACCAGATGTTTTTTGTTGTCCCTTCGGTGTAAGTGTTGTGCTGCAAGCATGTCTGTTTGCAAAGCTCTGAGAATGCGTGTGTTCGATTGTCCAAAATTAACTTGAAAAGTCAGGGCATATTAAGTCATATAAAAGTTTAATGCGCGATGCAGAATCTGGAATGTAAATTCTGCCAAAAGTTAGAAAACCCCATAGGGATTGAAGTTTTTTAATTGTATTTGGAGGTTGCAACTGTGTGCATTTTTCCAAGAATTGTGGCGCTAGGCTCTTTCCTTCACTTAATAGCTCATATCCCAAAAACAGGACACTGAGGAAGGATATTTTTGTTTTTTTTAAATTGAATTTGTAGCCGAACTCAGCAAATCCCACAACACCGCAGGCTACCCGTCTTAAATGTTGCAGTAATTCATCATACGTGAGATAGATATCATCTACATAGGACAATGCTTCAGGGTCAATGTCATGCAATATTGAAGTCACATGAGCTGCGAACAGTCCTGGACAGTTCTTGTACCCCTGTGGTAAAAGACAGAATTGTTTTGGGGAGACTAGTGCACTGAAACTTATTAAGTCTCTACTCTCATGTGCTATATTTTGGCAGAAAAAAACTATGGAAATGTCCAGTGTTGTTTTGTATTTTTTACGCACTATGTTGTTCATGAGTGCTCTGCTATGTGAGTTTTGTATAGCATATGTGTGTGTATGACTGTTTAAATGTCTGCAGTCTAAGACTATTCTGTACAAATGGTCCGGTTTAGCTACTTGGAATAAGGGATTATTCATTGGTGTGACACAGGGTTCGATTACGCCCTGGTACTCCAGTTGTGTGATGATTTCCTTCACACGTGCTTTTGCATCGTGTTTATTTGGATATTGGGGTTGTGGTTGGGGTTAATTTTTAATAGGGATTACATGATAGGGGCAATCCTTATTCCATTCTATGTGGTTGCAATATAATGCGGGTGCCTGCGCCAATGCCTAATAGATGGCGTAGGATTCTGCGAGTCCCTCTGGAACAAGGGGTGAGAAAGAAGGTTTAATAACATATTCCCCATATGGGCAGGTACGGACAAATTCAGGTGGCCAATCCCTTTCGGGAATATCATATATATTTATGACGCGGTCCCAAAAGATTGCATTGATTGTGCGCTCAATGTCTCCTTCTAACTGTAACGTTACTTTGTACATCCTATCAGGCGTGGAGACACGCATGTCTACAGTCTCTACTTATAGGAAGTCATCAGTTGCTTTCACCTCCAGATGCCCCAGAAAATTCTGGCAAACTATTGTGACCTCTGCCACGCTGTCTAGCAGCGCTAGTGCCCACTTCCTGTTCTTCAAGAGGACCCTCTTCTTGAGTGACATGTCGAACTGCAACTGCTGCCACCTTTTTCTTTTTGAATTGGGGTTTTTGTTGGGGAAGTTTCTATTCTTTTTTAACAGAAACTTCTGTAGAGAGTTGTGATTCCTGTCTTGGTTTCACGTACTCAGTTCTTTGCTCTGACCGCCCACCTCTCTCACTGCGTTTTTTCCGGTGAGTCCTGAAAGGAACGAGATTGGCGTGTATCAGTATATTGATATCTGTCAGACGTTTTTATATTACCTCTATTTCTGAGATTATATCTATTCTGTGGGGTCTCCGTATGGTGAGATTCTCCCCTTTCTTTTTTAGGTGATTGTTGTTTTTTATCCCACCATTTCTTAGTACCCTCAGGAGCTTGCTTGGTAAAATCTTTATTAGATTTACCCTGAAGTTGACCAATACTAGAGTAGGTCCCCGTGATAATCTTTGGCAGCTCACGTTCTTGATCCTATGGAGGAACATCCCTGAGCCGCATGCGCACTGCTAGTGCGGCTGCTTGCCCTTTAAGGTTCCTTAATATAATTGAGGATACTGTGGCAAAATTGTCCATTATTTGCATCCCCAAATCCAGGGCCCGGGCTGCCCCGTATTCATCTTGAATTTGTTTCAACACTTCTGGTAAATTGGCAAGTGTCTGTGTACCATGTGCGGTAGCATAGAGCATGGTAAATACCGTCCCCCAAGTATTACAGCTATAGTCGGCACCATCCCAAATGGCAAGCACATAGTTAACATTCTATGCTTATCCTGAGGTCCCGTATGGGGAAATACTGCTTCCAGTGCTTAAATTTTTTGAGCTAACCAAAACTGAATTTCTTCTCGTTTGGCAGGTACCTTACCCATGATCGAATGTACAGTCGCAAGATTAATGCCTGGTGTTACTGCATGTGTTTGCGCCAGAGCAGCACGTGCTGGGTTTGTAGTTAATGTTTGCATTACAAACTGTAGTAATCGTCTATGTATTTCCTTAAACTCAATGTATAAGCAATGGACTTCAGCTACCGCCAAGGGTACTGCATCAGGGTGAGGTGTATAAGTGGCCAGTAAAGGCCAGGTATGACCATCATTACTTAGAGGACCTAACCTAACGTGTAGAATGGTAGGGCCCCATCAAACCAATTATTATGTTCTTGATAAGTTAGAGGTATTTCTAGATATGCATATGCTCTGTATTGTGCAGGTGCATTTGCAGGTGTATAGTGATGAAATGTATTTGTGTTCTCATCAGCTGCTGGAAATGTGACCCAAGAATTAAAAAAATCTGTTCTATAGGCTGGGTGAGCCTCAACAATAAATGTGACTGGACCCCCCGGGCCGTTAGGCCATGTGCCAGTAAATGAGCAGTAAGGGGTGGTCGCATATTGACTGCAATTCCTACCCATTGTGCGTTCACCATAGCGAATGGTCAATTTTGTTCAGAGATAAGCACACCAAATGGGGATTATCCTTTTAAGAGTTCAAGCTTGAACAACCTACAGCGTTAGTTAGGTACTCCCTACTTAGCTGAGGAAGAAATCCTCAATACCACGGACATCTCTGTATATAGTACTGAGGTGTCTTTGTATGTAGTGAGACAGACATACTCGGCCTAATCCGGGTTTTGCTCCTGCTAACTAACAGTGCCTCATCTCCACCCAAGAGCAGGGATGATTGGGCAGCCGAGCGCAAGACACAATTGATTCCTCAGGGAAATCGTGGTCACTCAGATCACATCCATTTCGTTCAGTTACATTAGTTTCACATATACAAGGACAAACAGAGGCAGTAATGTTTCAATAAAGTTTTAATGAAGCAACTGCATCTTGGATAATAAAGCATGTACTGCAATAACCAGGACGATGAAGCATGACAGGATTAAGATTGTGACAAGGAGAGTGAAGCATAAAAATAACGCGACCACATTGTCACTAGAGTCACTAATATAATTCCTACCTAGGCTATTTTAGAGCACAGCATGTTAAGCTTTAGTTCTGCCCTTCAGGTTCCCCTGGGAAGATATCTTCCTTCATACCTGAGCAAGAGGCCTGAAGTCTGCATAAGCAGCTGTAATGAAGCATTCAGCAATCAGCATACAGTTGTGGTCATCTGGCTGGAATCTCCCCCTCCCGTGTATGGGACAGAGAAGTGTTTTTATAATAAAACAGCTGATGTTCTGAGAAAATGTCCCTAAGTAAGGATGTGTATATTTCTATGAACACTTCAAACAAAGTGTTACCACGTTTACCGGCAACCTATTTTACTGCAGCCTTGAGAAAAGCACAGAGTGAAAGAAATGTCTTGTTTAAGAACACAGTGCTGGCCTAGGCAAAGAACAGCTAGATAGAGAGAAATAAAACAAGACCACAAATGTGGCTATTGTTAAAATAATAAACAAAGCTGAATAAAGTATATCTAGGTTATAGTGCACAGCGGCAGGCCTGGTTTTGCTAAAATAACGTGTATGAAACTTTAACTAAAATGGCTACACAACGCTATACTTGTTGCTTTGATGGTGCTGGTGAAGAAAGGAATGGGAAATCTTGACAGTGGGGCCAGTGGGGCAACATGTTGAAGTTGTCTTTAAGATCCCTCGTGGCAATGCATTGAAAAAAGTAGGTGGTAGCTGGCCTGGCCACCAACAAACCTTGGTATTAGCAAAGGGAGCTTTAGATACTTCGACATCCTGGGGTCCGGGGTAGAATGATAGCCATCTGAAACTTTGTGGTGGTGAGGAGTACATCTCTCACAGTGCACTAGACCATTTACTGTTGGGTGATCCCTTGACAGTTCTGACGGCCAGAGATTCTTTAGTCCGGAGGTGCGATTTTGCCTGCAGGCTGGAGGGGACTAGTACCTCTAGTCCAAGGTAATTTTGGAGCTGCCTTTGCGTTGCAGAGTGACTCCCCTTTCTTTTGGAGCCAGTCTCTGGATCAGGATGAGCCTTTGTAGTACTGTTTCAGGATTGTTGTCACAGCTAGCGTGCTTTTGCTATGTGCAGGTTCTGATGTCGAAAAAGAGAGTCTCTTCTTATCGTCCTTTTGCAGGTTTGTCAGACCTGAGGTTCTGGAGCCAGGGTGCCCCTAAAATCCTAAATATTGGGTGTGTTAGCAGTGTGGGGCTAGTGGCCAATGGGCTACTAGCCTGAGCGGCTAACCTGCCCCTCTAGGTGATCACAGCAGGTGAAGTGTGACACCTTTTTTTTTTTACCCAGAATCCTCTATTCTGCAACTCTAACAGTAGCGGAACCTGTCTTTGACTGTTTGACTGTACAGATCAGGTACCCACCCTAGGGTTGTGGCTAGCCTACTAGAGGTGTACTCCTCCTAAATACCTAATGTTCTTGCCTGTCTGGGTGCAAATGTGCCTGAGGGTAGGGGGAGGCAGCCTACTTGCATATTCGAGGAGGTGCAGCCTTTGAAGCTCACTGCCTTGATGTGCCTCTTCTTTAGCCCTCTTGCCAGGGAGGGAGGTGTCACCTCCTTCCCAGGCAGGCCTTTGTTTCTGACTCCTGGGAGTGTTCACACCTCTTGACAGGGCATCAAATACCTGTCTTGGTGGCAGCAGGAAATTCTGGGGCAACCAAATAGGCACTCTAAGGTAGGCATCTACATGCATCCAACATTAAATCTGACTTGGGGGACAAGTCAGGTTTAAAAAGACAAGTTGTTTGATACCAAACATGACATATGCCAGTGGAGTTAATGGACCTGGTGACCTCAAGATAACAAGGTACCTGCCCATGCGAGTCTTAGGGGCCCTTGACTACACATAGTAGCCCTTAACAGAAGGAGGCTAGTATGGGGACATATAAGCTTGCACTTATAGATCCACACCTAGGGGTGACTGACATTAAAAATAGTGCTTTGACCTTGCCACTTATGGTGAGGGAAAAGTTGAATTTGAACAGTTTGCATTGCTCATGTAGTCTGCAGTGGCAGGCCTGCAGACATCAGTATAGTTGGGTCAGTCAGGGTGGCGCAATCAGGCCCTAGTAACCCCTTTAACTCCCATGCCCTGAATACCACTGGTACCATTTACCAGAGACCTATAAATGGATTAAAGTCCTTGCTAATTGGGGTAAAAAATTCACATCCATCATATCTAAGGGGAGAACACTGGCACTGGGGCTTAGTTCACAGGCTGCGATGCACTTTCAGAGTCAGAACCATCAGCAGTTGGACAAAAAAGTATAAGGGGGACCTCCTGAGCTTCAGAGACATACCAGGCTTCCCAGAGCTCCTGGATCCTTCTTCACTGACTTCTTTGGCCCCAAATGGTGCCTATAAGTCCCTGGGCCCTTAGAAGTGATTCTCAAGCTCCAGAACCTTGTAGCTTGTCTGGAAAGCCACTGTGAGTTGTTGTAAGTACAAATCCTCTCTCAACAAGCATTGTCCGCCCACATGGATTACCACTGCAAGGTATAACCATCCGTGATGCCTGGCCTGCTCCTCACACCAGGCTGGCCATCGCCAGTGGTGCTCTCCTTACTACTGCCGAACTTCTTCTTGCAAACGGAGATACAAATCTTAAGAAGGTAAAACTTAAATGGAACTAATCTGCGACTGTATCCAACTTGTTATCCTTGAACTTTTGACTTTTACCTGGTCCAGTTTGACCAGATATCCGCTGTTGGCAATATATGCCCTTAGGCACTATAATGTAGTTTATTCTTTGAAAAATCATAAGTCTGGTTCCAACAATTGGATTTTTGTCATTTTGGCCTTGTTCTATATATTAAAGTGTACTCCGTTCTTCCAACCTGGTGTGCAATTATTTTGTGGTGTGTTTTCAGTGTTTTACTGTTTGAAGTGTCATACAGATACTTTACACACTGCCTCTAAGATAAAACTACACTATAACGATAGGGGATTTTATTAAAAAGAATAAGGTGCTCACTAGATGTTTCATGAAAGATATCCTGTGGGCGGTGCTTATCCTAAGTTGTTCCCCAAACACAACCTTCAATTGGGAAGCCCAACAAGCTATCCTTAATAATAACAAACGTGGAAGCACTCAAACCCTATTTTGTTAAGTGAATATATATCAAATGAAATCAAACCACACAGTCTATTGATCCAATGAGAAAGTCTACTTCTTCTTTAATCTTTTCGTTTAAGTAGATACCCCAAGCCGGTGCCGTGACACCGAATCAGGGCACCAGCTTGATGTATCTACTTAAACGAAAAGATTAAAGAAGAAAACTTTCTCATTGGATTAATAGACTGTGTGGCTTTGATTTGATTTGATATATATTCACTTAACAAAATAGGGTTTGAGTGCTTCCACAATTTGTTTTGCCTCTAAGATAAGCCTGATGTCTCTGTGCCAAGGTACCAGAGGGTGAGCACAAGTTAATTAAGGGATTGACTGACATTTTCCCTGGCTAGGATAGTGTTTGCTGCTTGACAACATGCATGTGTAATGCCTCTGTGAAAGGAAAGGGAAAAGCAAAATCGGTAGATTCATGGACCAATCGCAAGTGATTGGGATAAAGAAGACATTCAGTTTTTCTTAAACCTTCTGTAAGGAGTCTCTGGTTTAGAGGAAGAATTCACATCAATGGCCAAGACAGCTGTGACCGTTTTCTATACCGAGATTGCCAAGATGAACCACCACTTTGGTTTCTTGGGGGAGAAATATAAAGACCGAAAATGAGATAGCCCCATTTCACAAGCTTTTCCAAGGCAAGAGCCGGGCAATGTCGGCGGTGGTCTGGCCCCAGCTGCATGTCATCTCACTTCCTGACCCATGGTGACAGCCTAGGGTTCTGCCAAAAGGCAAGATGAGCCTGGCAAAAGGCTGGAGATGCCGGGGATCGAACCCGGGGCCTCATACATGCAAAGCATGCGCTCTACCACTGAGCTACATCCCCCATGTCCTGGGGTGGGGGTGGGGCGGGCTGACCTTGCTTCACCGAAGGAAATCTGGAATTCTATGTACCTCAAATTCACCACATATGGCACTAGAAAATAAGGTGTCAGATGTGGGATTCCCCATGACTTACATCTGGATTGTATAGCACCATTTTATGGAATAAGCCTCACCCTGGAATGAATAAATTCCCCACATACAACAGCTAGATGCGATCTAAACATGCCAGAGTATTCAAGGCAACTGGTTAAGGTTACATGAAAGAAGAATATGGTTGAGTGCTGCTTACAAATGTCCTGAGACGAATTAAGGTACTCCTGCTCTTACTGCAGGACACACAGCTATGTTACATAAGCACGTAAAGAGTTGAGATCCAGGTGCATCTATTGCTAAGGACGGCACCTTAATTCTGAGTTTTAGTCCATTAAATTCTCAGTTACGTGGGGGAAAAATTCATGTGATCTTTCTGAGAGAGGTGAAAGGTATTCCCTGACTCTTTCGCATGGCTAATTGTAGGGGGTGTGGGTTTAATCACTGGAAAGAAATATCTTCTGACCATTATAACTCCATATGATTTTAATCCAGCGAGTCAATCGTATCGTATTTATATTCCAAGATAAGATAAGCGTTTTTGCCTCCTTTCCTCTTCAAGGGGTATAGACGTATTTCTGGGAGGGTTTGTGCGGCCTTCTGTGCAGTAGGCAGTGCGTCAGTCTCATAATCTGAAAGTCCTGAGTTTGATCCTCAGAGAGGGTATTTCTGTGCTCCTTTTGGCAAGACGAACATCTCAGATTTTCTCCAAATCTGTAAACTATTACTCCACTTCGCATCTTGCTCAGTTTTAGGGAGATGGTGGCTTTCTAAATTCCCTCTCGCATATATATAAATATGACCGCTCTCATTGTAGGCAAGTAGTAGCTGGGTCGGCTGACAAAACATCTACTTTGGTACAATGAGACTGGAAGTCTTCCAAGTGCCTTCATATATTTAGTCAAGGCTTTGGAATGAATTCTGATCTGCAGGTCCTTGCTTACTTCTCTTCCCACATCCCTCAGAAATGAGGATGTGGTCAATTTCATTAGAAAACAGAAGACATCTACCCTTCTGTCCCAGCATTTACTTGGAGCTCGGAATTTTTTTTTTTCTTAATCAGAGGGGAACATAATGTCTTAATAACAGAGAAGGCATGGAAACCTAAAGGGCGAAGTCCTCCGCGGCAGATTTGAACCGGCGAATTAAGGGTTACTGTTTTTGCACTACTCTCGGCCGTTCTATCAACTGAGCTATCGAAGGCGGAGACAGCAAAGCTTTCCGTGATGCATTCATCTGTCTTTCAATAATGGTTGTGGCGCAGTTGGGTGCGGGTGCTGCAGTGGAATGAGAAAACTCATGAATACGACCTAGGGCTAGCTCTCCAAATGGCCACTTCCTAGAATGCTTTCTCAGCTACATCTTTTCAACTTAAAGGGGGATTGCTTACCTACCTTAATGTGCTGGGCTGGCTTGAAGGAAAGAAGGGGACCTAGAAATTGAAATTCTACACAAAAGGAAATGTGATCAAAGGGTATGGGGCAAAGGTAGTCCACAGCCCTTTGGAAGCATTTGTGACCAAAGTATTACAGCATGGAAACGTCAAGGAGAGGCCAGAAAGTTAGGGGAGGCATTACTACATGCATCACTACGCACTGAGCATGAAGAACATGCATGTTTAATGCCTCTGTGAATGGAAAGGGAAAAGCAAAATCGGTAGATTCATGGACCAATCGCAAGTGATTGGGATAAAGAAGACATTCAGTTTTTCTTAAACCTTCTGTAAGGAGTCTCTGGTTTAGAGGAAGAATTCACATCAATGGCCAAGACAGCTGTGACCGTTTTCTATACCGAGATTGCCAAGATGAACCACCACTTTGGTTTCTTGGGGGAGAAATATAAAGACCGAAAATGAGATAGCCCCATTTCACAAGCTTTTCCAAGGCAAGAGCCGGGCAATGTCGGCGGTGGTCTGGCCCCAGCTGCATGTCATCTCACTTCCTGACCCATGGTGACAGCCTAGGGTTCTGCCAAAAGGCAAGATGAGCCTGGCAAAAGGCTGGAGATGCCGGGGATCGAACCCGGGGCCTCATACATGCAAAGCATGCGCTCTACCACTGAGCTACATCCCCCATGTCCTGGGGTGGGGGTGGGGCGGGCTGACCTTGCTTCACCGAAGGAAATCTGGAATTCTATGTACCTCAAATTCACCACATATGGCACTAGAAAATAAGGTGTCAGATGTGGGATTCCCCATGACTTACATCTGGATTGTATAGCACCATTTTATGGAATAAGCCTCACCCTGGAATGAATAAATTCCCCACATACAACAGCTAGATGCGATCTAAACATGCCAGAGTATTCAAGGCAACTGGTTAAGGTTACATGAAAGAAGAATATGGTTGAGTGCTGCTTACAAATGTCCTGAGACGAATTAAGGTACTCCTGCTCTTACTGCAGGACACACAGCTATGTTACATAAGCACGTAAAGAGTTGAGATCCAGGTGCATCTATTGCTAAGGACGGCACCTTAATTCTGAGTTTTAGTCCATTAAATTCTCAGTTACGTGGGGGAAAAATTCATGTGATCTTTCTGAGAGAGGTGAAAGGTATTCCCTGACTCTTTCGCATGGCTAATTGTAGGGGGTGTGGGTTTAATCACTGGAAAGAAATATCTTCTGACCATTATAACTCCATATGATTTTAATCCAGCGAGTCAATCGTATCGTATTTATATTCCAAGATAAGATAAGCGTTTTTGCCTCCTTTCCTCTTCAAGGGGTATAGACGTATTTCTGGGAGGGTTTGTGCGGCCTTCTGTGCAGTAGGCAGTGCGTCAGTCTCATAATCTGAAAGTCCTGAGTTTGATCCTCAGAGAGGGTATTTCTGTGCTCCTTTTGGCAAGACGAACATCTCAGATTTTCTCCAAATCTGTAAACTATTACTCCACTTCGCATCTTGCTCAGTTTTAGGGAGATGGTGGCTTTCTAAATTCCCTCTCGCATATATATAAATATGACCGCTCTCATTGTAGGCAAGTAGTAGCTGGGTCGGCTGACAAAACATCTACTTTGGTACAATGAGACTGGAAGTCTTCCAAGTGCCTTCATATATTTAGTCAAGGCTTTGGAATGAATTCTGATCTGCAGGTCCTTGCTTACTTCTCTTCCCACATCCCTCAGAAATGAGGATGTGGTCAATTTCATTAGAAAACAGAAGACATCTACCCTTCTGTCCCAGCATTTACTTGGAGCTCGGAATTTTTTTTTTTCTTAATCAGAGGGGAACATAATGTCTTAATAACAGAGAAGGCGATGGAAACCTAAAGGGCGAAGTCCTCCGCGGCAGATTTGAACCGGCGAATTAAGGGTTACTGTTTTTGCACTACTCTCGGCCGTTCTATCAACTGAGCTATCGAAGGCGGAGACAGCAAAGCTTTCCGTGATGCATTCATCTGTCTTTCAATAATGGTTGTGGCGCAGTTGGGTGCGGGTGCTGCAGTGGAATGAGAAAACTCATGAATACGACCTAGGGCTAGCTCTCCAAATGGCCACTTCCTAGAATGCTTTCTCAGCTACATCTTTTCAACTTAAAGGGGGATTGCTTACCTACCTTAATGTGCTGGGCTGGCTTGAAGGAAAGAAGGGGACCTAGAAATTGAAATTCTACACAAAAGGAAATGTGATCAAAGGGTATGGGGCAAAGGTAGTCCACAGCCCTTTGGAAGCATTTGTGACCAAAGTATGACAGCATGGAAACGTCAAGGAGAGGCCAGAAAGTTAGGGGAGGCATTACTACATGCATCACTACGCACTGAGCATGAAGAACATGCATGTTTAATGCCTCTGTGAATGGAAAGGGAAAAGCAAAATCGGTAGATTCATGGACCAATCGCAAGTGATTGGGATAAAGAAGACATTCAGTTTTTCTTAAACCTTCTGTAAGGAGTCTCTGGTTTAGAGGAAGAATTCACATCAATGGCCAAGACAGCTGTGACCGTTTTCTATACCGAGATTGCCAAGATGAACCACCACTTTGGTTTCTTGGGGGAGAAATATAAAGACCGAAAATGAGATAGCCCCATTTCACAAGCTTTTCCAAGGCAAGAGCCGGGCAATGTCGGCGGTGGTCTGGCCCCAGCTGCATGTCATCTCACTTCCTGACCCATGGTGACAGCCTAGGGTTCTGCCAAAAGGCAAGATGAGCCTGGCAAAAGGCTGGAGATGCCGGGGATCGAACCCGGGGCCTCATACATGCAAAGCATGCGCTCTACCACTGAGCTACATCCCCCATGTCCTGGGGTGGGGGTGGGGCGGGCTGACCTTGCTTCACCGAAGGAAATCTGGAATTCTATGTACCTCAAATTCACCACATATGGCACTAGAAAATAAGGTGTCAGATGTGGGATTCCCCATGACTTACATCTGGATTGTATAGCACCATTTTATGGAATAAGCCTCACCCTGGAATGAATAAATTCCCCACATACAACAGCTAGATGCGATCTAAACATGCCAGAGTATTCAAGGCAACTGGTTAAGGTTACATGAAAGAAGAATATGGTTGAGTGCTGCTTACAAATGTCCTGAGACGAATTAAGGTACTCCTGCTCTTACTGCAGGACACACAGCTATGTTACATAAGCACGTAAAGAGTTGAGATCCAGGTGCATCTATTGCTAAGGACGGCACCTTAATTCTGAGTTTTAGTCCATTAAATTCTCAGTTACGTGGGGGAAAAATTCATGTGATCTTTCTGAGAGAGGTGAAAGGTATTCCCTGACTCTTTCGCATGGCTAATTGTAGGGGGTGTGGGTTTAATCACTGGAAAGAAATATCTTCTGACCATTATAACTCCATATGATTTTAATCCAGCGAGTCAATCGTATCGTATTTATATTCCAAGATAAGATAAGCGTTTTTGCCTCCTTTCCTCTTCAAGGGGTATAGACGTATTTCTGGGAGGGTTTGTGCGGCCTTCTGTGCAGTAGGCAGTGCGTCAGTCTCATAATCTGAAAGTCCTGAGTTTGATCCTCAGAGAGGGTATTTCTGTGCTCCTTTTGGCAAGACGAACATCTCAGATTTTCTCCAAATCTGTAAACTATTACTCCACTTCGCATCTTGCTCAGTTTTAGGGAGATGGTGGCTTTCTAAATTCCCTCTCGCATATATATAAATATGACCGCTCTCATTGTAGGCAAGTAGTAGCTGGGTCGGCTGACAAAACATCTACTTTGGTACAATGAGACTGGAAGTCTTCCAAGTGCCTTCATATATTTAGTCAAGGCTTTGGAATGAATTCTGATCTGCAGGTCCTTGCTTACTTCTCTTCCCACATCCCTCAGAAATGAGGATGTGGTCAATTTCATTAGAAAACAGAAGACATCTACCCTTCTGTCCCAGCATTTACTTGGAGCTCGGAATTTTTTTTTTTCTTAATCAGAGGGGAACATAATGTCTTAATAACAGAGAAGGCGATGGAAACCTAAAGGGCGAAGTCCTCCGCGGCAGATTTGAACCGGCGAATTAAGGGTTACTGTTTTTGCACTACTCTCGGCCGCTCTATCAACTGAGCTATCGAAGGCGGAGACAGCAAAGCTTTCCGTGATGCATTCATCTGTCTTTCAATAATGGTTGTGGCGCAGTTGGGTGCGGGTGCTGCAGTGGAATGAGAAAACTCATGAATACGACCTAGGGCTAGCTCTCCAAATGGCCACTTCCTAGAATGCTTTCTCAGCTACATCTTTTCAACTTAAAGGGGGATTGCTTACCTACCTTAATGTGCTGGGCTGGCTTGAAGGAAAGAAGGGGACCTAGAAATTGAAATTCTACACAAAAGGAAATGTGATCAAAGGGTATGGGGCAAAGGTAGTCCACAGCCCTTTGGAAGCATTTGTGACCAAAGTATGACAGCATGGAAACGTCAAGGAGAGGCCAGAAAGTTAGGGGAGGCATTACTACATGCATCACTACGCACTGAGCATGAAGAACATGCATGTTTAATGCCTCTGTGAATGGAAAGGGAAAAGCAAAATCGGTAGATTCATGGACCAATCGCAAGTGATTGGGATAAAGAAGACATTCAGTTTTTCTTAAACCTTCTGTAAGGAGTCTCTGGTTTAGAGGAAGAATTCACATCAATGGCCAAGACAGCTGTGACCGTTTTCTATACCGAGATTGCCAAGATGAACCACCACTTTGGTTTCTTGGGGGAGAAATATAAAGACCGAAAATGAGATAGCCCCATTTCACAAGCTTTTCCAAGGCAAGAGCCGGGCAATGTCGGCGGTGGTCTGGCCCCAGCTGCATGTCATCTCACTTCCTGACCCATGGTGACAGCCTAGGGTTCTGCCAAAAGGCAAGATGAGCCTGGCAAAAGGCTGGAGATGCCGGGGATCGAACCCGGGCCCTCATACATGCAAAGCATGCGCTCTACCACTGAGCTACATCCCCCATGTCCTGGGGTGGGGGTGGGGCGGGCTGACCTTGCTTCACCGAAGGAAATCTGGAATTCTATGTACCTCAAATTCACCACATATGGCACTAGAAAATAAGGTGTCAGATGTGGGATTCCCCATGACTTACATCTGGATTGTATAGCACCATTTTATGGAATAAGCCTCACCCTGGAATGAATAAATTCCCCACATACAACAGCTAGATGCGATCTAAACATGCCAGAGTATTCAAGGCAACTGGTTAAGGTTACATGAAAGAAGAATATGGTTGAGTGCTGCTTACAAATGTCCTGAGACGAATTAAGGTACTCCTGCTCTTACTGCAGGACACACAGCTATGTTACATAAGCACGTAAAGAGTTGAGATCCAGGTGCATCTATTGCTAAGGACGGCACCTTAATTCTGAGTTTTAGTCCATTAAATTCTCAGTTACGTGGGGGAAAAATTCATGTGATCTTTCTGAGAGAGGTGAAAGGTATTCCCTGACTCTTTCGCATGGCTAATTGTAGGGGGTGTGGGTTTAATCACTGGAAAGAAATATCTTCTGACCATTATAACTCCATATGATTTTAATCCAGCGAGTCAATCGTATCGTATTTATATTCCAAGATAAGATAAGCGTTTTTGCCTCCTTTCCTCTTCAAGGGGTATAGACGTATTTCTGGGAGGGTTTGTGCGGCCTTCTGTGCAGTAGGCAGTGCGTCAGTCTCATAATCTGAAAGTCCTGAGTTTGATCCTCAGAGAGGGTATTTCTGTGCTCCTTTTGGCAAGACGAACATCTCAGATTTTCTCCAAATCTGTAAACTATTACTCCACTTCGCATCTTGCTCAGTTTTAGGGAGATGGTGGCTTTCTAAATTCCCTCTCGCATATATATAAATATGACCGCTCTCATTGTAGGCAAGTAGTAGCTGGGTCGGCTGACAAAACATCTACTTTGGTACAATGAGACTGGAAGTCTTCCAAGTGCCTTCATATATTTAGTCAAGGCTTTGGAATGAATTCTGATCTGCAGGTCCTTGCTTACTTCTCTTCCCACATCCCTCAGAAATGAGGATGTGGTCAATTTCATTAGAAAACAGAAGACATCTACCCTTCTGTCCCAGCATTTACTTGGAGCTCGGAATTTTTTTTTTTCTTAATCAGAGGGGAACATAATGTCTTAATAACAGAGAAGGCGATGGAAACCTAAAGGGCGAAGTCCTCCGCGGCAGATTTGAACCGGCGAATTAAGGGTTACTGTTTTTGCACTACTCTCGGCCGCTCTATCAACTGAGCTATCGAAGGCGGAGACAGCAAAGCTTTCCGTGATGCATTCATCTGTCTTTCAATAATGGTTGTGGCGCAGTTGGGTGCGGGTGCTGCAGTGGAATGAGAAAACTCATGAATACGACCTAGGGCTAGCTCTCCAAATGGCCACTTCCTAGAATGCTTTCTCAGCTACATCTTTTCAACTTAAAGGGGGATTGCTTACCTACCTTAATGTGCTGGGCTGGCTTGAAGGAAAGAAGGGGACCTAGAAATTGAAATTCTACACAAAAGGAAATGTGATCAAAGGGTATGGGGCAAAGGTAGTCCACAGCCCTTTGGAAGCATTTGTGACCAAAGTATGACAGCATGGAAACGTCAAGGAGAGGCCAGAAAGTTAGGGGAGGCATTACTACATGCATCACTACGCACTGAGCATGAAGAACATGCATGTTTAATGCCTCTGTGAATGGAAAGGGAAAAGCAAAATCGGTAGATTCATGGACCAATCGCAAGTGATTGGGATAAAGAAGACATTCAGTTTTTCTTAAACCTTCTGTAAGGAGTCTCTGGTTTAGAGGAAGAATTCACATCAATGGCCAAGACAGCTGTGACCGTTTTCTATACCGAGATTGCCAAGATGAACCACCACTTTGGTTTCTTGGGGGAGAAATATAAAGACCGAAAATGAGATAGCCCCATTTCACAAGCTTTTCCAAGGCAAGAGCCGGGCAATGTCGGCGGTGGTCTGGCCCCAGCTGCATGTCATCTCACTTCCTGACCCATGGTGACAGCCTAGGGTTCTGCCAAAAGGCAAGATGAGCCTGGCAAAAGGCTGGAGATGCCGGGGATCGAACCCGGGGCCTCATACATGCAAAGCATGCGCTCTACCACTGAGCTACATCCCCCATGTCCTGGGGTGGGGGTGGGGCGGGCTGACCTTGCTTCACCGAAGGAAATCTGGAATTCTATGTACCTCAAATTCACCACATATGGCACTAGAAAATAAGGTGTCAGATGTGGGATTCCCCATGACTTACATCTGGATTGTATAGCACCATTTTATGGAATAAGCCTCACCCTGGAATGAATAAATTCCCCACATACAACAGCTAGATGCGATCTAAACATGCCAGAGTATTCAAGGCAACTGGTTAAGGTTACATGAAAGAAGAATATGGTTGAGTGCTGCTTACAAATGTCCTGAGACGAATTAAGGTACTCCTGCTCTTACTGCAGGACACACAGCTATGTTACATAAGCACGTAAAGAGTTGAGATCCAGGTGCATCTATTGCTAAGGACGGCACCTTAATTCTGAGTTTTAGTCCATTAAATTCTCAGTTACGTGGGGGAAAAATTCATGTGATCTTTCTGAGAGAGGTGAAAGGTATTCCCTGACTCTTTCGCATGGCTAATTGTAGGGGGTGTGGGTTTAATCACTGGAAAGAAATATCTTCTGACCATTATAACTCCATATGATTTTAATCCAGCGAGTCAATCGTATCGTATTTATATTCCAAGATAAGATAAGCGTTTTTGCCTCCTTTCCTCTTCAAGGGGTATAGACGTATTTCTGGGAGGGTTTGTGCGGCCTTCTGTGCAGTAGGCAGTGCGTCAGTCTCATAATCTGAAAGTCCTGAGTTTGATCCTCAGAGAGGGTATTTCTGTGCTCCTTTTGGCAAGACGAACATCTCAGATTTTCTCCAAATCTGTAAACTATTACTCCACTTCGCATCTTGCTCAGTTTTAGGGAGATGGTGGCTTTCTAAATTCCCTCTCGCATATATATAAATATGACCGCTCTCATTGTAGGCAAGTAGTAGCTGGGTCGGCTGACAAAACATCTACTTTGGTACAATGAGACTGGAAGTCTTCCAAGTGCCTTCATATATTTAGTCAAGGCTTTGGAATGAATTCTGATCTGCAGGTCCTTGCTTACTTCTCTTCCCACATCCCTCAGAAATGAGGATGTGGTCAATTTCATTAGAAAACAGAAGACATCTACCCTTCTGTCCCAGCATTTACTTGGAGCTCGGAATTTTTTTTTTCTTAATCAGAGGGGAACATAATGTCTTAATAACAGAGAAGGCGATGGAAACCTAAAGGGCGAAGTCCTCCGCGGCAGATTTGAACCGGCGAATTAAGGGTTACTGTTTTTGCACTACTCTCGGCCGCTCTATCAACTGAGCTATCGAAGGCGGAGACAGCAAAGCTTTCCGTGATGCATTCATCTGTCTTTCAATAATGGTTGTGGCGCAGTTGGGTGCGGGTGCTGCAGTGGAATGAGAAAACTCATGAATACGACCTAGGGCTAGCTCTCCAAATGGCCACTTCCTAGAATGCTTTCTCAGCTACATCTTTTCAACTTAAAGGGGGATTGCTTACCTACCTTAATGTGCTGGGCTGGCTTGAAGGAAAGAAGGGGACCTAGAAATTGAAATTCTACACAAAAGGAAATGTGATCAAAGGGTATGGGGCAAAGGTAGTCCACAGCCCTTTGGAAGCATTTGTGACCAAAGTATGACAGCATGGAAACGTCAAGGAGAGGCCAGAAAGTTAGGGGAGGCATTACTACATGCATCACTACGCACTGAGCATGAAGAACATGCATGTTTAATGCCTCTGTGAATGGAAAGGGAAAAGCAAAATCGGTAGATTCATGGACCAATCGCAAGTGATTGGGATAAAGAAGACATTCAGTTTTTCTTAAACCTTCTGTAAGGAGTCTCTGGTTTAGAGGAAGAATTCACATCAATGGCCAAGACAGCTGTGACCGTTTTCTATACCGAGATTGCCAAGATGAACCACCACTTTGGTTTCTTGGGGGAGAAATATAAAGACCGAAAATGAGATAGCCCCATTTCACAAGCTTTTCCAAGGCAAGAGCCGGGCAATGTCGGCGGTGGTCTGGCCCCAGCTGCATGTCATCTCACTTCCTGACCCATGGTGACAGCCTAGGGTTCTGCCAAAAGGCAAGATGAGCCTGGCAAAAGGCTGGAGATGCCGGGGATCGAACCCGGGGCCTCATACATGCAAAGCATGCGCTCTACCACTGAGCTACATCCCCCATGTCCTGGGGTGGGGGTGGGGCGGGCTGACCTTGCTTCACCAAAGGAAATCTGGAATTCTATGTACCTCAAATTCACCACATATGGCACTAGAAAATAAGGTGTCAGATGTGGGATTCCCCATGACTTACATCTGGATTGTATAGCACCATTTTATGGAATAAGCCTCACCCTGGAATGAATAAATTCCCCACATACAACAGCTAGATGCGATCTAAACATGCCAGAGTATTCAAGGCAACTGGTTAAGGTTACATGAAAGAAGAATATGGTTGAGTGCTGCTTACAAATGTCCTGAGACGAATTAAGGTACTCCTGCTCTTACTGCAGGACACACAGCTATGTTACATAAGCACGTAAAGAGTTGAGATCCAGGTGCATCTATTGCTAAGGACGGCACCTTAATTCTGAGTTTTAGTCCATTAAATTCTCAGTTACGTGGGGGAAAAATTCATGTGATCTTTCTGAGAGAGGTGAAAGGTATTCCCTGACTCTTTCGCATGGCTAATTGTAGGGGGTGTGGGTTTAATCACTGGAAAGAAATATCTTCTGACCATTATAACTCCATATGATTTTAATCCAGCGAGTCAATCGTATCGTATTTATATTCCAAGATAAGATAAGCGTTTTTGCCTCCTTTCCTCTTCAAGGGGTATAGACGTATTTCTGGGAGGGTTTGTGCGGCCTTCTGTGCAGTAGGCAGTGCGTCAGTCTCATAATCTGAAAGTCCTGAGTTTGATCCTCAGAGAGGGTATTTCTGTGCTCCTTTTGGCAAGACGAACATCTCAGATTTTCTCCAAATCTGTAAACTATTACTCCACTTCGCATCTTGCTCAGTTTTAGGGAGATGGTGGCTTTCTAAATTCCCTCTCGCATATATATAAATATGACCGCTCTCATTGTAGGCAAGTAGTAGCTGGGTCGGCTGACAAAACATCTACTTTGGTACAATGAGACTGGAAGTCTTCCAAGTGCCTTCATATATTTAGTCAAGGCTTTGGAATGAATTCTGATCTGCAGGTCCTTGCTTACTTCTCTTCCCACATCCCTCAGAAATGAGGATGTGGTCAATTTCATTAGAAAACAGAAGACATCTACCCTTCTGTCCCAGCATTTACTTGGAGCTCGGAATTTTTTTTTTTCTTAATCAGAGGGGAACATAATGTCTTAATAACAGAGAAGGCATGGAAACCTAAAGGGCGAAGTCCTCCGCGGCAGATTTGAACCGGCGAATTAAGGGTTACTGTTTTTGCACTACTCTCGGCCGTTCTATCAACTGAGCTATCGAAGGCGGAGACAGCAAAGCTTTCCGTGATGCATTCATCTGTCTTTCAATAATGGTTGTGGCGCAGTTGGGTGCGGGTGCTGCAGTGGAATGAGAAAACTCATGAATACGACCTAGGGCTAGCTCTCCAAATGGCCACTTCCTAGAATGCTTTCTCAGCTACATCTTTTCAACTTAAAGGGGGATTGCTTACCTACCTTAATGTGCTGGGCTGGCTTGAAGGAAAGAAGGGGACCTAGAAATTGAAATTCTACACAAAAGGAAATGTGATCAAAGGGTATGGGGCAAAGGTAGTCCACAGCCCTTTGGAAGCATTTGTGACCAAAGTATGACAGCATGGAAACGTCAAGGAGAGGCCAGAAAGTTAGGGGAGGCATTACTACATGCATCACTACGCACTGAGCATGAAGAACATGCATGTTTAATGCCTCTGTGAATGGAAAGGGAAAAGCAAAATCGGTAGATTCATGGACCAATCGCAAGTGATTGGGATAAAGAAGACATTCAGTTTTTCTTAAACCTTCTGTAAGGAGTCTCTGGTTTAGAGGAAGAATTCACATCAATGGCCAAGACAGCTGTGACCGTTTTCTATACCGAGATTGCCAAGATGAACCACCACTTTGGTTTCTTGGGGGAGAAATATAAAGACCGAAAATGAGATAGCCCCATTTCACAAGCTTTTCCAAGGCAAGAGCCGGGCAATGTCGGCGGTGGTCTGGCCCCAGCTGCATGTCATCTCACTTCCTGACCCATGGTGACAGCCTAGGGTTCTGCCAAAAGGCAAGATGAGCCTGGCAAAAGGCTGGAGATGCCGGGGATCGAACCCGGGGCCTCATACATGCAAAGCATGCGCTCTACCACTGAGCTACATCCCCCATGTCCTGGGGTGGGGGTGGGGCGGGCTGACCTTGCTTCACCGAAGGAAATCTGGAATTCTATGTACCTCAAATTCACCACATATGGCACTAGAAAATAAGGTGTCAGATGTGGGATTCCCCATGACTTACATCTGGATTGTATAGCACCATTTTATGGAATAAGCCTCACCCTGGAATGAATAAATTCCCCACATACAACAGCTAGATGCGATCTAAACATGCCAGAGTATTCAAGGCAACTGGTTAAGGTTACATGAAAGAAGAATATGGTTGAGTGCTGCTTACAAATGTCCTGAGACGAATTAAGGTACTCCTGCTCTTACTGCAGGACACACAGCTATGTTACATAAGCACGTAAAGAGTTGAGATCCAGGTGCATCTATTGCTAAGGACGGCACCTTAATTCTGAGTTTTAGTCCATTAAATTCTCAGTTACGTGGGGGAAAAATTCATGTGATCTTTCTGAGAGAGGTGAAAGGTATTCCCTGACTCTTTCGCATGGCTAATTGTAGGGGGTGTGGGTTTAATCACTGGAAAGAAATATCTTCTGACCATTATAACTCCATATGATTTTAATCCAGCGAGTCAATCGTATCGTATTTATATTCCAAGATAAGATAAGCGTTTTTGCCTCCTTTCCTCTTCAAGGGGTATAGACGTATTTCTGGGAGGGTTTGTGCGGCCTTCTGTGCAGTAGGCAGTGCGTCAGTCTCATAATCTGAAAGTCCTGAGTTTGATCCTCAGAGAGGGTATTTCTGTGCTCCTTTTGGCAAGACGAACATCTCAGATTTTCTCCAAATCTGTAAACTATTACTCCACTTCGCATCTTGCTCAGTTTTAGGGAGATGGTGGCTTTCTAAATTCCCTCTCGCATATATATAAATATGACCGCTCTCATTGTAGGCAAGTAGTAGCTGGGTCGGCTGACAAAACATCTACTTTGGTACAATGAGACTGGAAGTCTTCCAAGTGCCTTCATATATTTAGTCAAGGCTTTGGAATGAATTCTGATCTGCAGGTCCTTGCTTACTTCTCTTCCCACATCCCTCAGAAATGAGGATGTGGTCAATTTCATTAGAAAACAGAAGACATCTACCCTTCTGTCCCAGCATTTACTTGGAGCTCGGAATTTTTTTTTTTCTTAATCAGAGGGGAACATAATGTCTTAATAACAGAGAAGGCGATGGAAACCTAAAGGGCGAAGTCCTCCGCGGCAGATTTGAACCGGCGAATTAAGGGTTACTGTTTTTGCACTACTCTCGGCCGTTCTATCAACTGAGCTATCGAAGGCGGAGACAGCAAAGCTTTCCGTGATGCATTCATCTGTCTTTCAATAATGGTTGTGGCGCAGTTGGGTGCGGGTGCTGCAGTGGAATGAGAAAACTCATGAATACGACCTAGGGCTAGCTCTCCAAATGGCCACTTCCTAGAATGCTTTCTCAGCTACATCTTTTCAACTTAAAGGGGGATTGCTTACCTACCTTAATGTGCTGGGCTGGCTTGAAGGAAAGAAGGGGACCTAGAAATTGAAATTCTACACAAAAGGAAATGTGATCAAAGGGTATGGGGCAAAGGTAGTCCACAGCCCTTTGGAAGCATTTGTGACCAAAGTATGACAGCATGGAAACGTCAAGGAGAGGCCAGAAAGTTAGGGGAGGCATTACTACATGCATCACTACGCACTGAGCATGAAGAACATGCATGTTTAATGCCTCTGTGAATGGAAAGGGAAAAGCAAAATCGGTAGATTCATGGACCAATCGCAAGTGATTGGGATAAAGAAGACATTCAGTTTTTCTTAAACCTTCTGTAAGGAGTCTCTGGTTTAGAGGAAGAATTCACATCAATGGCCAAGACAGCTGTGACCGTTTTCTATACCGAGATTGCCAAGATGAACCACCACTTTGGTTTCTTGGGGGAGAAATATAAAGACCGAAAATGAGATAGCCCCATTTCACAAGCTTTTCCAAGGCAAGAGCCGGGCAATGTCGGCGGTGGTCTGGCCCCAGCTGCATGTCATCTCACTTCCTGACCCATGGTGACAGCCTAGGGTTCTGCCAAAAGGCAAGATGAGCCTGGCAAAAGGCTGGAGATGCCGGGGATCGAACCCGGGGCCTCATACATGCAAAGCATGCGCTCTACCACTGAGCTACATCCCCCATGTCCTGGGGTGGGGGTGGGGCGGGCTGACCTTGCTTCACCGAAGGAAATCTGGAATTCTATGTACCTCAAATTCACCACATATGGCACTAGAAAATAAGGTGTCAGATGTGGGATTCCCCATGACTTACATCTGGATTGTATAGCACCATTTTATGGAATAAGCCTCACCCTGGAATGAATAAATTCCCCACATACAACAGCTAGATGCGATCTAAACATGCCAGAGTATTCAAGGCAACTGGTTAAGGTTACATGAAAGAAGAATATGGTTGAGTGCTGCTTACAAATGTCCTGAGACGAATTAAGGTACTCCTGCTCTTACTGCAGGACACACAGCTATGTTACATAAGCACGTAAAGAGTTGAGATCCAGGTGCATCTATTGCTAAGGACGGCACCTTAATTCTGAGTTTTAGTCCATTAAATTCTCAGTTACGTGGGGGAAAAATTCATGTGATCTTTCTGAGAGAGGTGAAAGGTATTCCCTGACTCTTTCGCATGGCTAATTGTAGGGGGTGTGGGTTTAATCACTGGAAAGAAATATCTTCTGACCATTATAACTCCATATGATTTTAATCCAGCGAGTCAATCGTATCGTATTTATATTCCAAGATAAGATAAGCGTTTTTGCCTCCTTTCCTCTTCAAGGGGTATAGACGTATTTCTGGGAGGGTTTGTGCGGCCTTCTGTGCAGTAGGCAGTGCGTCAGTCTCATAATCTGAAAGTCCTGAGTTTGATCCTCAGAGAGGGTATTTCTGTGCTCCTTTTGGCAAGACGAACATCTCAGATTTTCTCCAAATCTGTAAACTATTACTCCACTTCGCATCTTGCTCAGTTTTAGGGAGATGGTGGCTTTCTAAATTCCCTCTCGCATATATATAAATATGACCGCTCTCATTGTAGGCAAGTAGTAGCTGGGTCGGCTGACAAAACATCTACTTTGGTACAATGAGACTGGAAGTCTTCCAAGTGCCTTCATATATTTAGTCAAGGCTTTGGAATGAATTCTGATCTGCAGGTCCTTGCTTACTTCTCTTCCCACATCCCTCAGAAATGAGGATGTGGTCAATTTCATTAGAAAACAGAAGACATCTACCCTTCTGTCCCAGCATTTACTTGGAGCTCGGAATTTTTTTTTTTCTTAATCAGAGGGGAACATAATGTCTTAATAACAGAGAAGGCGATGGAAACCTAAAGGGCGAAGTCCTCCGCGGCAGATTTGAACCGGCGAATTAAGGGTTACTGTTTTTGCACTACTCTCGGCCGCTCTATCAACTGAGCTATCGAAGGCGGAGACAGCAAAGCTTTCCGTGATGCATTCATCTGTCTTTCAATAATGGTTGTGGCGCAGTTGGGTGCGGGTGCTGCAGTGGAATGAGAAAACTCATGAATACGACCTAGGGCTAGCTCTCCAAATGGCCACTTCCTAGAATGCTTTCTCAGCTACATCTTTTCAACTTAAAGGGGGATTGCTTACCTACCTTAATGTGCTGGGCTGGCTTGAAGGAAAGAAGGGGACCTAGAAATTGAAATTCTACACAAAAGGAAATGTGATCAAAGGGTATGGGGCAAAGGTAGTCCACAGCCCTTTGGAAGCATTTGTGACCAAAGTATGACAGCATGGAAACGTCAAGGAGAGGCCAGAAAGTTAGGGGAGGCATTACTACATGCATCACTACGCACTGAGCATGAAGAACATGCATGTTTAATGCCTCTGTGAATGGAAAGGGAAAAGCAAAATCGGTAGATTCATGGACCAATCGCAAGTGATTGGGATAAAGAAGACATTCAGTTTTTCTTAAACCTTCTGTAAGGAGTCTCTGGTTTAGAGGAAGAATTCACATCAATGGCCAAGACAGCTGTGACCGTTTTCTATACCGAGATTGCCAAGATGAACCACCACTTTGGTTTCTTGGGGGAGAAATATAAAGACCGAAAATGAGATAGCCCCATTTCACAAGCTTTTCCAAGGCAAGAGCCGGGCAATGTCGGCGGTGGTCTGGCCCCAGCTGCATGTCATCTCACTTCCTGACCCATGGTGACAGCCTAGGGTTCTGCCAAAAGGCAAGATGAGCCTGGCAAAAGGCTGGAGATGCCGGGGATCGAACCCGGGCCCTCATACATGCAAAGCATGCGCTCTACCACTGAGCTACATCCCCCATGTCCTGGGGTGGGGGTGGGGCGGGCTGACCTTGCTTCACCGAAGGAAATCTGGAATTCTATGTACCTCAAATTCACCACATATGGCACTAGAAAATAAGGTGTCAGATGTGGGATTCCCCATGACTTACATCTGGATTGTATAGCACCATTTTATGGAATAAGCCTCACCCTGGAATGAATAAATTCCCCACATACAACAGCTAGATGCGATCTAAACATGCCAGAGTATTCAAGGCAACTGGTTAAGGTTACATGAAAGAAGAATATGGTTGAGTGCTGCTTACAAATGTCCTGAGACGAATTAAGGTACTCCTGCTCTTACTGCAGGACACACAGCTATGTTACATAAGCACGTAAAGAGTTGAGATCCAGGTGCATCTATTGCTAAGGACGGCACCTTAATTCTGAGTTTTAGTCCATTAAATTCTCAGTTACGTGGGGGAAAAATTCATGTGATCTTTCTGAGAGAGGTGAAAGGTATTCCCTGACTCTTTCGCATGGCTAATTGTAGGGGGTGTGGGTTTAATCACTGGAAAGAAATATCTTCTGACCATTATAACTCCATATGATTTTAATCCAGCGAGTCAATCGTATCGTATTTATATTCCAAGATAAGATAAGCGTTTTTGCCTCCTTTCCTCTTCAAGGGGTATAGACGTATTTCTGGGAGGGTTTGTGCGGCCTTCTGTGCAGTAGGCAGTGCGTCAGTCTCATAATCTGAAAGTCCTGAGTTTGATCCTCAGAGAGGGTATTTCTGTGCTCCTTTTGGCAAGACGAACATCTCAGATTTTCTCCAAATCTGTAAACTATTACTCCACTTCGCATCTTGCTCAGTTTTAGGGAGATGGTGGCTTTCTAAATTCCCTCTCGCATATATATAAATATGACCGCTCTCATTGTAGGCAAGTAGTAGCTGGGTCGGCTGACAAAACATCTACTTTGGTACAATGAGACTGGAAGTCTTCCAAGTGCCTTCATATATTTAGTCAAGGCTTTGGAATGAATTCTGATCTGCAGGTCCTTGCTTACTTCTCTTCCCACATCCCTCAGAAATGAGGATGTGGTCAATTTCATTAGAAAACAGAAGACATCTACCCTTCTGTCCCAGCATTTACTTGGAGCTCGGAATTTTTTTTTTTCTTAATCAGAGGGGAACATAATGTCTTAATAACAGAGAAGGCGATGGAAACCTAAAGGGCGAAGTCCTCCGCGGCAGATTTGAACCGGCGAATTAAGGGTTACTGTTTTTGCACTACTCTCGGCCGCTCTATCAACTGAGCTATCGAAGGCGGAGACAGCAAAGCTTTCCGTGATGCATTCATCTGTCTTTCAATAATGGTTGTGGCGCAGTTGGGTGCGGGTGCTGCAGTGGAATGAGAAAACTCATGAATACGACCTAGGGCTAGCTCTCCAAATGGCCACTTCCTAGAATGCTTTCTCAGCTACATCTTTTCAACTTAAAGGGGGATTGCTTACCTACCTTAATGTGCTGGGCTGGCTTGAAGGAAAGAAGGGGACCTAGAAATTGAAATTCTACACAAAAGGAAATGTGATCAAAGGGTATGGGGCAAAGGTAGTCCACAGCCCTTTGGAAGCATTTGTGACCAAAGTATGACAGCATGGAAACGTCAAGGAGAGGCCAGAAAGTTAGGGGAGGCATTACTACATGCATCACTACGCACTGAGCATGAAGAACATGCATGTTTAATGCCTCTGTGAATGGAAAGGGAAAAGCAAAATCGGTAGATTCATGGACCAATCGCAAGTGATTGGGATAAAGAAGACATTCAGTTTTTCTTAAACCTTCTGTAAGGAGTCTCTGGTTTAGAGGAAGAATTCACATCAATGGCCAAGACAGCTGTGACCGTTTTCTATACCGAGATTGCCAAGATGAACCACCACTTTGGTTTCTTGGGGGAGAAATATAAAGACCGAAAATGAGATAGCCCCATTTCACAAGCTTTTCCAAGGCAAGAGCCGGGCAATGTCGGCGGTGGTCTGGCCCCAGCTGCATGTCATCTCACTTCCTGACCCATGGTGACAGCCTAGGGTTCTGCCAAAAGGCAAGATGAGCCTGGCAAAAGGCTGGAGATGCCGGGGATCGAACCCGGGGCCTCATACATGCAAAGCATGCGCTCTACCACTGAGCTACATCCCCCATGTCCTGGGGTGGGGGTGGGGCGGGCTGACCTTGCTTCACCGAAGGAAATCTGGAATTCTATGTACCTCAAATTCACCACATATGGCACTAGAAAATAAGGTGTCAGATGTGGGATTCCCCATGACTTACATCTGGATTGTATAGCACCATTTTATGGAATAAGCCTCACCCTGGAATGAATAAATTCCCCACATACAACAGCTAGATGCGATCTAAACATGCCAGAGTATTCAAGGCAACTGGTTAAGGTTACATGAAAGAAGAATATGGTTGAGTGCTGCTTACAAATGTCCTGAGACGAATTAAGGTACTCCTGCTCTTACTGCAGGACACACAGCTATGTTACATAAGCACGTAAAGAGTTGAGATCCAGGTGCATCTATTGCTAAGGACGGCACCTTAATTCTGAGTTTTAGTCCATTAAATTCTCAGTTACGTGGGGGAAAAATTCATGTGATCTTTCTGAGAGAGGTGAAAGGTATTCCCTGACTCTTTCGCATGGCTAATTGTAGGGGGTGTGGGTTTAATCACTGGAAAGAAATATCTTCTGACCATTATAACTCCATATGATTTTAATCCAGCGAGTCAATCGTATCGTATTTATATTCCAAGATAAGATAAGCGTTTTTGCCTCCTTTCCTCTTCAAGGGGTATAGACGTATTTCTGGGAGGGTTTGTGCGGCCTTCTGTGCAGTAGGCAGTGCGTCAGTCTCATAATCTGAAAGTCCTGAGTTTGATCCTCAGAGAGGGTATTTCTGTGCTCCTTTTGGCAAGACGAACATCTCAGATTTTCTCCAAATCTGTAAACTATTACTCCACTTCGCATCTTGCTCAGTTTTAGGGAGATGGTGGCTTTCTAAATTCCCTCTCGCATATATATAAATATGACCGCTCTCATTGTAGGCAAGTAGTAGCTGGGTCGGCTGACAAAACATCTACTTTGGTACAATGAGACTGGAAGTCTTCCAAGTGCCTTCATATATTTAGTCAAGGCTTTGGAATGAATTCTGATCTGCAGGTCCTTGCTTACTTCTCTTCCCACATCCCTCAGAAATGAGGATGTGGTCAATTTCATTAGAAAACAGAAGACATCTACCCTTCTGTCCCAGCATTTACTTGGAGCTCGGAATTTTTTTTTTTCTTAATCAGAGGGGAACATAATGTCTTAATAACAGAGAAGGCGATGGAAACCTAAAGGGCGAAGTCCTCCGCGGCAGATTTGAACCGGCGAATTAAGGGTTACTGTTTTTGCACTACTCTCGGCCGCTCTATCAACTGAGCTATCGAAGGCGGAGACAGCAAAGCTTTCCGTGATGCATTCATCTGTCTTTCAATAATGGTTGTGGCGCAGTTGGGTGCGGGTGCTGCAGTGGAATGAGAAAACTCATGAATACGACCTAGGGCTAGCTCTCCAAATGGCCACTTCCTAGAATGCTTTCTCAGCTACATCTTTTCAACTTAAAGGGGGATTGCTTACCTACCTTAATGTGCTGGGCTGGCTTGAAGGAAAGAAGGGGACCTAGAAATTGAAATTCTACACAAAAGGAAATGTGATCAAAGGGTATGGGGCAAAGGTAGTCCACAGCCCTTTGGAAGCATTTGTGACCAAAGTATGACAGCATGGAAACGTCAAGGAGAGGCCAGAAAGTTAGGGGAGGCATTACTACATGCATCACTACGCACTGAGCATGAAGAACATGCATGTTTAATGCCTCTGTGAATGGAAAGGGAAAAGCAAAATCGGTAGATTCATGGACCAATCGCAAGTGATTGGGATAAAGAAGACATTCAGTTTTTCTTAAACCTTCTGTAAGGAGTCTCTGGTTTAGAGGAAGAATTCACATCAATGGCCAAGACAGCTGTGACCGTTTTCTATACCGAGATTGCCAAGATGAACCACCACTTTGGTTTCTTGGGGGAGAAATATAAAGACCGAAAATGAGATAGCCCCATTTCACAAGCTTTTCCAAGGCAAGAGCCGGGCAATGTCGGCGGTGGTCTGGCCCCAGCTGCATGTCATCTCACTTCCTGACCCATGGTGACAGCCTAGGGTTCTGCCAAAAGGCAAGATGAGCCTGGCAAAAGGCTGGAGATGCCGGGGATCGAACCCGGGGCCTCATACATGCAAAGCATGCGCTCTACCACTGAGCTACATCCCCCATGTCCTGGGGTGGGGGTGGGGCGGGCTGACCTTGCTTCACCGAAGGAAATCTGGAATTCTATGTACCTCAAATTCACCACATATGGCACTAGAAAATAAGGTGTCAGATGTGGGATTCCCCATGACTTACATCTGGATTGTATAGCACCATTTTATGGAATAAGCCTCACCCTGGAATGAATAAATTCCCCACATACAACAGCTAGATGCGATCTAAACATGCCAGAGTATTCAAGGCAACTGGTTAAGGTTACATGAAAGAAGAATATGGTTGAGTGCTGCTTACAAATGTCCTGAGACGAATTAAGGTACTCCTGCTCTTACTGCAGGACACACAGCTATGTTACATAAGCACGTAAAGAGTTGAGATCCAGGTGCATCTATTGCTAAGGACGGCACCTTAATTCTGAGTTTTAGTCCATTAAATTCTCAGTTACGTGGGGGAAAAATTCATGTGATCTTTCTGAGAGAGGTGAAAGGTATTCCCTGACTCTTTCGCATGGCTAATTGTAGGGGGTGTGGGTTTAATCACTGGAAAGAAATATCTTCTGACCATTATAACTCCATATGATTTTAATCCAGCGAGTCAATCGTATCGTATTTATATTCCAAGATAAGATAAGCGTTTTTGCCTCCTTTCCTCTTCAAGGGGTATAGACGTATTTCTGGGAGGGTTTGTGCGGCCTTCTGTGCAGTAGGCAGTGCGTCAGTCTCATAATCTGAAAGTCCTGAGTTTGATCCTCAGAGAGGGTATTTCTGTGCTCCTTTTGGCAAGACGAACATCTCAGATTTTCTCCAAATCTGTAAACTATTACTCCACTTCGCATCTTGCTCAGTTTTAGGGAGATGGTGGCTTTCTAAATTCCCTCTCGCATATATATAAATATGACCGCTCTCATTGTAGGCAAGTAGTAGCTGGGTCGGCTGACAAAACATCTACTTTGGTACAATGAGACTGGAAGTCTTCCAAGTGCCTTCATATATTTAGTCAAGGCTTTGGAATGAATTCTGATCTGCAGGTCCTTGCTTACTTCTCTTCCCACATCCCTCAGAAATGAGGATGTGGTCAATTTCATTAGAAAACAGAAGACATCTACCCTTCTGTCCCAGCATTTACTTGGAGCTCGGAATTTTTTTTTTCTTAATCAGAGGGGAACATAATGTCTTAATAACAGAGAAGGCGATGGAAACCTAAAGGGCGAAGTCCTCCGCGGCAGATTTGAACCGGCGAATTAAGGGTTACTGTTTTTGCACTACTCTCGGCCGCTCTATCAACTGAGCTATCGAAGGCGGAGACAGCAAAGCTTTCCGTGATGCATTCATCTGTCTTTCAATAATGGTTGTGGCGCAGTTGGGTGCGGGTGCTGCAGTGGAATGAGAAAACTCATGAATACGACCTAGGGCTAGCTCTCCAAATGGCCACTTCCTAGAATGCTTTCTCAGCTACATCTTTTCAACTTAAAGGGGGATTGCTTACCTACCTTAATGTGCTGGGCTGGCTTGAAGGAAAGAAGGGGACCTAGAAATTGAAATTCTACACAAAAGGAAATGTGATCAAAGGGTATGGGGCAAAGGTAGTCCACAGCCCTTTGGAAGCATTTGTGACCAAAGTATGACAGCATGGAAACGTCAAGGAGAGGCCAGAAAGTTAGGGGAGGCATTACTACATGCATCACTACGCACTGAGCATGAAGAACATGCATGTTTAATGCCTCTGTGAATGGAAAGGGAAAAGCAAAATCGGTAGATTCATGGACCAATCGCAAGTGATTGGGATAAAGAAGACATTCAGTTTTTCTTAAACCTTCTGTAAGGAGTCTCTGGTTTAGAGGAAGAATTCACATCAATGGCCAAGACAGCTGTGACCGTTTTCTATACCGAGATTGCCAAGATGAACCACCACTTTGGTTTCTTGGGGGAGAAATATAAAGACCGAAAATGAGATAGCCCCATTTCACAAGCTTTTCCAAGGCAAGAGCCGGGCAATGTCGGCGGTGGTCTGGCCCCAGCTGCATGTCATCTCACTTCCTGACCCATGGTGACAGCCTAGGGTTCTGCCAAAAGGCAAGATGAGCCTGGCAAAAGGCTGGAGATGCCGGGGATCGAACCCGGGGCCTCATACATGCAAAGCATGCGCTCTACCACTGAGCTACATCCCCCATGTCCTGGGGTGGGGGTGGGGCGGGCTGACCTTGCTTCACCGAAGGAAATCTGGAATTCTATGTACCTCAAATTCACCACATATGGCACTAGAAAATAAGGTGTCAGATGTGGGATTCCCCATGACTTACATCTGGATTGTATAGCACCATTTTATGGAATAAGCCTCACCCTGGAATGAATAAATTCCCCACATACAACAGCTAGATGCGATCTAAACATGCCAGAGTATTCAAGGCAACTGGTTAAGGTTACATGAAAGAAGAATATGGTTGAGTGCTGCTTACAAATGTCCTGAGACGAATTAAGGTACTCCTGCTCTTACTGCAGGACACACAGCTATGTTACATAAGCACGTAAAGAGTTGAGATCCAGGTGCATCTATTGCTAAGGACGGCACCTTAATTCTGAGTTTTAGTCCATTAAATTCTCAGTTACGTGGGGGAAAAATTCATGTGATCTTTCTGAGAGAGGTGAAAGGTATTCCCTGACTCTTTCGCATGGCTAATTGTAGGGGGTGTGGGTTTAATCACTGGAAAGAAATATCTTCTGACCATTATAACTCCATATGATTTTAATCCAGCGAGTCAATCGTATCGTATTTATATTCCAAGATAAGATAAGCGTTTTTGCCTCCTTTCCTCTTCAAGGGGTATAGACGTATTTCTGGGAGGGTTTGTGCGGCCTTCTGTGCAGTAGGCAGTGCGTCAGTCTCATAATCTGAAAGTCCTGAGTTTGATCCTCAGAGAGGGTATTTCTGTGCTCCTTTTGGCAAGACGAACATCTCAGATTTTCTCCAAATCTGTAAACTATTACTCCACTTCGCATCTTGCTCAGTTTTAGGGAGATGGTGGCTTTCTAAATTCCCTCTCGCATATATATAAATATGACCGCTCTCATTGTAGGCAAGTAGTAGCTGGGTCGGCTGACAAAACATCTACTTTGGTACAATGAGACTGGAAGTCTTCCAAGTGCCTTCATATATTTAGTCAAGGCTTTGGAATGAATTCTGATCTGCAGGTCCTTGCTTACTTCTCTTCCCACATCCCTCAGAAATGAGGATGTGGTCAATTTCATTAGAAAACAGAAGACATCTACCCTTCTGTCCCAGCATTTACTTGGAGCTCGGAATTTTTTTTTTTCTTAATCAGAGGGGAACATAATGTCTTAATAACAGAGAAGGCATGGAAACCTAAAGGGCGAAGTCCTCCGCGGCAGATTTGAACCGGCGAATTAAGGGTTACTGTTTTTGCACTACTCTCGGCCGTTCTATCAACTGAGCTATCGAAGGCGGAGACAGCAAAGCTTTCCGTGATGCATTCATCTGTCTTTCAATAATGGTTGTGGCGCAGTTGGGTGCGGGTGCTGCAGTGGAATGAGAAAACTCATGAATACGACCTAGGGCTAGCTCTCCAAATGGCCACTTCCTAGAATGCTTTCTCAGCTACATCTTTTCAACTTAAAGGGGGATTGCTTACCTACCTTAATGTGCTGGGCTGGCTTGAAGGAAAGAAGGGGACCTAGAAATTGAAATTCTACACAAAAGGAAATGTGATCAAAGGGTATGGGGCAAAGGTAGTCCACAGCCCTTTGGAAGCATTTGTGACCAAAGTATGACAGCATGGAAACGTCAAGGAGAGGCCAGAAAGTTAGGGGAGGCATTACTACATGCATCACTACGCACTGAGCATGAAGAACATGCATGTTTAATGCCTCTGTGAATGGAAAGGGAAAAGCAAAATCGGTAGATTCATGGACCAATCGCAAGTGATTGGGATAAAGAAGACATTCAGTTTTTCTTAAACCTTCTGTAAGGAGTCTCTGGTTTAGAGGAAGAATTCACATCAATGGCCAAGACAGCTGTGACCGTTTTCTATACCGAGATTGCCAAGATGAACCACCACTTTGGTTTCTTGGGGGAGAAATATAAAGACCGAAAATGAGATAGCCCCATTTCACAAGCTTTTCCAAGGCAAGAGCCGGGCAATGTCGGCGGTGGTCTGGCCCCAGCTGCATGTCATCTCACTTCCTGACCCATGGTGACAGCCTAGGGTTCTGCCAAAAGGCAAGATGAGCCTGGCAAAAGGCTGGAGATGCCGGGGATCGAACCCGGGGCCTCATACATGCAAAGCATGCGCTCTACCACTGAGCTACATCCCCCATGTCCTGGGGTGGGGGTGGGGCGGGCTGACCTTGCTTCACCGAAGGAAATCTGGAATTCTATGTACCTCAAATTCACCACATATGGCACTAGAAAATAAGGTGTCAGATGTGGGATTCCCCATGACTTACATCTGGATTGTATAGCACCATTTTATGGAATAAGCCTCACCCTGGAATGAATAAATTCCCCACATACAACAGCTAGATGCGATCTAAACATGCCAGAGTATTCAAGGCAACTGGTTAAGGTTACATGAAAGAAGAATATGGTTGAGTGCTGCTTACAAATGTCCTGAGACGAATTAAGGTACTCCTGCTCTTACTGCAGGACACACAGCTATGTTACATAAGCACGTAAAGAGTTGAGATCCAGGTGCATCTATTGCTAAGGACGGCACCTTAATTCTGAGTTTTAGTCCATTAAATTCTCAGTTACGTGGGGGAAAAATTCATGTGATCTTTCTGAGAGAGGTGAAAGGTATTCCCTGACTCTTTCGCATGGCTAATTGTAGGGGGTGTGGGTTTAATCACTGGAAAGAAATATCTTCTGACCATTATAACTCCATATGATTTTAATCCAGCGAGTCAATCGTATCGTATTTATATTCCAAGATAAGATAAGCGTTTTTGCCTCCTTTCCTCTTCAAGGGGTATAGACGTATTTCTGGGAGGGTTTGTGCGGCCTTCTGTGCAGTAGGCAGTGCGTCAGTCTCATAATCTGAAAGTCCTGAGTTTGATCCTCAGAGAGGGTATTTCTGTGCTCCTTTTGGCAAGACGAACATCTCAGATTTTCTCCAAATCTGTAAACTATTACTCCACTTCGCATCTTGCTCAGTTTTAGGGAGATGGTGGCTTTCTAAATTCCCTCTCGCATATATATAAATATGACCGCTCTCATTGTAGGCAAGTAGTAGCTGGGTCGGCTGACAAAACATCTACTTTGGTACAATGAGACTGGAAGTCTTCCAAGTGCCTTCATATATTTAGTCAAGGCTTTGGAATGAATTCTGATCTGCAGGTCCTTGCTTACTTCTCTTCCCACATCCCTCAGAAATGAGGATGTGGTCAATTTCATTAGAAAACAGAAGACATCTACCCTTCTGTCCCAGCATTTACTTGGAGCTCGGAATTTTTTTTTTTCTTAATCAGAGGGGAACATAATGTCTTAATAACAGAGAAGGCGATGGAAACCTAAAGGGCGAAGTCCTCCGCGGCAGATTTGAACCGGCGAATTAAGGGTTACTGTTTTTGCACTACTCTCGGCCGCTCTATCAACTGAGCTATCGAAGGCGGAGACAGCAAAGCTTTCCGTGATGCATTCATCTGTCTTTCAATAATGGTTGTGGCGCAGTTGGGTGCGGGTGCTGCAGTGGAATGAGAAAACTCATGAATACGACCTAGGGCTAGCTCTCCAAATGGCCACTTCCTAGAATGCTTTCTCAGCTACATCTTTTCAACTTAAAGGGGGATTGCTTACCTACCTTAATGTGCTGGGCTGGCTTGAAGGAAAGAAGGGGACCTAGAAATTGAAATTCTACACAAAAGGAAATGTGATCAAAGGGTATGGGGCAAAGGTAGTCCACAGCCCTTTGGAAGCATTTGTGACCAAAGTATGACAGCATGGAAACGTCAAGGAGAGGCCAGAAAGTTAGGGGAGGCATTACTACATGCATCACTACGCACTGAGCATGAAGAACATGCATGTTTAATGCCTCTGTGAATGGAAAGGGAAAAGCAAAATCGGTAGATTCATGGACCAATCGCAAGTGATTGGGATAAAGAAGACATTCAGTTTTTCTTAAACCTTCTGTAAGGAGTCTCTGGTTTAGAGGAAGAATTCACATCAATGGCCAAGACAGCTGTGACCGTTTTCTATACCGAGATTGCCAAGATGAACCACCACTTTGGTTTCTTGGGGGAGAAATATAAAGACCGAAAATGAGATAGCCCCATTTCACAAGCTTTTCCAAGGCAAGAGCCGGGCAATGTCGGCGGTGGTCTGGCCCCAGCTGCATGTCATCTCACTTCCTGACCCATGGTGACAGCCTAGGGTTCTGCCAAAAGGCAAGATGAGCCTGGCAAAAGGCTGGAGATGCCGGGGATCGAACCCGGGGCCTCATACATGCAAAGCATGCGCTCTACCACTGAGCTACATCCCCCATGTCCTGGGGTGGGGGTGGGGCGGGCTGACCTTGCTTCACCGAAGGAAATCTGGAATTCTATGTACCTCAAATTCACCACATATGGCACTAGAAAATAAGGTGTCAGATGTGGGATTCCCCATGACTTACATCTGGATTGTATAGCACCATTTTATGGAATAAGCCTCACCCTGGAATGAATAAATTCCCCACATACAACAGCTAGATGCGATCTAAACATGCCAGAGTATTCAAGGCAACTGGTTAAGGTTACATGAAAGAAGAATATGGTTGAGTGCTGCTTACAAATGTCCTGAGACGAATTAAGGTACTCCTGCTCTTACTGCAGGACACACAGCTATGTTACATAAGCACGTAAAGAGTTGAGATCCAGGTGCATCTATTGCTAAGGACGGCACCTTAATTCTGAGTTTTAGTCCATTAAATTCTCAGTTACGTGGGGGAAAAATTCATGTGATCTTTCTGAGAGAGGTGAAAGGTATTCCCTGACTCTTTCGCATGGCTAATTGTAGGGGGTGTGGGTTTAATCACTGGAAAGAAATATCTTCTGACCATTATAACTCCATATGATTTTAATCCAGCGAGTCAATCGTATCGTATTTATATTCCAAGATAAGATAAGCGTTTTTGCCTCCTTTCCTCTTCAAGGGGTATAGACGTATTTCTGGGAGGGTTTGTGCGGCCTTCTGTGCAGTAGGCAGTGCGTCAGTCTCATAATCTGAAAGTCCTGAGTTTGATCCTCAGAGAGGGTATTTCTGTGCTCCTTTTGGCAAGACGAACATCTCAGATTTTCTCCAAATCTGTAAACTATTACTCCACTTCGCATCTTGCTCAGTTTTAGGGAGATGGTGGCTTTCTAAATTCCCTCTCGCATATATATAAATATGACCGCTCTCATTGTAGGCAAGTAGTAGCTGGGTCGGCTGACAAAACATCTACTTTGGTACAATGAGACTGGAAGTCTTCCAAGTGCCTTCATATATTTAGTCAAGGCTTTGGAATGAATTCTGATCTGCAGGTCCTTGCTTACTTCTCTTCCCACATCCCTCAGAAATGAGGATGTGGTCAATTTCATTAGAAAACAGAAGACATCTACCCTTCTGTCCCAGCATTTACTTGGAGCTCGGAATTTTTTTTTTCTTAATCAGAGGGGAACATAATGTCTTAATAACAGAGAAGGCGATGGAAACCTAAAGGGCGAAGTCCTCCGCGGCAGATTTGAACCGGCGAATTAAGGGTTACTGTTTTTGCACTACTCTCGGCCGCTCTATCAACTGAGCTATCGAAGGCGGAGACAGCAAAGCTTTCCGTGATGCATTCATCTGTCTTTCAATAATGGTTGTGGCGCAGTTGGGTGCGGGTGCTGCAGTGGAATGAGAAAACTCATGAATACGACCTAGGGCTAGCTCTCCAAATGGCCACTTCCTAGAATGCTTTCTCAGCTACATCTTTTCAACTTAAAGGGGGATTGCTTACCTACCTTAATGTGCTGGGCTGGCTTGAAGGAAAGAAGGGGACCTAGAAATTGAAATTCTACACAAAAGGAAATGTGATCAAAGGGTATGGGGCAAAGGTAGTCCACAGCCCTTTGGAAGCATTTGTGACCAAAGTATGACAGCATGGAAACGTCAAGGAGAGGCCAGAAAGTTAGGGGAGGCATTACTACATGCATCACTACGCACTGAGCATGAAGAACATGCATGTTTAATGCCTCTGTGAATGGAAAGGGAAAAGCAAAATCGGTAGATTCATGGACCAATCGCAAGTGATTGGGATAAAGAAGACATTCAGTTTTTCTTAAACCTTCTGTAAGGAGTCTCTGGTTTAGAGGAAGAATTCACATCAATGGCCAAGACAGCTGTGACCGTTTTCTATACCGAGATTGCCAAGATGAACCACCACTTTGGTTTCTTGGGGGAGAAATATAAAGACCGAAAATGAGATAGCCCCATTTCACAAGCTTTTCCAAGGCAAGAGCCGGGCAATGTCGGCGGTGGTCTGGCCCCAGCTGCATGTCATCTCACTTCCTGACCCATGGTGACAGCCTAGGGTTCTGCCAAAAGGCAAGATGAGCCTGGCAAAAGGCTGGAGATGCCGGGGATCGAACCCGGGGCCTCATACATGCAAAGCATGCGCTCTACCACTGAGCTACATCCCCCATGTCCTGGGGTGGGGGTGGGGCGGGCTGACCTTGCTTCACCGAAGGAAATCTGGAATTCTATGTACCTCAAATTCACCACATATGGCACTAGAAAATAAGGTGTCAGATGTGGGATTCCCCATGACTTACATCTGGATTGTATAGCACCATTTTATGGAATAAGCCTCACCCTGGAATGAATAAATTCCCCACATACAACAGCTAGATGCGATCTAAACATGCCAGAGTATTCAAGGCAACTGGTTAAGGTTACATGAAAGAAGAATATGGTTGAGTGCTGCTTACAAATGTCCTGAGACGAATTAAGGTACTCCTGCTCTTACTGCAGGACACACAGCTATGTTACATAAGCACGTAAAGAGTTGAGATCCAGGTGCATCTATTGCTAAGGACGGCACCTTAATTCTGAGTTTTAGTCCATTAAATTCTCAGTTACGTGGGGGAAAAATTCATGTGATCTTTCTGAGAGAGGTGAAAGGTATTCCCTGACTCTTTCGCATGGCTAATTGTAGGGGGTGTGGGTTTAATCACTGGAAAGAAATATCTTCTGACCATTATAACTCCATATGATTTTAATCCAGCGAGTCAATCGTATCGTATTTATATTCCAAGATAAGATAAGCGTTTTTGCCTCCTTTCCTCTTCAAGGGGTATAGACGTATTTCTGGGAGGGTTTGTGCGGCCTTCTGTGCAGTAGGCAGTGCGTCAGTCTCATAATCTGAAAGTCCTGAGTTTGATCCTCAGAGAGGGTATTTCTGTGCTCCTTTTGGCAAGACGAACATCTCAGATTTTCTCCAAATCTGTAAACTATTACTCCACTTCGCATCTTGCTCAGTTTTAGGGAGATGGTGGCTTTCTAAATTCCCTCTCGCATATATATAAATATGACCGCTCTCATTGTAGGCAAGTAGTAGCTGGGTCGGCTGACAAAACATCTACTTTGGTACAATGAGACTGGAAGTCTTCCAAGTGCCTTCATATATTTAGTCAAGGCTTTGGAATGAATTCTGATCTGCAGGTCCTTGCTTACTTCTCTTCCCACATCCCTCAGAAATGAGGATGTGGTCAATTTCATTAGAAAACAGAAGACATCTACCCTTCTGTCCCAGCATTTACTTGGAGCTCGGAATTTTTTTTTTTCTTAATCAGAGGGGAACATAATGTCTTAATAACAGAGAAGGCATGGAAACCTAAAGGGCGAAGTCCTCCGCGGCAGATTTGAACCGGCGAATTAAGGGTTACTGTTTTTGCACTACTCTCGGCCGTTCTATCAACTGAGCTATCGAAGGCGGAGACAGCAAAGCTTTCCGTGATGCATTCATCTGTCTTTCAATAATGGTTGTGGCGCAGTTGGGTGCGGGTGCTGCAGTGGAATGAGAAAACTCATGAATACGACCTAGGGCTAGCTCTCCAAATGGCCACTTCCTAGAATGCTTTCTCAGCTACATCTTTTCAACTTAAAGGGGGATTGCTTACCTACCTTAATGTGCTGGGCTGGCTTGAAGGAAAGAAGGGGACCTAGAAATTGAAATTCTACACAAAAGGAAATGTGATCAAAGGGTATGGGGCAAAGGTAGTCCACAGCCCTTTGGAAGCATTTGTGACCAAAGTATGACAGCATGGAAACGTCAAGGAGAGGCCAGAAAGTTAGGGGAGGCATTACTACATGCATCACTACGCACTGAGCATGAAGAACATGCATGTTTAATGCCTCTGTGAATGGAAAGGGAAAAGCAAAATCGGTAGATTCATGGACCAATCGCAAGTGATTGGGATAAAGAAGACATTCAGTTTTTCTTAAACCTTCTGTAAGGAGTCTCTGGTTTAGAGGAAGAATTCACATCAATGGCCAAGACAGCTGTGACCGTTTTCTATACCGAGATTGCCAAGATGAACCACCACTTTGGTTTCTTGGGGGAGAAATATAAAGACCGAAAATGAGATAGCCCCATTTCACAAGCTTTTCCAAGGCAAGAGCCGGGCAATGTCGGCGGTGGTCTGGCCCCAGCTGCATGTCATCTCACTTCCTGACCCATGGTGACAGCCTAGGGTTCTGCCAAAAGGCAAGATGAGCCTGGCAAAAGGCTGGAGATGCCGGGGATCGAACCCGGGGCCTCATACATGCAAAGCATGCGCTCTACCACTGAGCTACATCCCCCATGTCCTGGGGTGGGGGTGGGGCGGGCTGACCTTGCTTCACCGAAGGAAATCTGGAATTCTATGTACCTCAAATTCACCACATATGGCACTAGAAAATAAGGTGTCAGATGTGGGATTCCCCATGACTTACATCTGGATTGTATAGCACCATTTTATGGAATAAGCCTCACCCTGGAATGAATAAATTCCCCACATACAACAGCTAGATGCGATCTAAACATGCCAGAGTATTCAAGGCAACTGGTTAAGGTTACATGAAAGAAGAATATGGTTGAGTGCTGCTTACAAATGTCCTGAGACGAATTAAGGTACTCCTGCTCTTACTGCAGGACACACAGCTATGTTACATAAGCACGTAAAGAGTTGAGATCCAGGTGCATCTATTGCTAAGGACGGCACCTTAATTCTGAGTTTTAGTCCATTAAATTCTCAGTTACGTGGGGGAAAAATTCATGTGATCTTTCTGAGAGAGGTGAAAGGTATTCCCTGACTCTTTCGCATGGCTAATTGTAGGGGGTGTGGGTTTAATCACTGGAAAGAAATATCTTCTGACCATTATAACTCCATATGATTTTAATCCAGCGAGTCAATCGTATCGTATTTATATTCCAAGATAAGATAAGCGTTTTTGCCTCCTTTCCTCTTCAAGGGGTATAGACGTATTTCTGGGAGGGTTTGTGCGGCCTTCTGTGCAGTAGGCAGTGCGTCAGTCTCATAATCTGAAAGTCCTGAGTTTGATCCTCAGAGAGGGTATTTCTGTGCTCCTTTTGGCAAGACGAACATCTCAGATTTTCTCCAAATCTGTAAACTATTACTCCACTTCGCATCTTGCTCAGTTTTAGGGAGATGGTGGCTTTCTAAATTCCCTCTCGCATATATATAAATATGACCGCTCTCATTGTAGGCAAGTAGTAGCTGGGTCGGCTGACAAAACATCTACTTTGGTACAATGAGACTGGAAGTCTTCCAAGTGCCTTCATATATTTAGTCAAGGCTTTGGAATGAATTCTGATCTGCAGGTCCTTGCTTACTTCTCTTCCCACATCCCTCAGAAATGAGGATGTGGTCAATTTCATTAGAAAACAGAAGACATCTACCCTTCTGTCCCAGCATTTACTTGGAGCTCGGAATTTTTTTTTTTCTTAATCAGAGGGGAACATAATGTCTTAATAACAGAGAAGGCGATGGAAACCTAAAGGGCGAAGTCCTCCGCGGCAGATTTGAACCGGCGAATTAAGGGTTACTGTTTTTGCACTACTCTCGGCCGCTCTATCAACTGAGCTATCGAAGGCGGAGACAGCAAAGCTTTCCGTGATGCATTCATCTGTCTTTCAATAATGGTTGTGGCGCAGTTGGGTGCGGGTGCTGCAGTGGAATGAGAAAACTCATGAATACGACCTAGGGCTAGCTCTCCAAATGGCCACTTCCTAGAATGCTTTCTCAGCTACATCTTTTCAACTTAAAGGGGGATTGCTTACCTACCTTAATGTGCTGGGCTGGCTTGAAGGAAAGAAGGGGACCTAGAAATTGAAATTCTACACAAAAGGAAATGTGATCAAAGGGTATGGGGCAAAGGTAGTCCACAGCCCTTTGGAAGCATTTGTGACCAAAGTATGACAGCATGGAAACGTCAAGGAGAGGCCAGAAAGTTAGGGGAGGCATTACTACATGCATCACTACGCACTGAGCATGAAGAACATGCATGTTTAATGCCTCTGTGAATGGAAAGGGAAAAGCAAAATCGGTAGATTCATGGACCAATCGCAAGTGATTGGGATAAAGAAGACATTCAGTTTTTCTTAAACCTTCTGTAAGGAGTCTCTGGTTTAGAGGAAGAATTCACATCAATGGCCAAGACAGCTGTGACCGTTTTCTATACCGAGATTGCCAAGATGAACCACCACTTTGGTTTCTTGGGGGAGAAATATAAAGACCGAAAATGAGATAGCCCCATTTCACAAGCTTTTCCAAGGCAAGAGCCGGGCAATGTCGGCGGTGGTCTGGCCCCAGCTGCATGTCATCTCACTTCCTGACCCATGGTGACAGCCTAGGGTTCTGCCAAAAGGCAAGATGAGCCTGGCAAAAGGCTGGAGATGCCGGGGATCGAACCCGGGGCCTCATACATGCAAAGCATGCGCTCTACCACTGAGCTACATCCCCCATGTCCTGGGGTGGGGGTGGGGCGGGCTGACCTTGCTTCACCGAAGGAAATCTGGAATTCTATGTACCTCAAATTCACCACATATGGCACTAGAAAATAAGGTGTCAGATGTGGGATTCCCCATGACTTACATCTGGATTGTATAGCACCATTTTATGGAATAAGCCTCACCCTGGAATGAATAAATTCCCCACATACAACAGCTAGATGCGATCTAAACATGCCAGAGTATTCAAGGCAACTGGTTAAGGTTACATGAAAGAAGAATATGGTTGAGTGCTGCTTACAAATGTCCTGAGACGAATTAAGGTACTCCTGCTCTTACTGCAGGACACACAGCTATGTTACATAAGCACGTAAAGAGTTGAGATCCAGGTGCATCTATTGCTAAGGACGGCACCTTAATTCTGAGTTTTAGTCCATTAAATTCTCAGTTACGTGGGGGAAAAATTCATGTGATCTTTCTGAGAGAGGTGAAAGGTATTCCCTGACTCTTTCGCATGGCTAATTGTAGGGGGTGTGGGTTTAATCACTGGAAAGAAATATCTTCTGACCATTATAACTCCATATGATTTTAATCCAGCGAGTCAATCGTATCGTATTTATATTCCAAGATAAGATAAGCGTTTTTGCCTCCTTTCCTCTTCAAGGGGTATAGACGTATTTCTGGGAGGGTTTGTGCGGCCTTCTGTGCAGTAGGCAGTGCGTCAGTCTCATAATCTGAAAGTCCTGAGTTTGATCCTCAGAGAGGGTATTTCTGTGCTCCTTTTGGCAAGACGAACATCTCAGATTTTCTCCAAATCTGTAAACTATTACTCCACTTCGCATCTTGCTCAGTTTTAGGGAGATGGTGGCTTTCTAAATTCCCTCTCGCATATATATAAATATGACCGCTCTCATTGTAGGCAAGTAGTAGCTGGGTCGGCTGACAAAACATCTACTTTGGTACAATGAGACTGGAAGTCTTCCAAGTGCCTTCATATATTTAGTCAAGGCTTTGGAATGAATTCTGATCTGCAGGTCCTTGCTTACTTCTCTTCCCACATCCCTCAGAAATGAGGATGTGGTCAATTTCATTAGAAAACAGAAGACATCTACCCTTCTGTCCCAGCATTTACTTGGAGCTCGGAATTTTTTTTTTTCTTAATCAGAGGGGAACATAATGTCTTAATAACAGAGAAGGCATGGAAACCTAAAGGGCGAAGTCCTCCGCGGCAGATTTGAACCGGCGAATTAAGGGTTACTGTTTTTGCACTACTCTCGGCCGTTCTATCAACTGAGCTATCGAAGGCGGAGACAGCAAAGCTTTCCGTGATGCATTCATCTGTCTTTCAATAATGGTTGTGGCGCAGTTGGGTGCGGGTGCTGCAGTGGAATGAGAAAACTCATGAATACGACCTAGGGCTAGCTCTCCAAATGGCCACTTCCTAGAATGCTTTCTCAGCTACATCTTTTCAACTTAAAGGGGGATTGCTTACCTACCTTAATGTGCTGGGCTGGCTTGAAGGAAAGAAGGGGACCTAGAAATTGAAATTCTACACAAAAGGAAATGTGATCAAAGGGTATGGGGCAAAGGTAGTCCACAGCCCTTTGGAAGCATTTGTGACCAAAGTATGACAGCATGGAAACGTCAAGGAGAGGCCAGAAAGTTAGGGGAGGCATTACTACATGCATCACTACGCACTGAGCATGAAGAACATGCATGTTTAATGCCTCTGTGAATGGAAAGGGAAAAGCAAAATCGGTAGATTCATGGACCAATCGCAAGTGATTGGGATAAAGAAGACATTCAGTTTTTCTTAAACCTTCTGTAAGGAGTCTCTGGTTTAGAGGAAGAATTCACATCAATGGCCAAGACAGCTGTGACCGTTTTCTATACCGAGATTGCCAAGATGAACCACCACTTTGGTTTCTTGGGGGAGAAATATAAAGACCGAAAATGAGATAGCCCCATTTCACAAGCTTTTCCAAGGCAAGAGCCGGGCAATGTCGGCGGTGGTCTGGCCCCAGCTGCATGTCATCTCACTTCCTGACCCATGGTGACAGCCTAGGGTTCTGCCAAAAGGCAAGATGAGCCTGGCAAAAGGCTGGAGATGCCGGGGATCGAACCCGGGGCCTCATACATGCAAAGCATGCGCTCTACCACTGAGCTACATCCCCCATGTCCTGGGGTGGGGGTGGGGCGGGCTGACCTTGCTTCACCGAAGGAAATCTGGAATTCTATGTACCTCAAATTCACCACATATGGCACTAGAAAATAAGGTGTCAGATGTGGGATTCCCCATGACTTACATCTGGATTGTATAGCACCATTTTATGGAATAAGCCTCACCCTGGAATGAATAAATTCCCCACATACAACAGCTAGATGCGATCTAAACATGCCAGAGTATTCAAGGCAACTGGTTAAGGTTACATGAAAGAAGAATATGGTTGAGTGCTGCTTACAAATGTCCTGAGACGAATTAAGGTACTCCTGCTCTTACTGCAGGACACACAGCTATGTTACATAAGCACGTAAAGAGTTGAGATCCAGGTGCATCTATTGCTAAGGACGGCACCTTAATTCTGAGTTTTAGTCCATTAAATTCTCAGTTACGTGGGGGAAAAATTCATGTGATCTTTCTGAGAGAGGTGAAAGGTATTCCCTGACTCTTTCGCATGGCTAATTGTAGGGGGTGTGGGTTTAATCACTGGAAAGAAATATCTTCTGACCATTATAACTCCATATGATTTTAATCCAGCGAGTCAATCGTATCGTATTTATATTCCAAGATAAGATAAGCGTTTTTGCCTCCTTTCCTCTTCAAGGGGTATAGACGTATTTCTGGGAGGGTTTGTGCGGCCTTCTGTGCAGTAGGCAGTGCGTCAGTCTCATAATCTGAAAGTCCTGAGTTTGATCCTCAGAGAGGGTATTTCTGTGCTCCTTTTGGCAAGACGAACATCTCAGATTTTCTCCAAATCTGTAAACTATTACTCCACTTCGCATCTTGCTCAGTTTTAGGGAGATGGTGGCTTTCTAAATTCCCTCTCGCATATATATAAATATGACCGCTCTCATTGTAGGCAAGTAGTAGCTGGGTCGGCTGACAAAACATCTACTTTGGTACAATGAGACTGGAAGTCTTCCAAGTGCCTTCATATATTTAGTCAAGGCTTTGGAATGAATTCTGATCTGCAGGTCCTTGCTTACTTCTCTTCCCACATCCCTCAGAAATGAGGATGTGGTCAATTTCATTAGAAAACAGAAGACATCTACCCTTCTGTCCCAGCATTTACTTGGAGCTCGGAATTTTTTTTTTCTTAATCAGAGGGGAACATAATGTCTTAATAACAGAGAAGGCGATGGAAACCTAAAGGGCGAAGTCCTCCGCGGCAGATTTGAACCGGCGAATTAAGGGTTACTGTTTTTGCACTACTCTCGGCCGCTCTATCAACTGAGCTATCGAAGGCGGAGACAGCAAAGCTTTCCGTGATGCATTCATCTGTCTTTCAATAATGGTTGTGGCGCAGTTGGGTGCGGGTGCTGCAGTGGAATGAGAAAACTCATGAATACGACCTAGGGCTAGCTCTCCAAATGGCCACTTCCTAGAATGCTTTCTCAGCTACATCTTTTCAACTTAAAGGGGGATTGCTTACCTACCTTAATGTGCTGGGCTGGCTTGAAGGAAAGAAGGGGACCTAGAAATTGAAATTCTACACAAAAGGAAATGTGATCAAAGGGTATGGGGCAAAGGTAGTCCACAGCCCTTTGGAAGCATTTGTGACCAAAGTATGACAGCATGGAAACGTCAAGGAGAGGCCAGAAAGTTAGGGGAGGCATTACTACATGCATCACTACGCACTGAGCATGAAGAACATGCATGTTTAATGCCTCTGTGAATGGAAAGGGAAAAGCAAAATCGGTAGATTCATGGACCAATCGCAAGTGATTGGGATAAAGAAGACATTCAGTTTTTCTTAAACCTTCTGTAAGGAGTCTCTGGTTTAGAGGAAGAATTCACATCAATGGCCAAGACAGCTGTGACCGTTTTCTATACCGAGATTGCCAAGATGAACCACCACTTTGGTTTCTTGGGGGAGAAATATAAAGACCGAAAATGAGATAGCCCCATTTCACAAGCTTTTCCAAGGCAAGAGCCGGGCAATGTCGGCGGTGGTCTGGCCCCAGCTGCATGTCATCTCACTTCCTGACCCATGGTGACAGCCTAGGGTTCTGCCAAAAGGCAAGATGAGCCTGGCAAAAGGCTGGAGATGCCGGGGATCGAACCCGGGGCCTCATACATGCAAAGCATGCGCTCTACCACTGAGCTACATCCCCCATGTCCTGGGGTGGGGGTGGGGCGGGCTGACCTTGCTTCACCGAAGGAAATCTGGAATTCTATGTACCTCAAATTCACCACATATGGCACTAGAAAATAAGGTGTCAGATGTGGGATTCCCCATGACTTACATCTGGATTGTATAGCACCATTTTATGGAATAAGCCTCACCCTGGAATGAATAAATTCCCCACATACAACAGCTAGATGCGATCTAAACATGCCAGAGTATTCAAGGCAACTGGTTAAGGTTACATGAAAGAAGAATATGGTTGAGTGCTGCTTACAAATGTCCTGAGACGAATTAAGGTACTCCTGCTCTTACTGCAGGACACACAGCTATGTTACATAAGCACGTAAAGAGTTGAGATCCAGGTGCATCTATTGCTAAGGACGGCACCTTAATTCTGAGTTTTAGTCCATTAAATTCTCAGTTACGTGGGGGAAAAATTCATGTGCTCTTTCTGAGAGAGGTGAAAGGTATTCCCTGACTCTTTCGCATGGCTAATTGTAGGGGGTGTGGGTTTAATCACTGGAAAGAAATATCTTCTGACCATTATAACTCCATATGATTTTAATCCAGCGAGTCAATCGTATCGTATTTATATTCCAAGATAAGATAAGCGTTTTTGCCTCCTTTCCTCTTCAAGGGGTATAGACGTATTTCTGGGAGGGTTTGTGCGGCCTTCTGTGCAGTAGGCAGTGCGTCAGTCTCATAATCTGAAAGTCCTGAGTTTGATCCTCAGAGAGGGTATTTCTGTGCTCCTTTTGGCAAGACGAACATCTCAGATTTTCTCCAAATCTGTAAACTATTACTCCACTTCGCATCTTGCTCAGTTTTAGGGAGATGGTGGCTTTCTAAATTCCCTCTCGCATATATATAAATATGACCGCTCTCATTGTAGGCAAGTAGTAGCTGGGTCGGCTGACAAAACATCTACTTTGGTACAATGAGACTGGAAGTCTTCCAAGTGCCTTCATATATTTAGTCAAGGCTTTGGAATGAATTCTGATCTGCAGGTCCTTGCTTACTTCTCTTCCCACATCCCTCAGAAATGAGGATGTGGTCAATTTCATTAGAAAACAGAAGACATCTACCCTTCTGTCCCAGCATTTACTTGGAGCTCGGAATTTTTTTTTTTCTTAATCAGAGGGGAACATAATGTCTTAATAACAGAGAAGGCATGGAAACCTAAAGGGCGAAGTCCTCCGCGGCAGATTTGAACCGGCGAATTAAGGGTTACTGTTTTTGCACTACTCTCGGCCGTTCTATCAACTGAGCTATCGAAGGCGGAGACAGCAAAGCTTTCCGTGATGCATTCATCTGTCTTTCAATAATGGTTGTGGCGCAGTTGGGTGCGGGTGCTGCAGTGGAATGAGAAAACTCATGAATACGACCTAGGGCTAGCTCTCCAAATGGCCACTTCCTAGAATGCTTTCTCAGCTACATCTTTTCAACTTAAAGGGGGATTGCTTACCTACCTTAATGTGCTGGGCTGGCTTGAAGGAAAGAAGGGGACCTAGAAATTGAAATTCTACACAAAAGGAAATGTGATCAAAGGGTATGGGGCAAAGGTAGTCCACAGCCCTTTGGAAGCATTTGTGACCAAAGTATGACAGCATGGAAACGTCAAGGAGAGGCCAGAAAGTTAGGGGAGGCATTACTACATGCATCACTACGCACTGAGCATGAAGAACATGCATGTTTAATGCCTCTGTGAATGGAAAGGGAAAAGCAAAATCGGTAGATTCATGGACCAATCGCAAGTGATTGGGATAAAGAAGACATTCAGTTTTTCTTAAACCTTCTGTAAGGAGTCTCTGGTTTAGAGGAAGAATTCACATCAATGGCCAAGACAGCTGTGACCGTTTTCTATACCGAGATTGCCAAGATGAACCACCACTTTGGTTTCTTGGGGGAGAAATATAAAGACCGAAAATGAGATAGCCCCATTTCACAAGCTTTTCCAAGGCAAGAGCCGGGCAATGTCGGCGGTGGTCTGGCCCCAGCTGCATGTCATCTCACTTCCTGACCCATGGTGACAGCCTAGGGTTCTGCCAAAAGGCAAGATGAGCCTGGCAAAAGGCTGGAGATGCCGGGGATCGAACCCGGGGCCTCATACATGCAAAGCATGCGCTCTACCACTGAGCTACATCCCCCATGTCCTGGGGTGGGGGTGGGGCGGGCTGACCTTGCTTCACCGAAGGAAATCTGGAATTCTATGTACCTCAAATTCACCACATATGGCACTAGAAAATAAGGTGTCAGATGTGGGATTCCCCATGACTTACATCTGGATTGTATAGCACCATTTTATGGAATAAGCCTCACCCTGGAATGAATAAATTCCCCACATACAACAGCTAGATGCGATCTAAACATGCCAGAGTATTCAAGGCAACTGGTTAAGGTTACATGAAAGAAGAATATGGTTGAGTGCTGCTTACAAATGTCCTGAGACGAATTAAGGTACTCCTGCTCTTACTGCAGGACACACAGCTATGTTACATAAGCACGTAAAGAGTTGAGATCCAGGTGCATCTATTGCTAAGGACGGCACCTTAATTCTGAGTTTTAGTCCATTAAATTCTCAGTTACGTGGGGGAAAAATTCATGTGATCTTTCTGAGAGAGGTGAAAGGTATTCCCTGACTCTTTCGCATGGCTAATTGTAGGGGGTGTGGGTTTAATCACTGGAAAGAAATATCTTCTGACCATTATAACTCCATATGATTTTAATCCAGCGAGTCAATCGTATCGTATTTATATTCCAAGATAAGATAAGCGTTTTTGCCTCCTTTCCTCTTCAAGGGGTATAGACGTATTTCTGGGAGGGTTTGTGCGGCCTTCTGTGCAGTAGGCAGTGCGTCAGTCTCATAATCTGAAAGTCCTGAGTTTGATCCTCAGAGAGGGTATTTCTGTGCTCCTTTTGGCAAGACGAACATCTCAGATTTTCTCCAAATCTGTAAACTATTACTCCACTTCGCATCTTGCTCAGTTTTAGGGAGATGGTGGCTTTCTAAATTCCCTCTCGCATATATATAAATATGACCGCTCTCATTGTAGGCAAGTAGTAGCTGGGTCGGCTGACAAAACATCTACTTTGGTACAATGAGACTGGAAGTCTTCCAAGTGCCTTCATATATTTAGTCAAGGCTTTGGAATGAATTCTGATCTGCAGGTCCTTGCTTACTTCTCTTCCCACATCCCTCAGAAATGAGGATGTGGTCAATTTCATTAGAAAACAGAAGACATCTACCCTTCTGTCCCAGCATTTACTTGGAGCTCGGAATTTTTTTTTTTCTTAATCAGAGGGGAACATAATGTCTTAATAACAGAGAAGGCGATGGAAACCTAAAGGGCGAAGTCCTCCGCGGCAGATTTGAACCGGCGAATTAAGGGTTACTGTTTTTGCACTACTCTCGGCCGCTCTATCAACTGAGCTATCGAAGGCGGAGACAGCAAAGCTTTCCGTGATGCATTCATCTGTCTTTCAATAATGGTTGTGGCGCAGTTGGGTGCGGGTGCTGCAGTGGAATGAGAAAACTCATGAATACGACCTAGGGCTAGCTCTCCAAATGGCCACTTCCTAGAATGCTTTCTCAGCTACATCTTTTCAACTTAAAGGGGGATTGCTTACCTACCTTAATGTGCTGGGCTGGCTTGAAGGAAAGAAGGGGACCTAGAAATTGAAATTCTACACAAAAGGAAATGTGATCAAAGGGTATGGGGCAAAGGTAGTCCACAGCCCTTTGGAAGCATTTGTGACCAAAGTATGACAGCATGGAAACGTCAAGGAGAGGCCAGAAAGTTAGGGGAGGCATTACTACATGCATCACTACGCACTGAGCATGAAGAACATGCATGTTTAATGCCTCTGTGAATGGAAAGGGAAAAGCAAAATCGGTAGATTCATGGACCAATCGCAAGTGATTGGGATAAAGAAGACATTCAGTTTTTCTTAAACCTTCTGTAAGGAGTCTCTGGTTTAGAGGAAGAATTCACATCAATGGCCAAGACAGCTGTGACCGTTTTCTATACCGAGATTGCCAAGATGAACCACCACTTTGGTTTCTTGGGGGAGAAATATAAAGACCGAAAATGAGATAGCCCCATTTCACAAGCTTTTCCAAGGCAAGAGCCGGGCAATGTCGGCGGTGGTCTGGCCCCAGCTGCATGTCATCTCACTTCCTGACCCATGGTGACAGCCTAGGGTTCTGCCAAAAGGCAAGATGAGCCTGGCAAAAGGCTGGAGATGCCGGGGATCGAACCCGGGGCCTCATACATGCAAAGCATGCGCTCTACCACTGAGCTACATCCCCCATGTCCTGGGGTGGGGGTGGGGCGGGCTGACCTTGCTTCACCGAAGGAAATCTGGAATTCTATGTACCTCAAATTCACCACATATGGCACTAGAAAATAAGGTGTCAGATGTGGGATTCCCCATGACTTACATCTGGATTGTATAGCACCATTTTATGGAATAAGCCTCACCCTGGAATGAATAAATTCCCCACATACAACAGCTAGATGCGATCTAAACATGCCAGAGTATTCAAGGCAACTGGTTAAGGTTACATGAAAGAAGAATATGGTTGAGTGCTGCTTACAAATGTCCTGAGACGAATTAAGGTACTCCTGCTCTTACTGCAGGACACACAGCTATGTTACATAAGCACGTAAAGAGTTGAGATCCAGGTGCATCTATTGCTAAGGACGGCACCTTAATTCTGAGTTTTAGTCCATTAAATTCTCAGTTACGTGGGGGAAAAATTCATGTGATCTTTCTGAGAGAGGTGAAAGGTATTCCCTGACTCTTTCGCATGGCTAATTGTAGGGGGTGTGGGTTTAATCACTGGAAAGAAATATCTTCTGACCATTATAACTCCATATGATTTTAATCCAGCGAGTCAATCGTATCGTATTTATATTCCAAGATAAGATAAGCGTTTTTGCCTCCTTTCCTCTTCAAGGGGTATAGACGTATTTCTGGGAGGGTTTGTGCGGCCTTCTGTGCAGTAGGCAGTGCGTCAGTCTCATAATCTGAAAGTCCTGAGTTTGATCCTCAGAGAGGGTATTTCTGTGCTCCTTTTGGCAAGACGAACATCTCAGATTTTCTCCAAATCTGTAAACTATTACTCCACTTCGCATCTTGCTCAGTTTTAGGGAGATGGTGGCTTTCTAAATTCCCTCTCGCATATATATAAATATGACCGCTCTCATTGTAGGCAAGTAGTAGCTGGGTCGGCTGACAAAACATCTACTTTGGTACAATGAGACTGGAAGTCTTCCAAGTGCCTTCATATATTTAGTCAAGGCTTTGGAATGAATTCTGATCTGCAGGTCCTTGCTTACTTCTCTTCCCACATCCCTCAGAAATGAGGATGTGGTCAATTTCATTAGAAAACAGAAGACATCTACCCTTCTGTCCCAGCATTTACTTGGAGCTCGGAATTTTTTTTTTCTTAATCAGAGGGGAACATAATGTCTTAATAACAGAGAAGGCGATGGAAACCTAAAGGGCGAAGTCCTCCGCGGCAGATTTGAACCGGCGAATTAAGGGTTACTGTTTTTGCACTACTCTCGGCCGCTCTATCAACTGAGCTATCGAAGGCGGAGACAGCAAAGCTTTCCGTGATGCATTCATCTGTCTTTCAATAATGGTTGTGGCGCAGTTGGGTGCGGGTGCTGCAGTGGAATGAGAAAACTCATGAATACGACCTAGGGCTAGCTCTCCAAATGGCCACTTCCTAGAATGCTTTCTCAGCTACATCTTTTCAACTTAAAGGGGGATTGCTTACCTACCTTAATGTGCTGGGCTGGCTTGAAGGAAAGAAGGGGACCTAGAAATTGAAATTCTACACAAAAGGAAATGTGATCAAAGGGTATGGGGCAAAGGTAGTCCACAGCCCTTTGGAAGCATTTGTGACCAAAGTATGACAGCATGGAAACGTCAAGGAGAGGCCAGAAAGTTAGGGGAGGCATTACTACATGCATCACTACGCACTGAGCATGAAGAACATGCATGTTTAATGCCTCTGTGAATGGAAAGGGAAAAGCAAAATCGGTAGATTCATGGACCAATCGCAAGTGATTGGGATAAAGAAGACATTCAGTTTTTCTTAAACCTTCTGTAAGGAGTCTCTGGTTTAGAGGAAGAATTCACATCAATGGCCAAGACAGCTGTGACCGTTTTCTATACCGAGATTGCCAAGATGAACCACCACTTTGGTTTCTTGGGGGAGAAATATAAAGACCGAAAATGAGATAGCCCCATTTCACAAGCTTTTCCAAGGCAAGAGCCGGGCAATGTCGGCGGTGGTCTGGCCCCAGCTGCATGTCATCTCACTTCCTGACCCATGGTGACAGCCTAGGGTTCTGCCAAAAGGCAAGATGAGCCTGGCAAAAGGCTGGAGATGCCGGGGATCGAACCCGGGGCCTCATACATGCAAAGCATGCGCTCTACCACTGAGCTACATCCCCCATGTCCTGGGGTGGGGGTGGGGCGGGCTGACCTTGCTTCACCGAAGGAAATCTGGAATTCTATGTACCTCAAATTCACCACATATGGCACTAGAAAATAAGGTGTCAGATGTGGGATTCCCCATGACTTACATCTGGATTGTATAGCACCATTTTATGGAATAAGCCTCACCCTGGAATGAATAAATTCCCCACATACAACAGCTAGATGCGATCTAAACATGCCAGAGTATTCAAGGCAACTGGTTAAGGTTACATGAAAGAAGAATATGGTTGAGTGCTGCTTACAAATGTCCTGAGACGAATTAAGGTACTCCTGCTCTTACTGCAGGACACACAGCTATGTTACATAAGCACGTAAAGAGTTGAGATCCAGGTGCATCTATTGCTAAGGACGGCACCTTAATTCTGAGTTTTAGTCCATTAAATTCTCAGTTACGTGGGGGAAAAATTCATGTGATCTTTCTGAGAGAGGTGAAAGGTATTCCCTGACTCTTTCGCATGGCTAATTGTAGGGGGTGTGGGTTTAATCACTGGAAAGAAATATCTTCTGACCATTATAACTCCATATGATTTTAATCCAGCGAGTCAATCGTATCGTATTTATATTCCAAGATAAGATAAGCGTTTTTGCCTCCTTTCCTCTTCAAGGGGTATAGACGTATTTCTGGGAGGGTTTGTGCGGCCTTCTGTGCAGTAGGCAGTGCGTCAGTCTCATAATCTGAAAGTCCTGAGTTTGATCCTCAGAGAGGGTATTTCTGTGCTCCTTTTGGCAAGACGAACATCTCAGATTTTCTCCAAATCTGTAAACTATTACTCCACTTCGCATCTTGCTCAGTTTTAGGGAGATGGTGGCTTTCTAAATTCCCTCTCGCATATATATAAATATGACCGCTCTCATTGTAGGCAAGTAGTAGCTGGGTCGGCTGACAAAACATCTACTTTGGTACAATGAGACTGGAAGTCTTCCAAGTGCCTTCATATATTTAGTCAAGGCTTTGGAATGAATTCTGATCTGCAGGTCCTTGCTTACTTCTCTTCCCACATCCCTCAGAAATGAGGATGTGGTCAATTTCATTAGAAAACAGAAGACATCTACCCTTCTGTCCCAGCATTTACTTGGAGCTCGGAATTTTTTTTTTTCTTAATCAGAGGGGAACATAATGTCTTAATAACAGAGAAGGCATGGAAACCTAAAGGGCGAAGTCCTCCGCGGCAGATTTGAACCGGCGAATTAAGGGTTACTGTTTTTGCACTACTCTCGGCCGTTCTATCAACTGAGCTATCGAAGGCGGAGACAGCAAAGCTTTCCGTGATGCATTCATCTGTCTTTCAATAATGGTTGTGGCGCAGTTGGGTGCGGGTGCTGCAGTGGAATGAGAAAACTCATGAATACGACCTAGGGCTAGCTCTCCAAATGGCCACTTCCTAGAATGCTTTCTCAGCTACATCTTTTCAACTTAAAGGGGGATTGCTTACCTACCTTAATGTGCTGGGCTGGCTTGAAGGAAAGAAGGGGACCTAGAAATTGAAATTCTACACAAAAGGAAATGTGATCAAAGGGTATGGGGCAAAGGTAGTCCACAGCCCTTTGGAAGCATTTGTGACCAAAGTATGACAGCATGGAAACGTCAAGGAGAGGCCAGAAAGTTAGGGGAGGCATTACTACATGCATCACTACGCACTGAGCATGAAGAACATGCATGTTTAATGCCTCTGTGAATGGAAAGGGAAAAGCAAAATCGGTAGATTCATGGACCAATCGCAAGTGATTGGGATAAAGAAGACATTCAGTTTTTCTTAAACCTTCTGTAAGGAGTCTCTGGTTTAGAGGAAGAATTCACATCAATGGCCAAGACAGCTGTGACCGTTTTCTATACCGAGATTGCCAAGATGAACCACCACTTTGGTTTCTTGGGGGAGAAATATAAAGACCGAAAATGAGATAGCCCCATTTCACAAGCTTTTCCAAGGCAAGAGCCGGGCAATGTCGGCGGTGGTCTGGCCCCAGCTGCATGTCATCTCACTTCCTGACCCATGGTGACAGCCTAGGGTTCTGCCAAAAGGCAAGATGAGCCTGGCAAAAGGCTGGAGATGCCGGGGATCGAACCCGGGGCCTCATACATGCAAAGCATGCGCTCTACCACTGAGCTACATCCCCCATGTCCTGGGGTGGGGGTGGGGCGGGCTGACCTTGCTTCACCGAAGGAAATCTGGAATTCTATGTACCTCAAATTCACCACATATGGCACTAGAAAATAAGGTGTCAGATGTGGGATTCCCCATGACTTACATCTGGATTGTATAGCACCATTTTATGGAATAAGCCTCACCCTGGAATGAATAAATTCCCCACATACAACAGCTAGATGCGATCTAAACATGCCAGAGTATTCAAGGCAACTGGTTAAGGTTACATGAAAGAAGAATATGGTTGAGTGCTGCTTACAAATGTCCTGAGACGAATTAAGGTACTCCTGCTCTTACTGCAGGACACACAGCTATGTTACATAAGCACGTAAAGAGTTGAGATCCAGGTGCATCTATTGCTAAGGACGGCACCTTAATTCTGAGTTTTAGTCCATTAAATTCTCAGTTACGTGGGGGAAAAATTCATGTGATCTTTCTGAGAGAGGTGAAAGGTATTCCCTGACTCTTTCGCATGGCTAATTGTAGGGGGTGTGGGTTTAATCACTGGAAAGAAATATCTTCTGACCATTATAACTCCATATGATTTTAATCCAGCGAGTCAATCGTATCGTATTTATATTCCAAGATAAGATAAGCGTTTTTGCCTCCTTTCCTCTTCAAGGGGTATAGACGTATTTCTGGGAGGGTTTGTGCGGCCTTCTGTGCAGTAGGCAGTGCGTCAGTCTCATAATCTGAAAGTCCTGAGTTTGATCCTCAGAGAGGGTATTTCTGTGCTCCTTTTGGCAAGACGAACATCTCAGATTTTCTCCAAATCTGTAAACTATTACTCCACTTCGCATCTTGCTCAGTTTTAGGGAGATGGTGGCTTTCTAAATTCCCTCTCGCATATATATAAATATGACCGCTCTCATTGTAGGCAAGTAGTAGCTGGGTCGGCTGACAAAACATCTACTTTGGTACAATGAGACTGGAAGTCTTCCAAGTGCCTTCATATATTTAGTCAAGGCTTTGGAATGAATTCTGATCTGCAGGTCCTTGCTTACTTCTCTTCCCACATCCCTCAGAAATGAGGATGTGGTCAATTTCATTAGAAAACAGAAGACATCTACCCTTCTGTCCCAGCATTTACTTGGAGCTCGGAATTTTTTTTTTTCTTAATCAGAGGGGAACATAATGTCTTAATAACAGAGAAGGCGATGGAAACCTAAAGGGCGAAGTCCTCCGCGGCAGATTTGAACCGGCGAATTAAGGGTTACTGTTTTTGCACTACTCTCGGCCGTTCTATCAACTGAGCTATCGAAGGCGGAGACAGCAAAGCTTTCCGTGATGCATTCATCTGTCTTTCAATAATGGTTGTGGCGCAGTTGGGTGCGGGTGCTGCAGTGGAATGAGAAAACTCATGAATACGACCTAGGGCTAGCTCTCCAAATGGCCACTTCCTAGAATGCTTTCTCAGCTACATCTTTTCAACTTAAAGGGGGATTGCTTACCTACCTTAATGTGCTGGGCTGGCTTGAAGGAAAGAAGGGGACCTAGAAATTGAAATTCTACACAAAAGGAAATGTGATCAAAGGGTATGGGGCAAAGGTAGTCCACAGCCCTTTGGAAGCATTTGTGACCAAAGTATGACAGCATGGAAACGTCAAGGAGAGGCCAGAAAGTTAGGGGAGGCATTACTACATGCATCACTACGCACTGAGCATGAAGAACATGCATGTTTAATGCCTCTGTGAATGGAAAGGGAAAAGCAAAATCGGTAGATTCATGGACCAATCGCAAGTGATTGGGATAAAGAAGACATTCAGTTTTTCTTAAACCTTCTGTAAGGAGTCTCTGGTTTAGAGGAAGAATTCACATCAATGGCCAAGACAGCTGTGACCGTTTTCTATACCGAGATTGCCAAGATGAACCACCACTTTGGTTTCTTGGGGGAGAAATATAAAGACCGAAAATGAGATAGCCCCATTTCACAAGCTTTTCCAAGGCAAGAGCCGGGCAATGTCGGCGGTGGTCTGGCCCCAGCTGCATGTCATCTCACTTCCTGACCCATGGTGACAGCCTAGGGTTCTGCCAAAAGGCAAGATGAGCCTGGCAAAAGGCTGGAGATGCCGGGGATCGAACCCGGGGCCTCATACATGCAAAGCATGCGCTCTACCACTGAGCTACATCCCCCATGTCCTGGGGTGGGGGTGGGGCGGGCTGACCTTGCTTCACCGAAGGAAATCTGGAATTCTATGTACCTCAAATTCACCACATATGGCACTAGAAAATAAGGTGTCAGATGTGGGATTCCCCATGACTTACATCTGGATTGTATAGCACCATTTTATGGAATAAGCCTCACCCTGGAATGAATAAATTCCCCACATACAACAGCTAGATGCGATCTAAACATGCCAGAGTATTCAAGGCAACTGGTTAAGGTTACATGAAAGAAGAATATGGTTGAGTGCTGCTTACAAATGTCCTGAGACGAATTAAGGTACTCCTGCTCTTACTGCAGGACACACAGCTATGTTACATAAGCACGTAAAGAGTTGAGATCCAGGTGCATCTATTGCTAAGGACGGCACCTTAATTCTGAGTTTTAGTCCATTAAATTCTCAGTTACGTGGGGGAAAAATTCATGTGATCTTTCTGAGAGAGGTGAAAGGTATTCCCTGACTCTTTCGCATGGCTAATTGTAGGGGGTGTGGGTTTAATCACTGGAAAGAAATATCTTCTGACCATTATAACTCCATATGATTTTAATCCAGCGAGTCAATCGTATCGTATTTATATTCCAAGATAAGATAAGCGTTTTTGCCTCCTTTCCTCTTCAAGGGGTATAGACGTATTTCTGGGAGGGTTTGTGCGGCCTTCTGTGCAGTAGGCAGTGCGTCAGTCTCATAATCTGAAAGTCCTGAGTTTGATCCTCAGAGAGGGTATTTCTGTGCTCCTTTTGGCAAGACGAACATCTCAGATTTTCTCCAAATCTGTAAACTATTACTCCACTTCGCATCTTGCTCAGTTTTAGGGAGATGGTGGCTTTCTAAATTCCCTCTCGCATATATATAAATATGACCGCTCTCATTGTAGGCAAGTAGTAGCTGGGTCGGCTGACAAAACATCTACTTTGGTACAATGAGACTGGAAGTCTTCCAAGTGCCTTCATATATTTAGTCAAGGCTTTGGAATGAATTCTGATCTGCAGGTCCTTGCTTACTTCTCTTCCCACATCCCTCAGAAATGAGGATGTGGTCAATTTCATTAGAAAACAGAAGACATCTACCCTTCTGTCCCAGCATTTACTTGGAGCTCGGAATTTTTTTTTTTCTTAATCAGAGGGGAACATAATGTCTTAATAACAGAGAAGGCATGGAAACCTAAAGGGCGAAGTCCTCCGCGGCAGATTTGAACCGGCGAATTAAGGGTTACTGTTTTTGCACTACTCTCGGCCGTTCTATCAACTGAGCTATCGAAGGCGGAGACAGCAAAGATTTCCGTGATGCATTCATCTGTCTTTCAATAATGGTTGTGGCGCAGTTGGGTGCGGGTGCTGCAGTGGAATGAGAAAACTCATGAATACGACCTAGGGCTAGCTCTCCAAATGGCCACTTCCTAGAATGCTTTCTCAGCTACATCTTTTCAACTTAAAGGGGGATTGCTTACCTACCTTAATGTGCTGGGCTGGCTTGAAGGAAAGAAGGGGACCTAGAAATTGAAATTCTACACAAAAGGAAATGTGATCAAAGGGTATGGGGCAAAGGTAGTCCACAGCCCTTTGGAAGCATTTGTGACCAAAGTATGACAGCATGGAAACGTCAAGGAGAGGCCAGAAAGTTAGGGGAGGCATTACTACATGCATCACTACGCACTGAGCATGAAGAACATGCATGTTTAATGCCTCTGTGAATGGAAAGGGAAAAGCAAAATCGGTAGATTCATGGACCAATCGCAAGTGATTGGGATAAAGAAGACATTCAGTTTTTCTTAAACCTTCTGTAAGGAGTCTCTGGTTTAGAGGAAGAATTCACATCAATGGCCAAGACAGCTGTGACCGTTTTCTATACCGAGATTGCCAAGATGAACCACCACTTTGGTTTCTTGGGGGAGAAATATAAAGACCGAAAATGAGATAGCCCCATTTCACAAGCTTTTCCAAGGCAAGAGCCGGGCAATGTCGGCGGTGGTCTGGCCCCAGCTGCATGTCATCTCACTTCCTGACCCATGGTGACAGCCTAGGGTTCTGCCAAAAGGCAAGATGAGCCTGGCAAAAGGCTGGAGATGCCGGGGATCGAACCCGGGGCCTCATACATGCAAAGCATGCGCTCTACCACTGAGCTACATCCCCCATGTCCTGGGGTGGGGGTGGGGCGGGCTGACCTTGCTTCACCGAAGGAAATCTGGAATTCTATGTACCTCAAATTCACCACATATGGCACTAGAAAATAAGGTGTCAGATGTGGGATTCCCCATGACTTACATCTGGATTGTATAGCACCATTTTATGGAATAAGCCTCACCCTGGAATGAATAAATTCCCCACATACAACAGCTAGATGCGATCTAAACATGCCAGAGTATTCAAGGCAACTGGTTAAGGTTACATGAAAGAAGAATATGGTTGAGTGCTGCTTACAAATGTCCTGAGACGAATTAAGGTACTCCTGCTCTTACTGCAGGACACACAGCTATGTTACATAAGCACGTAAAGAGTTGAGATCCAGGTGCATCTATTGCTAAGGACGGCACCTTAATTCTGAGTTTTAGTCCATTAAATTCTCAGTTACGTGGGGGAAAAATTCATGTGATCTTTCTGAGAGAGGTGAAAGGTATTCCCTGACTCTTTCGCATGGCTAATTGTAGGGGGTGTGGGTTTAATCACTGGAAAGAAATATCTTCTGACCATTATAACTCCATATGATTTTAATCCAGCGAGTCAATCGTATCGTATTTATATTCCAAGATAAGATAAGCGTTTTTGCCTCCTTTCCTCTTCAAGGGGTATAGACGTATTTCTGGGAGGGTTTGTGCGGCCTTCTGTGCAGTAGGCAGTGCGTCAGTCTCATAATCTGAAAGTCCTGAGTTTGATCCTCAGAGAGGGTATTTCTGTGCTCCTTTTGGCAAGACGAACATCTCAGATTTTCTCCAAATCTGTAAACTATTACTCCACTTCGCATCTTGCTCAGTTTTAGGGAGATGGTGGCTTTCTAAATTCCCTCTCGCATATATATAAATATGACCGCTCTCATTGTAGGCAAGTAGTAGCTGGGTCGGCTGACAAAACATCTACTTTGGTACAATGAGACTGGAAGTCTTCCAAGTGCCTTCATATATTTAGTCAAGGCTTTGGAATGAATTCTGATCTGCAGGTCCTTGCTTACTTCTCTTCCCACATCCCTCAGAAATGAGGATGTGGTCAATTTCATTAGAAAACAGAAGACATCTACCCTTCTGTCCCAGCATTTACTTGGAGCTCGGAATTTTTTTTTTTCTTAATCAGAGGGGAACATAATGTCTTAATAACAGAGAAGGCGATGGAAACCTAAAGGGCGAAGTCCTCCGCGGCAGATTTGAACCGGCGAATTAAGGGTTACTGTTTTTGCACTACTCTCGGCCGCTCTATCAACTGAGCTATCGAAGGCGGAGACAGCAAAGCTTTCCGTGATGCATTCATCTGTCTTTCAATAATGGTTGTGGCGCAGTTGGGTGCGGGTGCTGCAGTGGAATGAGAAAACTCATGAATACGACCTAGGGCTAGCTCTCCAAATGGCCACTTCCTAGAATGCTTTCTCAGCTACATCTTTTCAACTTAAAGGGGGATTGCTTACCTACCTTAATGTGCTGGGCTGGCTTGAAGGAAAGAAGGGGACCTAGAAATTGAAATTCTACACAAAAGGAAATGTGATCAAAGGGTATGGGGCAAAGGTAGTCCACAGCCCTTTGGAAGCATTTGTGACCAAAGTATGACAGCATGGAAACGTCAAGGAGAGGCCAGAAAGTTAGGGGAGGCATTACTACATGCATCACTACGCACTGAGCATGAAGAACATGCATGTTTAATGCCTCTGTGAATGGAAAGGGAAAAGCAAAATCGGTAGATTCATGGACCAATCGCAAGTGATTGGGATAAAGAAGACATTCAGTTTTTCTTAAACCTTCTGTAAGGAGTCTCTGGTTTAGAGGAAGAATTCACATCAATGGCCAAGACAGCTGTGACCGTTTTCTATACCGAGATTGCCAAGATGAACCACCACTTTGGTTTCTTGGGGGAGAAATATAAAGACCGAAAATGAGATAGCCCCATTTCACAAGCTTTTCCAAGGCAAGAGCCGGGCAATGTCGGCGGTGGTCTGGCCCCAGCTGCATGTCATCTCACTTCCTGACCCATGGTGACAGCCTAGGGTTCTGCCAAAAGGCAAGATGAGCCTGGCAAAAGGCTGGAGATGCCGGGGATCGAACCCGGGGCCTCATACATGCAAAGCATGCGCTCTACCACTGAGCTACATCCCCCATGTCCTGGGGTGGGGGTGGGGCGGGCTGACCTTGCTTCACCGAAGGAAATCTGGAATTCTATGTACCTCAAATTCACCACATATGGCACTAGAAAATAAGGTGTCAGATGTGGGATTCCCCATGACTTACATCTGGATTGTATAGCACCATTTTATGGAATAAGCCTCACCCTGGAATGAATAAATTCCCCACATACAACAGCTAGATGCGATCTAAACATGCCAGAGTATTCAAGGCAACTGGTTAAGGTTACATGAAAGAAGAATATGGTTGAGTGCTGCTTACAAATGTCCTGAGACGAATTAAGGTACTCCTGCTCTTACTGCAGGACACACAGCTATGTTACATAAGCACGTAAAGAGTTGAGATCCAGGTGCATCTATTGCTAAGGACGGCACCTTAATTCTGAGTTTTAGTCCATTAAATTCTCAGTTACGTGGGGGAAAAATTCATGTGATCTTTCTGAGAGAGGTGAAAGGTATTCCCTGACTCTTTCGCATGGCTAATTGTAGGGGGTGTGGGTTTAATCACTGGAAAGAAATATCTTCTGACCATTATAACTCCATATGATTTTAATCCAGCGAGTCAATCGTATCGTATTTATATTCCAAGATAAGATAAGCGTTTTTGCCTCCTTTCCTCTTCAAGGGGTATAGACGTATTTCTGGGAGGGTTTGTGCGGCCTTCTGTGCAGTAGGCAGTGCGTCAGTCTCATAATCTGAAAGTCCTGAGTTTGATCCTCAGAGAGGGTATTTCTGTGCTCCTTTTGGCAAGACGAACATCTCAGATTTTCTCCAAATCTGTAAACTATTACTCCACTTCGCATCTTGCTCAGTTTTAGGGAGATGGTGGCTTTCTAAATTCCCTCTCGCATATATATAAATATGACCGCTCTCATTGTAGGCAAGTAGTAGCTGGGTCGGCTGACAAAACATCTACTTTGGTACAATGAGACTGGAAGTCTTCCAAGTGCCTTCATATATTTAGTCAAGGCTTTGGAATGAATTCTGATCTGCAGGTCCTTGCTTACTTCTCTTCCCACATCCCTCAGAAATGAGGATGTGGTCAATTTCATTAGAAAACAGAAGACATCTACCCTTCTGTCCCAGCATTTACTTGGAGCTCGGAATTTTTTTTTTCTTAATCAGAGGGGAACATAATGTCTTAATAACAGAGAAGGCGATGGAAACCTAAAGGGCGAAGTCCTCCGCGGCAGATTTGAACCGGCGAATTAAGGGTTACTGTTTTTGCACTACTCTCGGCCGCTCTATCAACTGAGCTATCGAAGGCGGAGACAGCAAAGCTTTCCGTGATGCATTCATCTGTCTTTCAATAATGGTTGTGGCGCAGTTGGGTGCGGGTGCTGCAGTGGAATGAGAAAACTCATGAATACGACCTAGGGCTAGCTCTCCAAATGGCCACTTCCTAGAATGCTTTCTCAGCTACATCTTTTCAACTTAAAGGGGGATTGCTTACCTACCTTAATGTGCTGGGCTGGCTTGAAGGAAAGAAGGGGACCTAGAAATTGAAATTCTACACAAAAGGAAATGTGATCAAAGGGTATGGGGCAAAGGTAGTCCACAGCCCTTTGGAAGCATTTGTGACCAAAGTATGACAGCATGGAAACGTCAAGGAGAGGCCAGAAAGTTAGGGGAGGCATTACTACATGCATCACTACGCACTGAGCATGAAGAACATGCATGTTTAATGCCTCTGTGAATGGAAAGGGAAAAGCAAAATCGGTAGATTCATGGACCAATCGCAAGTGATTGGGATAAAGAAGACATTCAGTTTTTCTTAAACCTTCTGTAAGGAGTCTCTGGTTTAGAGGAAGAATTCACATCAATGGCCAAGACAGCTGTGACCGTTTTCTATACCGAGATTGCCAAGATGAACCACCACTTTGGTTTCTTGGGGGAGAAATATAAAGACCGAAAATGAGATAGCCCCATTTCACAAGCTTTTCCAAGGCAAGAGCCGGGCAATGTCGGCGGTGGTCTGGCCCCAGCTGCATGTCATCTCACTTCCTGACCCATGGTGACAGCCTAGGGTTCTGCCAAAAGGCAAGATGAGCCTGGCAAAAGGCTGGAGATGCCGGGGATCGAACCCGGGGCCTCATACATGCAAAGCATGCGCTCTACCACTGAGCTACATCCCCCATGTCCTGGGGTGGGGGTGGGGCGGGCTGACCTTGCTTCACCGAAGGAAATCTGGAATTCTATGTACCTCAAATTCACCACATATGGCACTAGAAAATAAGGTGTCAGATGTGGGATTCCCCATGACTTACATCTGGATTGTATAGCACCATTTTATGGAATAAGCCTCACCCTGGAATGAATAAATTCCCCACATACAACAGCTAGATGCGATCTAAACATGCCAGAGTATTCAAGGCAACTGGTTAAGGTTACATGAAAGAAGAATATGGTTGAGTGCTGCTTACAAATGTCCTGAGACGAATTAAGGTACTCCTGCTCTTACTGCAGGACACACAGCTATGTTACATAAGCACGTAAAGAGTTGAGATCCAGGTGCATCTATTGCTAAGGACGGCACCTTAATTCTGAGTTTTAGTCCATTAAATTCTCAGTTACGTGGGGGAAAAATTCATGTGATCTTTCTGAGAGAGGTGAAAGGTATTCCCTGACTCTTTCGCATGGCTAATTGTAGGGGGTGTGGGTTTAATCACTGGAAAGAAATATCTTCTGACCATTATAACTCCATATGATTTTAATCCAGCGAGTCAATCGTATCGTATTTATATTCCAAGATAAGATAAGCGTTTTTGCCTCCTTTCCTCTTCAAGGGGTATAGACGTATTTCTGGGAGGGTTTGTGCGGCCTTCTGTGCAGTAGGCAGTGCGTCAGTCTCATAATCTGAAAGTCCTGAGTTTGATCCTCAGAGAGGGTATTTCTGTGCTCCTTTTGGCAAGACGAACATCTCAGATTTTCTCCAAATCTGTAAACTATTACTCCACTTCGCATCTTGCTCAGTTTTAGGGAGATGGTGGCTTTCTAAATTCCCTCTCGCATATATATAAATATGACCGCTCTCATTGTAGGCAAGTAGTAGCTGGGTCGGCTGACAAAACATCTACTTTGGTACAATGAGACTGGAAGTCTTCCAAGTGCCTTCATATATTTAGTCAAGGCTTTGGAATGAATTCTGATCTGCAGGTCCTTGCTTACTTCTCTTCCCACATCCCTCAGAAATGAGGATGTGGTCAATTTCATTAGAAAACAGAAGACATCTACCCTTCTGTCCCAGCATTTACTTGGAGCTCGGAATTTTTTTTTTTCTTAATCAGAGGGGAACATAATGTCTTAATAACAGAGAAGGCGATGGAAACCTAAAGGGCGAAGTCCTCCGCGGCAGATTTGAACCGGCGAATTAAGGGTTACTGTTTTTGCACTACTCTCGGCCGTTCTATCAACTGAGCTATCGAAGGCGGAGACAGCAAAGCTTTCCGTGATGCATTCATCTGTCTTTCAATAATGGTTGTGGCGCAGTTGGGTGCGGGTGCTGCAGTGGAATGAGAAAACTCATGAATACGACCTAGGGCTAGCTCTCCAAATGGCCACTTCCTAGAATGCTTTCTCAGCTACATCTTTTCAACTTAAAGGGGGATTGCTTACCTACCTTAATGTGCTGGGCTGGCTTGAAGGAAAGAAGGGGACCTAGAAATTGAAATTCTACACAAAAGGAAATGTGATCAAAGGGTATGGGGCAAAGGTAGTCCACAGCCCTTTGGAAGCATTTGTGACCAAAGTATGACAGCATGGAAACGTCAAGGAGAGGCCAGAAAGTTAGGGGAGGCATTACTACATGCATCACTACGCACTGAGCATGAAGAACATGCATGTTTAATGCCTCTGTGAATGGAAAGGGAAAAGCAAAATCGGTAGATTCATGGACCAATCGCAAGTGATTGGGATAAAGAAGACATTCAGTTTTTCTTAAACCTTCTGTAAGGAGTCTCTGGTTTAGAGGAAGAATTCACATCAATGGCCAAGACAGCTGTGACCGTTTTCTATACCGAGATTGCCAAGATGAACCACCACTTTGGTTTCTTGGGGGAGAAATATAAAGACCGAAAATGAGATAGCCCCATTTCACAAGCTTTTCCAAGGCAAGAGCCGGGCAATGTCGGCGGTGGTCTGGCCCCAGCTGCATGTCATCTCACTTCCTGACCCATGGTGACAGCCTAGGGTTCTGCCAAAAGGCAAGATGAGCCTGGCAAAAGGCTGGAGATGCCGGGGATCGAACCCGGGCCCTCATACATGCAAAGCATGCGCTCTACCACTGAGCTACATCCCCCATGTCCTGGGGTGGGGGTGGGGCGGGCTGACCTTGCTTCACCGAAGGAAATCTGGAATTCTATGTACCTCAAATTCACCACATATGGCACTAGAAAATAAGGTGTCAGATGTGGGATTCCCCATGACTTACATCTGGATTGTATAGCACCATTTTATGGAATAAGCCTCACCCTGGAATGAATAAATTCCCCACATACAACAGCTAGATGCGATCTAAACATGCCAGAGTATTCAAGGCAACTGGTTAAGGTTACATGAAAGAAGAATATGGTTGAGTGCTGCTTACAAATGTCCTGAGACGAATTAAGGTACTCCTGCTCTTACTGCAGGACACACAGCTATGTTACATAAGCACGTAAAGAGTTGAGATCCAGGTGCATCTATTGCTAAGGACGGCACCTTAATTCTGAGTTTTAGTCCATTAAATTCTCAGTTACGTGGGGGAAAAATTCATGTGATCTTTCTGAGAGAGGTGAAAGGTATTCCCTGACTCTTTCGCATGGCTAATTGTAGGGGGTGTGGGTTTAATCACTGGAAAGAAATATCTTCTGACCATTATAACTCCATATGATTTTAATCCAGCGAGTCAATCGTATCGTATTTATATTCCAAGATAAGATAAGCGTTTTTGCCTCCTTTCCTCTTCAAGGGGTATAGACGTATTTCTGGGAGGGTTTGTGCGGCCTTCTGTGCAGTAGGCAGTGCGTCAGTCTCATAATCTGAAAGTCCTGAGTTTGATCCTCAGAGAGGGTATTTCTGTGCTCCTTTTGGCAAGACGAACATCTCAGATTTTCTCCAAATCTGTAAACTATTACTCCACTTCGCATCTTGCTCAGTTTTAGGGAGATGGTGGCTTTCTAAATTCCCTCTCGCATATATATAAATATGACCGCTCTCATTGTAGGCAAGTAGTAGCTGGGTCGGCTGACAAAACATCTACTTTGGTACAATGAGACTGGAAGTCTTCCAAGTGCCTTCATATATTTAGTCAAGGCTTTGGAATGAATTCTGATCTGCAGGTCCTTGCTTACTTCTCTTCCCACATCCCTCAGAAATGAGGATGTGGTCAATTTCATTAGAAAACAGAAGACATCTACCCTTCTGTCCCAGCATTTACTTGGAGCTCGGAATTTTTTTTTTTCTTAATCAGAGGGGAACATAATGTCTTAATAACAGAGAAGGCGATGGAAACCTAAAGGGCGAAGTCCTCCGCGGCAGATTTGAACCGGCGAATTAAGGGTTACTGTTTTTGCACTACTCTCGGCCGCTCTATCAACTGAGCTATCGAAGGCGGAGACAGCAAAGCTTTCCGTGATGCATTCATCTGTCTTTCAATAATGGTTGTGGCGCAGTTGGGTGCGGGTGCTGCAGTGGAATGAGAAAACTCATGAATACGACCTAGGGCTAGCTCTCCAAATGGCCACTTCCTAGAATGCTTTCTCAGCTACATCTTTTCAACTTAAAGGGGGATTGCTTACCTACCTTAATGTGCTGGGCTGGCTTGAAGGAAAGAAGGGGACCTAGAAATTGAAATTCTACACAAAAGGAAATGTGATCAAAGGGTATGGGGCAAAGGTAGTCCACAGCCCTTTGGAAGCATTTGTGACCAAAGTATGACAGCATGGAAACGTCAAGGAGAGGCCAGAAAGTTAGGGGAGGCATTACTACATGCATCACTACGCACTGAGCATGAAGAACATGCATGTTTAATGCCTCTGTGAATGGAAAGGGAAAAGCAAAATCGGTAGATTCATGGACCAATCGCAAGTGATTGGGATAAAGAAGACATTCAGTTTTTCTTAAACCTTCTGTAAGGAGTCTCTGGTTTAGAGGAAGAATTCACATCAATGGCCAAGACAGCTGTGACCGTTTTCTATACCGAGATTGCCAAGATGAACCACCACTTTGGTTTCTTGGGGGAGAAATATAAAGACCGAAAATGAGATAGCCCCATTTCACAAGCTTTTCCAAGGCAAGAGCCGGGCAATGTCGGCGGTGGTCTGGCCCCAGCTGCATGTCATCTCACTTCCTGACCCATGGTGACAGCCTAGGGTTCTGCCAAAAGGCAAGATGAGCCTGGCAAAAGGCTGGAGATGCCGGGGATCGAACCCGGGGCCTCATACATGCAAAGCATGCGCTCTACCACTGAGCTACATCCCCCATGTCCTGGGGTGGGGGTGGGGCGGGCTGACCTTGCTTCACCGAAGGAAATCTGGAATTCTATGTACCTCAAATTCACCACATATGGCACTAGAAAATAAGGTGTCAGATGTGGGATTCCCCATGACTTACATCTGGATTGTATAGCACCATTTTATGGAATAAGCCTCACCCTGGAATGAATAAATTCCCCACATACAACAGCTAGATGCGATCTAAACATGCCAGAGTATTCAAGGCAACTGGTTAAGGTTACATGAAAGAAGAATATGGTTGAGTGCTGCTTACAAATGTCCTGAGACGAATTAAGGTACTCCTGCTCTTACTGCAGGACACACAGCTATGTTACATAAGCACGTAAAGAGTTGAGATCCAGGTGCATCTATTGCTAAGGACGGCACCTTAATTCTGAGTTTTAGTCCATTAAATTCTCAGTTACGTGGGGGAAAAATTCATGTGATCTTTCTGAGAGAGGTGAAAGGTATTCCCTGACTCTTTCGCATGGCTAATTGTAGGGGGTGTGGGTTTAATCACTGGAAAGAAATATCTTCTGACCATTATAACTCCATATGATTTTAATCCAGCGAGTCAATCGTATCGTATTTATATTCCAAGATAAGATAAGCGTTTTTGCCTCCTTTCCTCTTCAAGGGGTATAGACGTATTTCTGGGAGGGTTTGTGCGGCCTTCTGTGCAGTAGGCAGTGCGTCAGTCTCATAATCTGAAAGTCCTGAGTTTGATCCTCAGAGAGGGTATTTCTGTGCTCCTTTTGGCAAGACGAACATCTCAGATTTTCTCCAAATCTGTAAACTATTACTCCACTTCGCATCTTGCTCAGTTTTAGGGAGATGGTGGCTTTCTAAATTCCCTCTCGCATATATATAAATATGACCGCTCTCATTGTAGGCAAGTAGTAGCTGGGTCGGCTGACAAAACATCTACTTTGGTACAATGAGACTGGAAGTCTTCCAAGTGCCTTCATATATTTAGTCAAGGCTTTGGAATGAATTCTGATCTGCAGGTCCTTGCTTACTTCTCTTCCCACATCCCTCAGAAATGAGGATGTGGTCAATTTCATTAGAAAACAGAAGACATCTACCCTTCTGTCCCAGCATTTACTTGGAGCTCGGAATTTTTTTTTTTCTTAATCAGAGGGGAACATAATGTCTTAATAACAGAGAAGGCGATGGAAACCTAAAGGGCGAAGTCCTCCGCGGCAGATTTGAACCGGCGAATTAAGGGTTACTGTTTTTGCACTACTCTCGGCCGCTCTATCAACTGAGCTATCGAAGGCGGAGACAGCAAAGCTTTCCGTGATGCATTCATCTGTCTTTCAATAATGGTTGTGGCGCAGTTGGGTGCGGGTGCTGCAGTGGAATGAGAAAACTCATGAATACGACCTAGGGCTAGCTCTCCAAATGGCCACTTCCTAGAATGCTTTCTCAGCTACATCTTTTCAACTTAAAGGGGGATTGCTTACCTACCTTAATGTGCTGGGCTGGCTTGAAGGAAAGAAGGGGACCTAGAAATTGAAATTCTACACAAAAGGAAATGTGATCAAAGGGTATGGGGCAAAGGTAGTCCACAGCCCTTTGGAAGCATTTGTGACCAAAGTATGACAGCATGGAAACGTCAAGGAGAGGCCAGAAAGTTAGGGGAGGCATTACTACATGCATCACTACGCACTGAGCATGAAGAACATGCATGTTTAATGCCTCTGTGAATGGAAAGGGAAAAGCAAAATCGGTAGATTCATGGACCAATCGCAAGTGATTGGGATAAAGAAGACATTCAGTTTTTCTTAAACCTTCTGTAAGGAGTCTCTGGTTTAGAGGAAGAATTCACATCAATGGCCAAGACAGCTGTGACCGTTTTCTATACCGAGATTGCCAAGATGAACCACCACTTTGGTTTCTTGGGGGAGAAATATAAAGACCGAAAATGAGATAGCCCCATTTCACAAGCTTTTCCAAGGCAAGAGCCGGGCAATGTCGGCGGTGGTCTGGCCCCAGCTGCATGTCATCTCACTTCCTGACCCATGGTGACAGCCTAGGGTTCTGCCAAAAGGCAAGATGAGCCTGGCAAAAGGCTGGAGATGCCGGGGATCGAACCCGGGGCCTCATACATGCAAAGCATGCGCTCTACCACTGAGCTACATCCCCCATGTCCTGGGGTGGGGGTGGGGCGGGCTGACCTTGCTTCACCGAAGGAAATCTGGAATTCTATGTACCTCAAATTCACCACATATGGCACTAGAAAATAAGGTGTCAGATGTGGGATTCCCCATGACTTACATCTGGATTGTATAGCACCATTTTATGGAATAAGCCTCACCCTGGAATGAATAAATTCCCCACATACAACAGCTAGATGCGATCTAAACATGCCAGAGTATTCAAGGCAACTGGTTAAGGTTACATGAAAGAAGAATATGGTTGAGTGCTGCTTACAAATGTCCTGAGACGAATTAAGGTACTCCTGCTCTTACTGCAGGACACACAGCTATGTTACATAAGCACGTAAAGAGTTGAGATCCAGGTGCATCTATTGCTAAGGACGGCACCTTAATTCTGAGTTTTAGTCCATTAAATTCTCAGTTACGTGGGGGAAAAATTCATGTGATCTTTCTGAGAGAGGTGAAAGGTATTCCCTGACTCTTTCGCATGGCTAATTGTAGGGGGTGTGGGTTTAATCACTGGAAAGAAATATCTTCTGACCATTATAACTCCATATGATTTTAATCCAGCGAGTCAATCGTATCGTATTTATATTCCAAGATAAGATAAGCGTTTTTGCCTCCTTTCCTCTTCAAGGGGTATAGACGTATTTCTGGGAGGGTTTGTGCGGCCTTCTGTGCAGTAGGCAGTGCGTCAGTCTCATAATCTGAAAGTCCTGAGTTTGATCCTCAGAGAGGGTATTTCTGTGCTCCTTTTGGCAAGACGAACATCTCAGATTTTCTCCAAATCTGTAAACTATTACTCCACTTCGCATCTTGCTCAGTTTTAGGGAGATGGTGGCTTTCTAAATTCCCTCTCGCATATATATAAATATGACCGCTCTCATTGTAGGCAAGTAGTAGCTGGGTCGGCTGACAAAACATCTACTTTGGTACAATGAGACTGGAAGTCTTCCAAGTGCCTTCATATATTTAGTCAAGGCTTTGGAATGAATTCTGATCTGCAGGTCCTTGCTTACTTCTCTTCCCACATCCCTCAGAAATGAGGATGTGGTCAATTTCATTAGAAAACAGAAGACATCTACCCTTCTGTCCCAGCATTTACTTGGAGCTCGGAATTTTTTTTTTCTTAATCAGAGGGGAACATAATGTCTTAATAACAGAGAAGGCGATGGAAACCTAAAGGGCGAAGTCCTCCGCGGCAGATTTGAACCGGCGAATTAAGGGTTACTGTTTTTGCACTACTCTCGGCCGCTCTATCAACTGAGCTATCGAAGGCGGAGACAGCAAAGCTTTCCGTGATGCATTCATCTGTCTTTCAATAATGGTTGTGGCGCAGTTGGGTGCGGGTGCTGCAGTGGAATGAGAAAACTCATGAATACGACCTAGGGCTAGCTCTCCAAATGGCCACTTCCTAGAATGCTTTCTCAGCTACATCTTTTCAACTTAAAGGGGGATTGCTTACCTACCTTAATGTGCTGGGCTGGCTTGAAGGAAAGAAGGGGACCTAGAAATTGAAATTCTACACAAAAGGAAATGTGATCAAAGGGTATGGGGCAAAGGTAGTCCACAGCCCTTTGGAAGCATTTGTGACCAAAGTATGACAGCATGGAAACGTCAAGGAGAGGCCAGAAAGTTAGGGGAGGCATTACTACATGCATCACTACGCACTGAGCATGAAGAACATGCATGTTTAATGCCTCTGTGAATGGAAAGGGAAAAGCAAAATCGGTAGATTCATGGACCAATCGCAAGTGATTGGGATAAAGAAGACATTCAGTTTTTCTTAAACCTTCTGTAAGGAGTCTCTGGTTTAGAGGAAGAATTCACATCAATGGCCAAGACAGCTGTGACCGTTTTCTATACCGAGATTGCCAAGATGAACCACCACTTTGGTTTCTTGGGGGAGAAATATAAAGACCGAAAATGAGATAGCCCCATTTCACAAGCTTTTCCAAGGCAAGAGCCGGGCAATGTCGGCGGTGGTCTGGCCCCAGCTGCATGTCATCTCACTTCCTGACCCATGGTGACAGCCTAGGGTTCTGCCAAAAGGCAAGATGAGCCTGGCAAAAGGCTGGAGATGCCGGGGATCGAACCCGGGGCCTCATACATGCAAAGCATGCGCTCTACCACTGAGCTACATCCCCCATGTCCTGGGGTGGGGGTGGGGCGGGCTGACCTTGCTTCACCGAAGGAAATCTGGAATTCTATGTACCTCAAATTCACCACATATGGCACTAGAAAATAAGGTGTCAGATGTGGGATTCCCCATGACTTACATCTGGATTGTATAGCACCATTTTATGGAATAAGCCTCACCCTGGAATGAATAAATTCCCCACATACAACAGCTAGATGCGATCTAAACATGCCAGAGTATTCAAGGCAACTGGTTAAGGTTACATGAAAGAAGAATATGGTTGAGTGCTGCTTACAAATGTCCTGAGACGAATTAAGGTACTCCTGCTCTTACTGCAGGACACACAGCTATGTTACATAAGCACGTAAAGAGTTGAGATCCAGGTGCATCTATTGCTAAGGACGGCACCTTAATTCTGAGTTTTAGTCCATTAAATTCTCAGTTACGTGGGGGAAAAATTCATGTGATCTTTCTGAGAGAGGTGAAAGGTATTCCCTGACTCTTTCGCATGGCTAATTGTAGGGGGTGTGGGTTTAATCACTGGAAAGAAATATCTTCTGACCATTATAACTCCATATGATTTTAATCCAGCGAGTCAATCGTATCGTATTTATATTCCAAGATAAGATAAGCGTTTTTGCCTCCTTTCCTCTTCAAGGGGTATAGACGTATTTCTGGGAGGGTTTGTGCGGCCTTCTGTGCAGTAGGCAGTGCGTCAGTCTCATAATCTGAAAGTCCTGAGTTTGATCCTCAGAGAGGGTATTTCTGTGCTCCTTTTGGCAAGACGAACATCTCAGATTTTCTCCAAATCTGTAAACTATTACTCCACTTCGCATCTTGCTCAGTTTTAGGGAGATGGTGGCTTTCTAAATTCCCTCTCGCATATATATAAATATGACCGCTCTCATTGTAGGCAAGTAGTAGCTGGGTCGGCTGACAAAACATCTACTTTGGTACAATGAGACTGGAAGTCTTCCAAGTGCCTTCATATATTTAGTCAAGGCTTTGGAATGAATTCTGATCTGCAGGTCCTTGCTTACTTCTCTTCCCACATCCCTCAGAAATGAGGATGTGGTCAATTTCATTAGAAAACAGAAGACATCTACCCTTCTGTCCCAGCATTTACTTGGAGCTCGGAATTTTTTTTTTTCTTAATCAGAGGGGAACATAATGTCTTAATAACAGAGAAGGCATGGAAACCTAAAGGGCGAAGTCCTCCGCGGCAGATTTGAACCGGCGAATTAAGGGTTACTGTTTTTGCACTACTCTCGGCCGTTCTATCAACTGAGCTATCGAAGGCGGAGACAGCAAAGCTTTCCGTGATGCATTCATCTGTCTTTCAATAATGGTTGTGGCGCAGTTGGGTGCGGGTGCTGCAGTGGAATGAGAAAACTCATGAATACGACCTAGGGCTAGCTCTCCAAATGGCCACTTCCTAGAATGCTTTCTCAGCTACATCTTTTCAACTTAAAGGGGGATTGCTTACCTACCTTAATGTGCTGGGCTGGCTTGAAGGAAAGAAGGGGACCTAGAAATTGAAATTCTACACAAAAGGAAATGTGATCAAAGGGTATGGGGCAAAGGTAGTCCACAGCCCTTTGGAAGCATTTGTGACCAAAGTATGACAGCATGGAAACGTCAAGGAGAGGCCAGAAAGTTAGGGGAGGCATTACTACATGCATCACTACGCACTGAGCATGAAGAACATGCATGTTTAATGCCTCTGTGAATGGAAAGGGAAAAGCAAAATCGGTAGATTCATGGACCAATCGCAAGTGATTGGGATAAAGAAGACATTCAGTTTTTCTTAAACCTTCTGTAAGGAGTCTCTGGTTTAGAGGAAGAATTCACATCAATGGCCAAGACAGCTGTGACCGTTTTCTATACCGAGATTGCCAAGATGAACCACCACTTTGGTTTCTTGGGGGAGAAATATAAAGACCGAAAATGAGATAGCCCCATTTCACAAGCTTTTCCAAGGCAAGAGCCGGGCAATGTCGGCGGTGGTCTGGCCCCAGCTGCATGTCATCTCACTTCCTGACCCATGGTGACAGCCTAGGGTTCTGCCAAAAGGCAAGATGAGCCTGGCAAAAGGCTGGAGATGCCGGGGATCGAACCCGGGGCCTCATACATGCAAAGCATGCGCTCTACCACTGAGCTACATCCCCCATGTCCTGGGGTGGGGGTGGGGCGGGCTGACCTTGCTTCACCGAAGGAAATCTGGAATTCTATGTACCTCAAATTCACCACATATGGCACTAGAAAATAAGGTGTCAGATGTGGGATTCCCCATGACTTACATCTGGATTGTATAGCACCATTTTATGGAATAAGCCTCACCCTGGAATGAATAAATTCCCCACATACAACAGCTAGATGCGATCTAAACATGCCAGAGTATTCAAGGCAACTGGTTAAGGTTACATGAAAGAAGAATATGGTTGAGTGCTGCTTACAAATGTCCTGAGACGAATTAAGGTACTCCTGCTCTTACTGCAGGACACACAGCTATGTTACATAAGCACGTAAAGAGTTGAGATCCAGGTGCATCTATTGCTAAGGACGGCACCTTAATTCTGAGTTTTAGTCCATTAAATTCTCAGTTACGTGGGGGAAAAATTCATGTGATCTTTCTGAGAGAGGTGAAAGGTATTCCCTGACTCTTTCGCATGGCTAATTGTAGGGGGTGTGGGTTTAATCACTGGAAAGAAATATCTTCTGACCATTATAACTCCATATGATTTTAATCCAGCGAGTCAATCGTATCGTATTTATATTCCAAGATAAGATAAGCGTTTTTGCCTCCTTTCCTCTTCAAGGGGTATAGACGTATTTCTGGGAGGGTTTGTGCGGCCTTCTGTGCAGTAGGC